>NC_137261.1:47047881-47495381 GCF_053477335.1 Acartia tonsa | reverse complement strand
TACTTAGTTATAGAGTAGCTAGGCTAGTAACAATAAATTATAATAATAATGGACCCAGTGGTAAATAGTAGTTTATTATTGATATGGACATACAGACAAAACTTAGTTATAGAGTAGCTAGGCTAGTAACAATAAATTATAATAATAATGGACCCAGTGGTAAATAGTAGTATATTATTGATATGGACATACAGAAAAAACTTAGTTATAGAGTAGCTAGGCTAGTAACAATAAATTATAATAATAATGGACCCAGTGGTAAATAGTAGTATATTATTGATATGTACATACAGACACAACTTAGTTAAAGAGTAGCTAGGCTAGTAACAATAAATTATAATAATAATGGGCCCAGTGGTAAAGAGTGGTAAATTATAGATCATTAATAAAGTTTATTATATCATTACTGACAAAGGTCCCCGCTGATATTTTTAAAAATTAACCTCCATCATGCCAGAGTAAAAGAAATAATAATAATGTCTTTATTTAAACCAATTTGTTACACACGATGCTTTTCTGTAATTAGAGCCAATTTTGTTGATATATCTGCAATTTCAATGACAAAAAGCATCTTATATTAGATCTATTACTACTTGGATCTTAAACCATATTATCATGTACTTTAATAAAGTGAAACGTGTAGCTTGCTAAAATAACTATCCTCCATTCATGCCCTTTCCCCCATCCTCCTACTGGATGAACGAACTGACCAATGAATCATGTCCATGTTAGCAATCTAACCTAAATAGCCAAACTGGTATTAATCTAATGATTTTTATTTTGTTTGTGATACGATGTCATACATGCTTTTTCAGTATGGCTGAGAACCAGTTTTAATACAACGCATTTTGATCGGTTTCGAAACCATACTGGAAACTACCTTATATCTTGATTATAAAATATTTTATGAATGTTTTCATCCTTGTTTGCAGCAAATAATTTATTTCTTAAATATCGACTTTTATATTATAGATTTTGACAAATTAAGGCATATAATTAATGCTATTATTATGACCTATAATTAATATTATTTCAACCTATTTAAAGCAATAGTTATAATTAAGGCATGTGCATTAATGACGGGTTTAAATCTAATGGTAAACAAAGTTTGAAAAAGATGCATTTTCAGAACTCTTTGCTTTGTTGAATAACAAACTGGTATTTTGTTATTTTAATATCCGCAGAAAGCTGTCTATAATACGATGTGATAAATGCCTATCATGCTTTTTATAAGGATTTATGGGCAGAATTTAAATAAATTAATTATGCATAATATCTGTAGGCGCATATCATGCATGACAATAAAGAATGTGAATATTAAATCAAAATATTAGACCAGTAGTTCTGAACCTAAACTATTTAGGACAATTCAACTTTTATCAAAATTTGAGGATTTTTATTTAATCTTTATTGGGCTGTATTCTTACTTTTCCACCAATAACTTTAATCTCTAGAAGTAAATTTTTTAAAACTTTAATTGAGCATTAATTTATCGTCCATTGTATTATCCCCTGAGATCCTTGGAATATTGTCACTTAGGTTACGATATCTGCTCTAACTACTCAAATAGGACATGGGGTTCTAAGCTTTCATTAGCAGCTTCTTACTGGTTATTAGGTTGTATTTTTTATAATCTAGCTCTGCATGTACATACACATTAACCATAGTGATAAATTGTATATTAATTAAGTCCGAAATGATCTTCCCAGATAAATGTATGATATTATTATATTGTAATGCTGTCAAGCTTCCTACAACTTTTCACCAAAGGCAATTTAGTTCATTGAAGTGTTCCTATAAAAGATTGGCTTTTTCAATTGCAAAACCTTTGTCTAGAAGTTCTTGATTAGTTATATCTTGTACAGGCTATTCTCTAACATCATCATGACATGCAGCAGTAGGTACTATTTGCGGCTACGCCCCTAGAAGCCTCTAATGGCACTTAAGGTAGGAGAGGGAAAAGTTGACCTCACTCTTTTAAATTTGAGTTTCAAAAGAGTAAAAAAATATTTTTTTGTGGAAGGGGAAGAAGACACACTTCCCAAAAATAGTTTAAAACCTTCACAGGACATATAAGAAGCTTCACTGTAAAGGAGAACAATATCGGTTCAGCGGTTAGCGAGATCCTTCGGGACAGACAAAAAACGCTTACTACTTTATACAGTTATCAAAGTGACCTAACCAGCATTTGTTGTGTGATTGCAATAACACTGGAATATGACCAAATGGCCCAACAAGCATCACAAGAATACAGAACAATATTTGACATTTTAATTAAATAGACCCAAAAATTTCAAAAACAGGGCTATAAAAAAATAAACAAAAATCAGATTTTTAGTTCAGTTGCAAGAGAAATTAAATGTTTAAAGGACAAACTTTTATATTTTTAAATCTTCAAACACTTTGGTTAATTTTAACCCCTGTTATTCATGAATTTCTGTTAAATATAAAATATGCAACTTGGCGTAAACAGAGGAGGATTCTTGTAAAGGCCGGGATCTACAGGGATAAGACGTTGGACGTACCCAATGATTGAATATCACTTCTAATGATTTAAATTATTGGTTAAAATTTTGAACCGACAAATTATTATTACATAAAAGTCCTTAAAGTTTTTTTAGGAAGCGACTGAGAAAAATGTATTTAAATCTTTTTGCTATAATGACATATCTTATTGGTAAGCCAATTCACTATATAAAAAATACCCACAGAAAATAGAAAAAAAGGTAACCCCCTTCCCCTAAATAGTGTATAATTACGCCCTTGTTTGTTTGCATAATTGATATATTTTGCCTGTATGGCCTGGCCCAAATTCATTTTCAAAATTCAATTTATTAACTTTGTATATCTCAAACATTTTGGACATTTTCAGGGTGTTCCATCAATTTAGTGAAATTTGATTTCTGAAGATTCTATAAAATTTACTACTTAGGTCTGTCTTTCGTTCGTCCATCTTGCTGTTTGACACGTACATAACTAGGTGTATGTCCTATGTTTAATCATTATTTTTATTACATTACAAATTACAAGGGTAGCCTGGGAGCAATAAATCTAAAAATATATAAGATGTATAACCAGACAACTATCTGGATCCCCCTGTTGAGGATCTTTTCGTCTGCTAACAAATTGTCTTCTGCTCTTTTGTAGCAACTATGCAGTGTTAATATTCCCAATGCTATTGGTTGATTTTTAGGGACCCAATTGAATGTCGTCACCTTCCCCTTCTAAAGTTTCACCCTAATCTAGAAGTAAGGTTTTCCTAGCCTTATATATCCTAAAAGAAGGAAAACCATAACTAGTCTAGTATATTTAATAGGATCTTGCCTATTATCTGGGTAGGGAATTGAACCCGTTACCTCCTGAATTATTACAAGATAAACATTTTTCATGCGGATTGTGTAAACACTGACATGGACTAAGATTGGGTGGCCATGTCAAAACTGTGGAGATGGCTCATGCCATACATATTAAATATATATATCATAGATATAAATTTTCATAGATTTTTAAAAATATAAATTACGAGCGGCTGCGTCTCAAAGCTTAGGAGCTCTGTAATAGAAAGGAAAGGTAGTAGCAAATAGATATCTACAGTGAATTTTAAAAAGTAGCCTAAAACCATACTATGACCTTTGTGAATCTTCTTAAAAGTGGAGAACTGGATTATCTGGTAAGATATATCATAATGGACTAAAACCTTCATACTTTAAATTTTAGATCTATCGGTCCACCGTCCAGCACTACATTTGATGAATTAAATGAGATTAATATTTTAAAAAACCGAGTAAACCAATTGATGTAGGTGTACATTTAATAACAAGCTTCCCTGATAAATTCCTCATTCAAACATAATCATAACCTTATTAACAAATATGTTAGGCGTTCGTTCTTTACCGCACTCAATAGCAAATAAGAAAGAGCGTCGGGGGAAAGTGTAATTTGTGATGTTTTTGTTTGATCATTGAAGATCTTTATAGTGCCTATAAAAATAACGTCATACAATACAATGACCAATGATAGGCCAATATACAAACTAAATTACCAATGGCATGTCAGTATACATTTTAATTGACCAATGGCAGGCCAATATAAAGACATTTTGTATAGGCACTATAGCTTTTTAATCAATTAAGATCAATCATTTTACTATGTGAAGTATTTTTTGGTTTGTAGAGAAGCTATAGGGCCAGAATTGGCAATTTCTTTTTTATATGTAAGTCCTATGATGGTTTTAGGCTATTTTTAAGCCTCATTCCTCCAACATCAGAAAAAAGCCCCCAGATGCTCAGGGCTTTGCGGTTAGTAGTTCATAAAGAGCATAAACAAAGTAATTTGAAGTCTAACTTATTTATTTGTACTATCTAAAAATAAATTTGCTGTTTTAATTGAATACCTGTCAAAATAAGCCCCACATGCCATTGAAGGTTTAATTATTATTATTATAATATTGTTATTGTATTATAGTTTTCATTACTACTAGTTAACATCTTCATTAAGCCAAATTTCACTTTTATTCTATTCATTAAATTTAGATAGCACTCATAAATCGATATATTATCACTTGGATGTTGCACCAGACTTTCATGTACTCTAATAATGTGATGCTCGCAGCTGGCTAAAATAACGTTACCCATCCACCTCCTTTATCCCATCGCCTCCCAGTATACTGGATACACGAACACATCAATCAATGAGGTCCATATGAGCAAGCTAGATTTACGACAAATTTTCCCCTGTCAATATATCCACGTATATCATTTATCCATTGTTATAACAATTAAATACACATTGTCTTTTTTTAATGTCATATTGTAATATGTAATATGTGAATAAATATTCATTCCTAAACAAACAAGGATGACAACATCCATAAGTAGCGAAGCACAAAAATATGTATAAGAATTTAAAGATTAGTTGTCAAAAGCATGTATTGGAACCTCGTAAAAGTGTCGAACTATGACGTCAGAAAAAAATAACAATTAACCAATGAGAAGCCAGTATTCACTGTAATTGACCAATGGTAAAATATATAGCGGTATATCATTGGTTAATTATTAATTTTTTCTGACGTCATAGTCAGACACTTTTACTGGGTTCCATGTATTGTATATTAGGAAATAAATCACGAAACCTTTTCAACATTTGTTTTTAATTTCATAATATTTATATTTCAGTACTACGACTAACAGACTGACGGTCAAATTAAATTACATACTGGATGCTCAAAACAACGGGAAATTAATTTTGATATTTTTAACTACAAAAATTTTAAAAATCGGACCATAAACACCTAAGATATGAGGAAAAATGTGAAAAATATAAAAATAGCCCAAAACCTGCAAAAAGGCAGTCTGACCACAATTGATGTTTTCTTGAAACGACAGGAACTTTAATTTTGATATCTATAACTGAAAAAATTTTTAAAATCGGACCATAAACACCAAAGATATAGAGAAAAATGTGAAAAATACAAAAATAGCCTAAAACCTGCTAAAAAGCGGTCCTATCGCCATTGATGTTTTATAGTTAATTGTGCTCCTTAATAATGGGAATGTTGTCAAAAAATTTCAGCCTTTTATCTTTTATAGGAGCCAAGAAAATCACGTTTCCCCCAAACTAAGACATACGGACATACGGACAGACGGACATTTCAAATTATAGAGTAGCTTCGCTACTAAAAACTGGATAGGAATACCCCATTGTCATTTTTTCATGTAATTGAAAACTAACTTAATTTTCTTAACTTCAATAAAATGTCAATTTTAGTAAAGAATAGAGATAGGAGTATACAAGGTGGGTTGGTTTGAAAAATTTACCCCTCAACATGAAAGAATAAGAATAATTTTGTTGCTTGATATGTCCTATATTTCATAAAATTAGTTATAATAAAAATAACAGTTACCAACAGATACAGTAACAGTTATCGTTACAGTACAACAGTATGTAAAATACAGTTTATAATTATATATAAAAGAAAATACAAAACAAGCTTTAACAGCCGCTAGAGAGCGATGCACTTTGTAAATAAACAAGGTAAAGCTGTTCATCTGAACAAAATGGGCGATATTACCTTCTTAAACATTTCTGCATGCTTAGAAAATCTATATGCACCCTTATGTAGAAAATATCAAATTAATAGTGTTTCTACAAAGCAAAAAATAATCTAATATTAGTAATAACTTTACATTGTCTTATCAATACATATTTTCAAAGGGAAAAGGGCTTTTTTAATGAGTCACATGTGAAGGATAGATTAATGGATTTTTTATTACATGGATCTTACAATAGTTTATCATGCACTCTAATAAAGGGAAACGTGTAGCTTGCTGAAATAATGACCTCCCTCCTCCACTTCCTTTACAATATCTCCTCCCCTTTTACTGGATGAATGAACTGAACAATAAGTTTATATCTATTCATAGATGAAAGTTTTCCTAAAAATTATTGAAATATCGGTTATGTTCAGTCATATTAGAGAAAATATGTATAGACGGACACACAAACAACCAATTACTTTTGTATTAATGATTTGCTCTGTTCATTGTCAGGTTATTTTAAAAAAATACCAAAGCATATAATGTCTTAATTTAGGCTTTGCACGACTATAATTATAGCACAAAAGATACCAATATAAACTATATAAAACAATTTTACAGACTTTCAATTTCTCACATTATAGTAGCTATCTTTCTATCTATCTATCCAGCTTTCTATGTGTATGAAAAAATATGAACCATCCCTAAAAAAGCCTCTTTCTAACAGCCCTTCCCTTACAACTCTAAAAAGAAGAATTGGCAGAGAAGGGCAAAAAATAGCTAAAAACCATCCTATGAATTAAATCTGAAAATGAAGTTGGCTAATACCAGCACAGAACCTATGCAAAGCGTAACTAGAATTGAGAACCTAATAGGTTCATTAGTTATTTAGATCTTAAAACCCGCGATCGTGGCTCAACACGTAGCGCATCCACTCGTCGCCGGGGAGGTGATAGGTTCTAATCTAGGGCCGACACCGCGTCATAACTTAAGACGTTAAAAAGTGGTTCCTACTGCTGCTTTGTCAGGTGCGCGACAAAATAGTAGGGGGAATGCCTTGGCCCATAAATAGGCGCAACTTATTACCAATACCATGCAGAGTTATGACTTTTCAGACAAAGGTCGTGCAATCATAGGGTTGGTTGTCTGATAGATGTTACTTAACCTAACATCCTTGAGTGTTAGAGTATCGCATCCCGTTACACGTGGATGATGCTCTGGATTCTCAAGATGATCACTTCGAAGGACAGTCCCGCCCTTACGAGGTAATGGTATTATCTTAAGCTTCAGATAAAAAAAATGTTACTATTTTGTATAATAGGATTATGGGAATGTTTAACAAGGATAGTTAAACCTATCTATCAATTAATCTATCAAGTAAGTATAACATATAAAACTCCAATATTAAGGTCTAGGCAAATTTGAAAATAAAATTTGAAAGAACGTTTAACAGTTAGGGAGTTGAATCCATTTTTATAGAAGCAGAAATATAATCTATGATTATGGTTTGGACCCTATAAAACTGTAATCTACCCTTCCACTTTCCCCTCTCTTGGTGAAGATATCTTCAACGCCGATACGATTTTTGAAATATAAGATTCCACTTTTGTCTCTCTTGTTGAAGATATCTTCACCAAGAGAGGCAAAAGTGGAATCTTAAATTTCAAATATCGTATCGGCGTTGAAGATATCTTCACGAAGAGAGGGGAAAGTGGAATCTTACATTTCAAAAATCGTATCGGCGTTGAAGATATCTTCACCAAGAGAAGGGAAAGTAGAATCTTACATTTCAAAAATCGTATCGGCGTTGAAGATATCTTCACCAAGAGAGGGGAAAGTGGAAGGGTAGATTACAGTTTTAGAGGGTCAAAACCATAATCATAGATTATATTTCTGCTTCTATAAAAATGGATTCAACTCCCTAACTGTTTAAAGCTGTTTAAACCATAATAAATGATTGTCTATATTGGCTAGAGCATAATAAAAATCAGCCTTCTAAACATACATATAGACAAACAAGTAAGAGAACTTCTATAAAAACGAATCTCAAAGTTTAGATAAACAGGAATTTAATAATAGTTATTTAACGCATTGTATTTTAGACAGCTTTCCGGGGATATTAAAATGAAAAATTATAAGATTAAAACTTGTGTTTGTAGCCCCTTGGAGTCGATGGCCGGGTTAACAAAACTGGTATTAGTTTAATGGTTTTTATTTTAATAGTCGTGGAAAATTGTCTGTATTACGATGCTATATATATATATTTTGAAATGGCTGAAAAACGAATATTAATCGCTTTCGAGGCCATACTGGAAAGAATATTCTATAGGAATCTTTTCAATAAGCTGTAATAAAATACCTAAATTCTTACTGGATATAATTTGAGAGGTATACAGTTGTTCCACTTATCTTATTGTCGTACAACAATTAAAAAATTCAAAATCAAGTTAATTTGATAATTAATATCATATAGAAATCATTTTAAATTGATTTCTGTTAATGCTTTCAGAGTTTTATCACAATTTTTATTATATTTTAGATTATATCTATGGCATGGATTGTTATGTAAGGTTTCAAAATTCTTGAATGATCTAAAAAAATACCATTAAAACAATAAGTTACGGACGTATAGACCATATATAGAAAACCTTTGCTGTAAATTGTATTTCATATAAAGTCTAATGATCATTTTGTTATATATGATTTGATATGCGATATATTTGGCTCTGGGTCATAAGCATATCTAAATATTATCTATATTCAATTCTTTTAAAATAGATAAGAGAGAGAGAGAGAGAGAGAGAGAGAGAGAGAGAGAGAGAGAGAGAGATTTAATATTATCTATTTTCCATTCTCTTACGCATCCAAAAATCTTTTTGTCCGAATATTTTGAACACTGGTCCATCAAGGATTTTTGAAAATATTCTCAATTTTGCACTTTTTAAATAAACGATTTGAAAATTCATAAGTCAAAATCATCACAATTTTTAAAAAAATGTATTCCATATACTGTTTTATTTAATGTCCAATAAGATCTCTTTAACAGCTGGATTAATATCTAGTGGGAAGCTTACATTTCAAGGTTACAGAATATTTTACGTTGCTACGAAAGGGACTATTCCCGTTTTCTTTAAGAAAAGAGCAATTTCTAATTTTTAAAAATCCAGGAACTAAATTTATTAAAAATCTGTGTGTGAATAATTTTACAATCAAGCTCCCTTTTCAACTTATCATTAGGCATAAAATCTGATTTTTATCTCCTATAAAGAGAGGGAGATAGAGATAGAGATGAGAGAGGGTGGGTGAGAGAGAGAGAGAGAGAGAGAGAGAGAAAGAGAGAGAGTGGGAGAGAGGAAGGGATAGGAATAAATATTCCAACAGATAAATAACAAATGTAAAAGTAAAAAAATATAACATATAAACTAATAATGTTGAATCTTTCTATATAATTTATCTGCTTCTAATTCTAACAGGGTATTTGTCATATCATTTCTATTTTTATGAATATTTGTGTCTCTTGCTGAAATAAAAAGAACTCATATCAATAGTTTTAACTAATCAATATCATTTTAAGATCTTTAAACCCCTCTTTTTCTTCCTGTTAAACCCCTAGTTCCCCTGTTAGAGATGATTTTGTATAGGTTGAGGTTTTATAAATGGTTTAGATTTGATTAGAGATAAAACATAATATTCATTGATCATTATTAATTGTTGTTACAATAGACCAATAAATATAGACTGTACATTAAGAATAAAACATTATATTCATTGATCATTATTAATTGTTGGACCAATAGACCAATAAATATAGATTGCACATAAATATATAGCATAGTATTTATTGATCATTATTAATTTTTGTTCCAATAGACCAATAAATATAGACCGCACATTACAAATATAGCATAGAATTCAATGATCATTATTAATTGTTGCACCATTAGACCAATAAACATAAACCAATAGACTAATAAAATAGACTGTACGTTAGAAATAAAACATTATATTCATTGATCATTATTAATTGTTGGACCAATAGACCAATAAAAATAGACTGTAGATTTGAAATAAAACATTAATTATATTCATTGATCATTATTAATTGTTGGACCAATAGACCAATAAAAATAGACTGTACATTTGAAATAAAACATTATATTCATTGATCATTATTAATTGTTGGACCAATAGACCAATGAATATAGACTGCGCATTACAAATAAAACATAGTATTCATTGATCATTATTAATTATTGTACCAATAGACCAATACATATAGACTGTACATTACAAATATAGCATAGTATTTATTGATCATTATTAATTGTTGTACCAATAGACCAATGAATATAGACTGCACATTACAAATAAAACATAGTATTCATTAATCATTAATAATTGTTGTACTAATAGACCAATAAATATAGACCGTAAATTAGAAATATAATAATAATATTCATTGATCATCATTAAATGTTGTACCAATAGACCAATAAACATAGTCCAAACTTTAAAAATAAAACATTATATTCATTGATCATTATTAATTGTTCTACTAACAGACCCATGAATTTAGACCGTACTTTAGATTTATAACATAGTATTCATTGATCATTATTAATTGTTATACCAATAGACCAGTAAATATAGACCGTACATTATAAATAAAACAATATATTCACTGATCATTTTTAATTGTTGTACCAATAGACCAATGAATATAGACCGTACATTAGAAATAAAACAATATTTTCTTGATTATTATTAATTGTTGTACCAATGGACCAATAAATATAGACCGTACATTAGAAATATTATAATAATTTTTATTGAACATTATTAATTGTTGGACCAATAGACCCATAAATAAAGACCATACATTTTATTCATTGAACTTTAATAATTGTTCTACTAATTGACCAATAAATATAGATCGTAAATTAGAAATATAATAATAATATTCATTGATCATTATTAATTGTTGTACCAATAGACCAATAAATATATTCTACATAAATATGTATTATATACCTTCTAGGTATCTGTCTATTCTAAAGCTTATATTCAGCTTTTTAAGGATGCTTCATACTACTTAATGGTTTACAGATTCGTATTTTCGAGGTTTGGGAACCTCCCTCCTGAAAATTTAACATGTAACTCATTTTATTATAATTGTATTTAACATTTTTTACTTTTATCTATAATATACATTTCATCTTTTTGTCCAAATTCTTTTCTGAAATGAAATTGTCATACTAAATTTGATGAGCATAAACTATTTACTAAAAACAAGCATTTTAAGATTTTAACAAATTTGAACAATAATTTTTTTTTTATTAACAAAGCTATTCTATTATTTACTTTGTCTGTAAATATATGATAAGTGTGTTATATCTGCTATTAAAGATTACCAAATAGAATTAGTTTTGGATTAGATGTCTAGAGTTTTCAGGAAAGCTTTATATTGCTTTTTTTAGTCTTGTCCATCTTTAAAAGTAAACTTTTTTATAATTAAAAACCTTTATGTACTACTAGCGGTTACGCCCCTAGAGGCCTCCCCACTTTCAAAGATAAATGTACATAAAAACATTTTTTTAAAGAGCGATTTTTTGTAGAGGGATGGTGGCATCCTTCCCCAAAATAGTTTTAAAGCTTCCCAGGACCTATGAGAAGCTACACTGTAAAGAAGAAACATATCGTTTCATCGTTTAGCGAGATCCTTCAGTACACACAAACACACACACAGACATCATGTTACTTTTATATATGGATAATATATTCGGTACATTCACAATTAATTGTATTTGTACACGGAATAATTATTCTTATTTATTTTTTATTTGTTTATCTAAAGGTGTGTCCCTGTCTCCATTTATAAACAAGGATGGTAACAATTAAAGGTGAAAGGGTTAAACCGAGGGTTTGATTTTGATAAGATGTTTCAACCATACAACATATTTTTATATTAGCACTAATTCAATTATGTTATAGCCTGTAACCGTATCAACTCAGGAATCATAATTTTGTTCTATAGAAGAATTCTACAAGAAACTAAAATATTGAAGAAAAAATGAATATTACAATGCTTTTAAAACATATATTCTAAAGAAAGGAAGATAGAAGCGTTTTAAGGTATACAAAGCAAATTAAAATATTCCCAATTAATAGAAATTATTCACATACAATACGTTTATGAATAATAGTTTTAATTAATGTATAATCCAGACAACTAACTGGCACAAGAGGGGAAGGCCCTTTTTTTGTCTGATAGTGTATTGCTTTCTCTGCTCTTGGACTCGTTATGCTTTTATTTTCGACTTAGTTAGCTGATTTCAAGGGCCCAATACAACAATGGGATAGGGTCTGCGGAGTTCCATAAATCTAATGTCCCCTCTATTCTTTACCTTTAATAAAAGCTTCGCTATAAAAAAAATAATAATAAACAGTCCATACGAAATATTAGATGTGATAATTAAAATAAATATTTTGTTCATTTTATATGAACTCTTTCTTGATTTGGTGCGCTTATGTCTACATTCCTTAATACCTACAATTTAGATGTATACTCAGGCGCCTCTAACAATACTTTTTATACATCCTAATACATACATACACTTAGCATCTCCTTTGGGTTGGAGTCGAGAAAAGAAACCAAATCTTAAAATATCAAAAAAATAACTACCTCCCCTCTTTTTCGATGACCTTTTTGTCTGCTAGCAACTTGTTTTCTGCTACTTGGCTGTGTTATTATTCCCGTTACCATTGGTTGATTTTCAAAGACCCAGTGAGAGTCGGCCAGTGTCATTGCGATTTGGAAATACAGTTATTTGATACTTTCTCCAACTAGTTTTTTTACTCTAATGGCATAGTACTGAATGAAAAGCCTTGATCCTAATATTTCAAATGAAATAAACTAGGTCTACTATCAATGTTGAATAGGCAAGTTTTGTATACTCGAACATGATCCATTCCCAAGGACCTCTGGTATACACACAGCAAAAAAGAAACATCTTGGAGGCGAGAAAAGATGCCTTTTATAGATTCTACTTTCAGGCATAAAATGGATAGGTTGTCTGAGGTATTTTCCAGTATGGCTTCGAAACCATTAATATCCAATGAATTAGAACCGGTTCTCAGCCATCCTGAAAAATCATCACTTCGAATTAATAAAAATTATAAATTTGATACCAGTTTTGTTAGGCCGGGTACTTCGGCCCCAAAACTAAGAAATAATCTTTATTTAGATAATAATCATACTAATCTTAAAACATTATCTATACTGCAAAATATTTTAATGTTCTCTTTTCATCAAGAAATGTTTTCAGCTTTTTATTGGACAAAAGTGTTTTTGTTTTTATCTATTCTTTTATACCATATAAGGATATAAGAAAAAGAAAAAGAAAGGGGGTCTAAAAATGAAAAAATGAGGTATGAAAAAAGGGGTTGATGTCAAAATATTGGGCGTTTTGTGGCATAAAGATGCGTTCCAAGCATATTATACACTTGTTATACAATATATAAAAAAACACGCCCACTTTTAGCTTGACTTACATTACACAGTGGCTTTTTAGCGCTAATATTTTCATGAAATTTGTAATATATATTCCCCTATTCATTCGAAACCGAATATAATCCGGTGGATTGGAAACTTCAGCATCTCGGGGCTAAAAAAATGATTTTAATCCTATAATTGTACATTTTTATATCCGCGGAAAGCTGTTTATAATAGAATGCAAGAAATAACTATTCTATTATAGTTTCGAAGAACTGAAACCAATTAATATCTGGTGGATTACAACCGTTTTTCGGCCAATCGGAAAAATCATTTTCCACGAATACTAAAAAATAATATGATTATTACCAGTTTTGTTAGCCCAGGCCAGGGGCTCTCCGGGGTTAACAAAACAGATTTTAATCTTATATTTTTTTATTTTAACATCTGCACAAAGCTGTCTGTAATACGATGCGATAAATAACTATTGTTCTATATTTTTTTATTTTAAACAATTAGAGACTTTAACGCACGATAAAACAACAACCATTTTTATTTATAAACTGTTGTGATCATTGTACAAATGGAGATTATATTCCAAATTCTCTTTGGTATAGGGAATATTCACAAAAAAATAGATGTCCAACTTATTTAGCAGAATAATAAATCACATTTCTTCGAGAAATTTATTTTTCCTTGTAGCTTTCTGGATTGTCCGTGGATTCACCAGTAAAAATCAGATGCCAATCTTATATAGCAGCTGAATGAATCACGTTTTACTCTGAGTGTTTCATGGGGACATATTAACAGGAGGATGGCAGGGAGAGAGGGGACAATGGGCTGTTTATTACTCTAGTCCCCAAATTTGTATAAGAGCGTTTTCTTATTCGTTAATTCATTAAGTTGAGTGTCTAAACTCTTCAACCACTAATTGTAATCTACAGAAGAGGTAATTTTGTGTATCATCATTGGAGATGTACATCAATTGATCGGACATTGTCCTATCCCTTTTGATCCCTGGGGGACGGACAAACATTTGAAAGTAGTAGCTGCGCCATTTATAATGATGATTCTATGTAAATCTAAATTGAGCACGTTCCATTGGCAAAGCATTTACTCAAATTATAGAGTAGAATACAAATATAATCATATTTAAATAGGAACTCTGCAATTTTGCTTTGTATTATTTAAAAAAAAAATTTTCTATATTATTCCGATTAATTTCCGTTGTGTACAAACCGGTTTTGGACCGTGTTGAAATAAAACATATATTCTTATGATAATTTTCCGTGAAAAAGTGTAAATAATATTTAGATTATTAAAAATGTTCAAATTCATTGAACAGCATAAAGAAAAGACATAAAAAGTACAATCAGAAGTAATGATCTATCTTAATGATCTATCTAAGAATAATATAAAGCTTCCCTTGAAGATATTTGACAAAAAATCTGCAAAAGAGATTATCCCTTTTTTGATAATCTTAACTTATTGAATATGATATATGGTAATGGATATAGGAAATACGTGGATATATTGACAGTGGAAAATTTGTCGTCATTTAAGCTTGCTTCGTTCATCCATGCAGTAGAAGGGGAGGATTTGAGGTAAATGGGTTGGGTGGGGTATCTTTATCTTAGCCAGCTGCGAGCCATGCTTTTTCAGAGTATATGAAAATCTGGTGCAACATCCAAGTAAGAATATATCGATTTATATGGTTAATTTTAATAATGATTATACATAATTGCGACATCCTTTGATATCAGTCCGTTCGTCCGACTGGTATCAATGTCTTACAATCATGAATACAAGAATAGTAAATATATTTAAAACATTTCATTGGATTAAACAAATCTTAAACAATGATGCTTTAACATACATTTATTATTAATAAAGCTTATTTAATTCCAAACGGATTGCTCTAATTGTTAATTAGACATGTTAAAATCTGTATAGGTTAATAACCTTGCATGCCCATTCCTGTGACAATTAATAATTCGAGGCAGCAACTAGCTGTATTATAATTTCTGATGATTTTTAGGCAAAATTTTTACCAACAAATTTTATGATGATTATTGTAGGGAGACTAAGTGTCTCAAAAAATCAGCCATGTGACGTCATACAAATGAGGGATTATCCATCTCTTTTTTAGGGTTTTTCTTTTCCACTCTCTAATCTCCCTCATTTCTATGACGTCACATGGCTGATTTATGAGAAACTTTGTGCCCCTACTGATTATCACTTTTAGATTTTATGTTTACTAGAACAATAAGACTAGTCTATAAAAGTAAAATTAAAAGACATAAAATGACAGAAATTAAACGTTTTTAAATTCTAAGTCTATTATTTCCTTTTTATTATATAGCCAATACACAATTCCTTAACCCATAAGTTGATTTGTATAAATAATTGAATCTGATGATATATTGATGCAAAATTAAAGATAATTTTCTTTAATCTTTATTACTTATACAACTTTAGATTGAACTTTATGACAAAGATTTTCAAAGTTTTAGACAAGGCGTAACAATTTATGAAATACAAATTTGCGAGTGCTTTTCAAATCTCAATATATAATCGAGCAAACATCATTATAATGACCAAACCTTGTATAAAACCTTAAAATTTGAAACAGTGGTACATACTCCAATAAAGAATGAAGCAAACATTATCAAAATGACCAAACCTTGTATAAAATCTTGTAAATTGAACCAGTAGCACAAACCCCAAAACATGGAAAGTGCCATGTGTAACGTCATAACACATACACTTTCCAGCCCTTCATAATGACCCAAACCTTGTATAAAACCTTGAAATTTGAAACAGTGGCACATATCAAAATACCTTAGGGTCATAGACTTGTGTCTCTATGCATCAATTAAATACGAATATATGTATAATTATGGGTGTTCTAACAATTAAACTTAATAAATTCTGCAAAATAGCAAGTAATGTTTCATTGCTAAAACTAAAATAATCCAACCCTGTAAAGATAGAAATTACACAATAATGTCTTGAGCAGTTACAAATTGTGAGAGTAGAGTTAATTTGTCTTCTTTTTATGAAAAAGGGAGGGAATTTTTTTTCGAATTTTTTTAAAGAAGCTGAAACTGCCTTAGACGCTGATTCTTATTCCAAGAAATATTAAAAGATGAAAAAAAGTTGTGCCATTCCATTTAAAAGATTTAGAGGCAACAAACACCCCATACAGATATATTAAAACAGCTGTAGAGCAGCTAATTTTAAAGCTAGGATTACCAAATTTTAGGTGGAACTTTTATTTTTTACAACAAAAAAAAATACTTTTTCTGATCATCGCCAAAAAAACGGCAAATAACAGAAACCGCCATTTTCGGAAGTTACGGCGGTAAAACGGCGGTTGGCGGTGCCAATTAAAATTTTTATCTGTTTCCTATTAACCAAAAAAAATATAAGTCTCTAGCTGTAATAGATATTATCTATGATATATGTTTATAGTAAAAGCCGGACAAAAATTGTTCATAAAATCGGTCAGGGAGCGGTCAAACGGCCATAACACCACTTTTCTCAGATGTTCATTGATATCTAAGTATTCACCAAAAAAATTTTAGGTCTCTACCTTATACACAAAAGTCATAATGTAGAAATTAAGATTTATTTCTAATTTTGGTGCCACCAAACCGACTTTGACCGGACACCACGACCGACACAGACCAGATATCCTTATAAAATCAACTCTTGCCGATGTATAATTACTAAACTTAACTAAACACAGCGCTCTATCTTACCTACAAAAAATGACATTAAAAAAACTAGGGGGGGAGGCTCTTAGAGCCCCCTCCCCCCTGATCTGTAAGGGTTAAAGAAACTGTTTTTATGAATTCGAATTCCCCTTATATCGCTTTGATTTTGGTATATTTGTTCTTTTTAAAAATGATTTTAAAATAGGAGTCAAATGAGTAGAAATTTCAATGTCCATAAAAGCGAAGCTCAACAATTTCAAAAACAAAATTTAACAATTTGAAAATTCATTTGTTTTTGACGTAATTAAAAAGATGCTACACTTAAAACATATTTCCTATTCTTCCAAGGATTCAAGTTTATAGGACATTTATTTTATATGGAATGAAAAAGTGAACATGTACAAAATCTGGAAGGAGTAAAATATAGAAGAGCTAAGCTTTTCGAACTATACCAACCTATTACAGAAATAATTTGATATAGTTATAATGAATAAGAAGTTTCGGGTATAGTTCCTTTCGTGACAACGCCTCTTAAGGGGCGTTTCTTCGTATTTCCACAATAGCTTTTGATAGGTTAGGTTAGGTTATGTTAAGTTAGGTGATTGCCCCACAAGGTTAGGCATTTAGCCCCGCATGGTATAGGAGAAAAGCTTCTGTCAAAATACGAAGAAACGCCCCTTAAGTGGCGTTGTCACGAAAGGGACTATACCTGAAGTTTCTAACAAGTCTAAATAAACTATCAAAACCTTTCGTTACGGATAGACATAAGAACGAACCCTAATGGTAAAATATCCTCGCTCTCAACAAAAGCCCAACACAGATAAAATAAATAGTTTAATTTGATAAGAACTTTTAGGCCTCTTAGCCCCAAAGATAAATATTGCATTTACATTTTTTCAAAGTTAAAATTTGTTTAATAGCAAAGCTTTTATACTTTATTACTGATTGTATTCTTATGTTAAAAAACCGTTTAGCTTTATTCATTACATTAACTAGCGGCTACACTCCCTAGAGGCCTCTATGGGCACTTGAGGTTGTGGGGGTTGAATTCGACCCCACAACTTTTTATTTTAGTTTAAAATATTATTAAAAAACTGTTGAAAGGGGGGCATATTTTTGGGCAGGGGAAGGGGAGTTGACCACCCAATTTTGAATATAAGTTTCAAAAAGTAATACATTTTTTTCTGGGGGTGATTTCTCTTGGGAGGTTGTTGTTACCCTTCCCCGAAAATATTTACATAAACCTTACCAGACGCCATGGGCAGTTACAAAGTAAAGAAGAACCATAGCCATAGGTTTAGAGGTTAGCAAGATTCTTTTATAGGCAGACACAGATTCTTTTACTTTGATATGAGGATAGTACATTCGCCATCTTAAAGGCCTTTTACAGATAGTTTAAGCGCAGTTTCTCTATAGTTAATCAAAAAATTTACGTAAATCCACTAACAATCTAATTGAATATCTAAACTTGTAAACAAAAATTTAATTGTATGGACTCGGTATCCGCCCGGCTGAATTTGAAGAAAACCAAATTGTTCTAATGCATTTATTCATCCTTGTTAGAGAGTAAAAAAATGTTTATGTTTTAAATTTATAAAAAGGCAGGCAGGGAGGGGAAATTTATGTGTTTATTATACAAGTCCCCAAAGTTTTTAAAATAACGTTTTCTTCTAGTTGGCTTGACAACTTTGGAGACTTTTGTTGAATTGTTATTGGTTGATTCATTAAATTGAGTGCCTAATCGTTTCAACTTATATCTAGAATCTACAGGAGGGTTAGTTTTGTGCACCATCATTGGGGATTAACATCAATTTATTTGCTATTGTCTTATCCCTTTAGATCCCTGATAAAGAGGGCAATCACACCGCTAATGGTCAACAAAAAGAAAGAAAAAAAAACAAGGACCGCAAAATTCCTTTCAACAATAATTTTGAAAATCTTAAATATTTGAAAAAACAAACAAATATTACCTAAATATGTTAAGTATACTATCGGCTGCGCACTTAGAACCTAGGGCCTCATTATTAGAACCGGTAGGAAAGGGCAGAGAAATAGCCTTAAAACATCTCAAAACTTAAATCTGAATAGAAAACTATCCTGAGATTTATCTGAAGCTTCCCTTAAATGGATAACTCAATCGTGCAGTAGTTTTCAAAATCCAAAGCTACTGAAAAAAACCTTACTACTTTATATAATATTATTATATTTAAATGCCTAGCAATCCTAAAATAAACTATTAGTCCTCCAAGAGCTTTTATTGTGATACAAAAAGTGACACTTTTAGATCGTGATTTTATATGTTTTTATTTATGAAAACTCCAAGCCATTCCAAGATCTTTACTTACAAATAGACATTCTGCTACTTTCGTGATAAATTGATATAAATTCCAGTGTTGAAATTTAATCTTTAGATAATAAAATTTGAAATTAATCAAAAATAAGGATGTATTCTCAAAAATAAAAGGAGGTTTATTCCAAAATACAATTAATGCGCCAACAAAAAATATACCACTGGCAAAAATTCATTCCAAAACCTTTGTTAGTTAATATTAAATAAACGAAAAACGTTAATCTATGCATGTTAGAATTGTCCCATCGATTACAAATCTAGCTTGGTGATTCCTGCAGTAAACAAGGTAGCAACTCTATGATCGTTTTCAAAACTGATTCAAGGACAACAAAGTACAATGTTATAAGCGATGCATACCTATAGACAAGACATATATTTAACAGTTTTGCTTCATATTTTGTTACAAGTGTTAATGTTAGTTTGTCCTACCGTTTCAGATCTTCGCTTTTATGAACATTGACAATGACATGCTTGTTCCTATATATTTATACATTTTTCTGATATTAATTCAGTTAAAACGTTTTAAGTTAAGTTTCTAATCAATCACGAATAAAATTGAGGGGAGAAAAACTATGGGATAAATGGAAAAAAAAAGACAAAAAGGTAAGAAAGGAACTATATTTAAGGACAAAATGTATGAAAGATTTTATACCCTAATTACTAAAGTGACAGGAATGTCATCTAACATATCGTAAATATCTGTTCCGATAATTCAAAAAAATCTAATTTCTATTTTTTTTCTTCAAATTTACCTATCAATTTATGTCTGATCATCAAGTGGCTTCTACTAAATGGTGCACATTTTTACATGAGATAATAAATTGAATTTTGATAAGTGAGTAGCCGTCCTATTAGCTTCACAGACATGCATTGAACAGTTGGGGAAACTAAACATATATTCTTATATATGGGTAGCCACCCTATTACCTTTTCAGACATGCATCGAACATTTGGGGACACTAAACATTTATTTTTATTGCTTCAAAGACATAAATTGACCAGTTGGGATACTAAACATAAATTTTTATAAGTAGATAGCCTTCTTATAAGCTTCACATACATGCACTGAACATTTGGGGACACTAAACATATATTTTGATAAGTGGGTTGTCGTCTATTAACTTAACAGACATGTTTTGAACAGTTGGGAAAACTGAACATACATTTGTTAAGTGGGTAGCAATCCTATTAGCTTCACAGACATGCATTGAACAGTTGGGGACACTAAATATATATTCTTATATATGGGTAGCCATCCTATTAGCTTTTCAGACATGCATTGAAAAGTTGGGGACACTAAACACATATCTTAATAGTCAGTAATTTTTATTGTGAAACTAATGTACCACGACAAGGTTTTGCCATATTTTGAATTCTTTTAAAGTTTACTTTTTAGGTTTTTTATATTTTATTTGAGGTTTAATTAATTAATCAATTAGGTTTTATAAAGTGAGCCTCAGAATCAGTATTAAGCTTCAAACTGCATCAATTCTAGAATCCATTGTGGATTCCCTAACTGTATCAGATGTCTCATCTGTGTATTAGCTCCTAATTGTCTGCTACCTCAAGGGATGAAAGGATAGTTATGTTGCTGCCTTGACTATATTGTAATCATGTAATAGATATAGGATATACGTGGATATATTGTCAGGGGAAAATTTGTCGTCAAGTTGGCTTTCTAATATAGACCTAATGTATTGCAGTTCGTTCATTCAGTAGGAGGGGAGGGGATGTGGTAAAAAGGGTAGATGGATGGTATTGTTATTTTAGCCTGTATAAGAGTACATGAAAATCAGATTTTTTTCTGATTTTACTTTCATCTTATTCCTGGCTACCTCTGATAAAAGCTGAATACCGCGGCTCTAATTTATATCGCACAGAAAAATTCCGTTGATAATAAAATTTATTTCATGCAGCAACAAAAATTTAGATTAGATTAAACAATTTTGGATCTAATTAGAGGTTTCATTATTCAAGATTTTTTTCCTAAAATTTATAGATTTAAGCTATGAATAATTTTGTATAGGCGATTGTAACTAAATAGTAAACACTCCTAAGACAATAATACCCGAAAAGCTAGCACTTCTACTAGGTGCGATTTCCTCAAAAATAGTTAAGAACCTTCCCAGGACTAATGTGAAGCTACACTGTAAAGAAAAACCGGAAAACCATATCGGTTCAGCGGTTGGCGAGATTCTTCGTCGCAGACAGACCAAGATTGATCTTTAAAAATGTTTTTATTTCTTTGGTGGATTTTTGTTTCTTCTCTTTTCTTTGAACACTAATTTTTAGCAGGGAAGATGTTGGGTTGTTTATTAAACTAGTCCTCATAATTTTATTAAACCATTTTCTTATTCGTTAGTTTAACAACATTGAGACATTTATTGAATATTGATTGGTTAAAGTTTAGTTTTAATTACTAATTGTAATCTAATTTTGTGTAGCATCATTCGGGATATCCAGTATTGTCTTATCCCCGAATTTTGGGTCACAATGTAAACTTTTAAATCAATAGAACGATATCATTACGAAGAGCAAGTTTCATTATATAAATATCACAGAATAAATGTATAGTTTATCTAAATATATTCTTTAAATGCGCCAAACATAATTATAATTTCATTTAGCACTGGACTTATTATAGCGGGCGGCATGCGTCAAAGTAGAGTGAAATTATTGACTCAATTTTAGAGTGATCATTGCTCATTTTTCTAAAATTTGGAGATATTATTGAAAATACAAAGCATAAGATGTCATTATTGTACTTTCATTTATCTATCCCTGCATCACTAAAACAATCGTTATATTATTACTTGGATGTTACACCAGGTTTTCATATACTCTGATAAGGTGATGATCGCATCCGGCTAAAATAACTATATCCCCCATCCATTCCCTTTACCCCATCCCCTCATCTCATACTGGATGAATGAACTGAACAATAAACGAGATCTATATTAGGAAGCTAGATTGACGACAAATTTTCCCCTGTTATATGTATATCCACTTATATTCTACTTGCGGCTTCGCCCCTAGCCTCTAGGGGCTGTGCCCCAAGAGGTGATCAAAAAAAAATTTGGCGAAATTCTTAAAAGGACCAAGGAAATCTAAAAAAAAAAAAAAAAAAAAAAAAATGGGGGGGGGGATTTTTTTGTTTTTGGGGGGGTTGGGGGTGTCCCACCCCCCAAAAAATAGCCTAAAGCCACCACAGGACCAATAGGCATATACCCTGAAGAGTAGAATCCGATCGGTTCAGTGGTTACCGAGATCTTAAGGGACAGACAGACAGACGGACAGACAGACATCGTTCTACTTTGTATTATAGATATAGCCATTGGTAAAATGGCTCTTAGTGTTTGCCTTCTAAACCTCCCTGTCAACTCTAGTTTATGTCGACAATATTCCATTTGATAAAAGTAGCCATGACTGACAAATTATTGACATGGATTTATTAGAGCATATTTATCTAGTATTTTGATCGACAATATGACCGAAAATCGGCTGGTACTCTAGCATTCAAGGAATGTGTATTTATAAAGTTAGGAAGGGCGGAAATAATAGCTTAAAAACATCAAAAAAAAACTAAAATAGCCTAAAGTCTTCCAAGGATCAAAGGGAGAATAATGGCTTAAAATATCTAAAGATTTAATTAATAATAAAGATTAATACTAAGATAGCCTAAAACCATCAAAGGACCATTGTAAAGACTCCCTAAAAAAGAAGAAGCAATCTCAGTTGATAGATTCACGTATGATTATACGATACCTTTTTTATGTCGTTTAATTAATTTGTCTACTATGAAACATTTACTTGTACAGTATAATTCTGGCGCCTTCCATATAAGTGTGAATATGAATAAATGATTTTATGCAATTAAATGGACACTCAGCAATTCATTTTTATTCGCAAATTTAAATTTTTAAAATATGATAATGAGGACATTCAGGCTTTTCTATTTAACCAGTAAAATAATAAGCCTATAAGAAATTAAAGTTAAAACTTTTTGGAGATATTCAATTTCAATTGTTAAGTCGAGTATATAAATTGATATATCATTACTTGAATGTTGCACCAGATTTTCATGTAACTTAAAAGTGATGCTTGAAGCTGGCTTTACCCCATCCCCCTCCTATCGGATGAACAATAGATTGACCAATAAATGAGGACCACATTAGCAAGCTAAGTTAAAGACAATTTACCCCTGTCAAAATATCCAAGTATATCCTATAACCATTGCTTTATGCTTTAATAAATTACATTTATTAAACTGAAATAACACTATTCTTATGATATTGTTACTATTTACTTATAATGATTGAATAAATAAATAAAGTTTTTAATCAGGATAAGATAAAAAGAAACTAAAGTAATACATGCACAGGGTTTATGCACGGCCAGAGAAAATGCACCTTAATCTGCCTTTTTTTTACATTAATATACGTCTTAACCTTTCCAGAGTAATTTATCTTATTGGAAGTCAAACAAGTGCAGTAAGTAAGCCATCTTACTAAGAACTTCTTAAATGTTTTTTTTATGTCGATGAGTGTCCTTCCATGTAGTTTAATGGCGCCTTGAATTCAATAAGTATTCTCACTAATTGTTCAAATGAGATCTACATTTGTGGGCCCAAGGCTTCAAACTTACGCCAAAGTCAAAAACATTGAAAAGTATCCTGGAAAATTAACATGAAATGCAAAGATTGAATTAAAGAATACTAGCGGATGGAATTATTGAAAAATAGTCTAAAACCATCTAAGCCTAAAATCGAAAAATAGTATAAAACCTCCCCAGGACCTTTGTGAACCTTCCCTAAAATTAAGAACTTCTTTGGATCGAAATATTAAGCTACAGGTTTTAGGCTAGATTTGCAGTTGCTCTCGGTTTATTATCTTGTCTCCCTCACTCCGTAATTATGTAACTAAGTTTTAAAGAAATATTTATAATTTGAAGTTATTTAAAAAATTTTCATGTTGGTATTATCCACTACATTTTTACCTATGATTTATTAGATATTTTATATAATTAATTAGTTTTCCTTTTGACTTTATTAATTTAGATTTCCCTAAATAAAGTTGGCATATTTGACCAATTAATAGCTTTATCAGCAATATTGCTCCTTGTCTTCTTTTTAGTAAATTTTACTTTTTGAATTTTTATATTTTATGAATACAAGTTCATGTCTTTCTTAAATATAATTATATCATATGAAGCCTTTATAGTCTTATGTAATAATTATTCAAATAAGATTATTTTTGTTTGGTTTATCCAATTAAAGCCGTTGGCTATATCGGCTCTGCTTAATATCGGCAGATAGGTTGATACATTCTTCAGATATACTGCGACTGCAGTTTAACACGTAGAAAATCTGTTCGTCGTCGGCAAGGTAACGGGTTCGAATCTCGACCAGAAGTGAGGCAAAATTTATAAGTTAATGTATGTACTTAATGCTGATATGTCAGATGCACGACTTAAATGTTAAGTAGATAATCTATAAGAAATTTATTGCAATGCAAGATTATCATTAATTTTATCTATTTATGATCTTTTAAAATTATTCTTTTGTTTCTAATTCTTGACTATGTTTGCATTTTTAAGCAGGAAAATAAGGTAACTTTTATTTGGGGGGGGGGGGGGGAGAGTTAATTTAAACACCAGGGTCCAGGTCGTCTGTAAAGCTTACCTGAAAAAGGAACTAAATCGGTTACCAAGATCTTACCAGAAGACAGAAGTAAAAAAGAATTAATACAATTTTGTCTGTCAAACCTTTGTCTATGTATTTGGTATTTTAAATAACGTCTTGGGATATAAATCAGTATGGCTACGAAACCGATTAATATCCGCTGAATTTTAACCGTTTCTCAGTCATTCTAAAAATCATGTATAGCATCGTATTACAGTCAATTTTACACGATTAAATACAAAAAAAAACATAAAAGCTGGTTTTAATAATCTTATATTTTTTAATTAAATTCTAATTAAATTCTTAAATATTCGTTGTCTATAATACGATGTGATAAATAACTATTCCTAAATACCAAGAATTTTCCGAAATGATTAAGTTTTAGAAAGCGGTGTTTTATGAATGTGTTGCACTACTGCCTCTACCATGAAACATATAAATTTCCAGTTTCCACAGGGATAAGGGTATAGATGGAAAAATATGAAAAGTCGTCTCAATTAAAACAACCTTGGGGACTTTTATTGAATTTTGATTGGTTGGTTCATTTAGTTGAATGTTCAAATGTTTTTGTGTACATCAATTCATCGCCCATTGTCTTATCCCTTTAGATTCCTGCCTTCCTTATCTCCCTTTTAGAAGAGTGTGCGTGGTTATGTTAGTCGTATTGTCTTAGAATATTGTTAATTCGATATTATGTCAGAGATGAACACTTTAATTTAACGTCAAGTCGACATAGATAGCAGAAAGTAATGCCATTTGTAAATAAATTAATATATTATGACAGCTATGACCACTTAATTGAAGGGTGAATAGAGGAGTAATATTAAATTTTCTTTCAGTTACCTATCCCTGCGTTCCAGAGTTACCAAATCTGGAACTCTAAATTATACCTGGCAAAAAATCTGGCAAAGTTTCCAAGAATTTGCAAAATTGAATGTTGAAGAAAATTAAGGTTCTCCCCTCTCTTTTTTTGATGAACGTTCCAAAAGATGATTGTTCCGTAGAATGCTGATAGGCGGCTTTACTCATTTCGCATATTGGCCAAAAAAATAAAGAATAATTTTCAGAGTTTTTGAAACCCTAATATAATTACAAGCTTTTTTAAAATTTAATCCTGAGCAAAAAATGGGGGGAGGAGGTGGGGTAAAAAATCAAAAACATAAGCTAAAAAGCTTGAACGTCATTGCTTAGTTTGTATAGTATATAGCGTGGAAAAGATTAATTTGTTTTCAATTTCAAAAAACTGAAAGGAAGTGGATAACTTTATCTAATATCTATTACATTTTTACGTTTGTAAAACTTTAAGGCAAGTCTTGCTACTTAAAAGTCTTATACATACTTTATAGTATATGATTTATTCTTTACCGCCATAAAGGTATACTTAAATCTTTTAACTTATATTACAATAAAAACTGATTAAGTTCTCCACTTCAGGGAAGCTTCATATAGGTCTCGGGATAGAAGTAGAAATTTTAGCTTTAGGCTATTCTATTCTTAAATACAAGGTTTTAACTATTAATCTTACTCTTTTGACAACTTTAAATTTTGACCCTAAATTCAACATTAATACTTTGTTATAAAATAAAAATGATAAAAGTTGAATGCTAAGACAATAAACCTGTTTAGAAACTTAATTGTTGTTCGTTATTGTAGCGCATCCACTCCATTATTAGGAAATGAATTGCGCTACTTTTGCAACGTGTCATCCTTGTTAACATGCTTTCAGTATTCATATTTTCTGAGTAATTGAGTAGAATTAAAGAATATTGAATTAGAGATGTCTTGCATGATATACAATTTTAATAGTGTGCATACAAACACACCAAAAATAGCATATGTAGTTTCTTTTTTTCTTCACCTTTGAGACTAAGCAATCTAACAACCTCCAATATATTTCAGTTGTGTCTAGGTTTTAAACAAAGATGTAGAATATAATCATACGTTGGTTTCATATAAAAATTGTCATAAATTTAGGCTCCTATTTCCCCTTTTATTCATTTGTCAGTTCATTCATCCAATAAATGGGGTAAAGATTTGGTGGAGTCGTTATATCAACCAGCTAAAAGTTTCACTTTAATAGAGTACATGATAATCTGGTGTAAGAAAGATACCTGTTAGATGATTCTTATTTTGTAAAACTGTATGAAACTACTAAGCTAAAACAATTTTTCTAGAATTCTTAGAAAAAATTCCTGCCAAAATGAAAAAATCTGTATTAACCTTTAAGCAAGCCGACCTACTTAAAAAAAAACATTATAAAGACTGGCTTTTGCGATTAATTGAATATATAATATAATTATTTACATCATATTATCTTTAACCTTTATATAAAAGCATCAGAATCTTTGGCTTCTGTACAGAAGGATCTTGCTAACCGCTAACCAATTGGTTCTACTTTACAATGTAGCTTCTCATTGGTCCTGGAGAGGTTTAAAACTATATTTTTGTAAAACTAAAATAAAAATGTTTTTGTTGAATTTAACTACATACCACCTTCAGTGCCCCTAGAGGCCTCTTGAAGTGCAGCCGCTATTAACTACTGAAGTCTTTCTCATGATCTACATTTGTAGAAGTCCACGTCTTTTTCAACGATTTTTTTTATCAGACTAACTGCATTAAAACGACAATTTGTCGGCTTTGTAAATGCAGTTATTGGATAAAAATAGAGTAGCTTGGTTGCCGCTGCGGCTAAACATTGTTGAACAAATGTTGAAATCAGTAGTTCGGCTCCGGATAGTTAAGTTACTAGCATCCAAAAATTTGGCGTCTGGGTGTGATTTTCGCAGTTTTTTCGATTTTTAGCGTTTCAAACATTAAGTAGGCAGCTGCAATTTGTTTGATAAGATATAACGGCTGCAAATGTAACTGTGAAGGCCTTACTAAATAATTGATTTTATAAACACGTATGACAGAAAGAACACCAAAAATTTTTGAATAGTAGCTTCAAAACTTTATAAAAAACTTAAATTTAATGAATACAATTAACAAAAAAATGCAAAAAGCATAAAAATAAAACAAAGAATTCTAACTATGATTTAAGTACGTGTGTAATATTATTTAACAATGTGTAATTAGTTTTGTTTAATTTTACCTATTTACCAAATAGTTTATAACAATTCACAAAACTAAATGCAATGGCACGCTGAAAATTTTGGTGGATTTTTGATTTTTCAAGGATTTCAGGCTTTATTTACGTCAGTAAAACAAAAGTTTTATCAATGGAAATAAGATATACATGGATGTTATGACAGGGGAAAAATTGTCGTCAATATAGCTTTCTAACATGGAACCCATTTATTGGTCAGTTCGTACATCCAGTAGATGGGGTGACGATGGGGTAAAGGGAGTGGAAGAGGGAATCGTTATTTTAGCCCGCTGCGTATTTCACTTTATTAGAAAACAAGAAAATCTGTTTTAATATCCAGGTAATATCATATTCATTGGAGTAGCTTCTCTTAAATATATCTGGATAATCATGAGCGGCTAAGGATCAATCTAAATGTTTAAAAATTCTGGCTTCAAAATTATGACTCTTGAAAAAGAGAATAAGCAAATTAACACAAAAAGGGATATGAGATATAGGGAGAGTTTTTTTTCAGGGGGAAGCTATAATGATGAAGGAAGATCTCGATCTCAGATATTAAGGATCTTTTCAAACCCGTTTACCCCTCCCCTATTTTCATTGTACATGAACCAGAAATTTCTGGATACACCCCTTCAAAGTTCTTTAAATATGTTGCTACAGTTCAACAAATTTAAATTGTAAATTGCCGTTACTAATTTATTGTTAATTACTACCTTATATAACTATTAAATATGTAACAACGTACAGCCAGAAGTAAATAAAAACAAAAAACTATACTACTTTATATAAATGGATAAGGATAATAGTAATTTTCGATTAGTATTATAGATAGCTTCTCTAAGCCCCGGGCTAACAAAACTGGTAGGTATTAATTTTATGATTTTTATTATAAAATTCGCGAAAATTGTCTATAATACGATGCTATACATGACTTTTCAGTATTGTTGAGAACTGGTTCCAATCCACGGGATCTTAATCGGTTCTGAAGCCATACTGGAAATTTTTAGTAGGATAAAAGTTATGCTTGAAATTTGTTTTATTAGCTATTATTATAAAAAAAAATTTCATTTTTAAAAAACGTCATTTGCGTCATCTTTGCGTAATTTCTATTTTCAGATATTTTAGAGAAGCTATCGCTATAATTCTTTTTAGGGAAATATACACGGGGGGGGAATTAGAAGGAGAGGGGGGAGGAGGGGGCAATTGTGACCATAATAATAGCCTGCAGCTCATAAGGGGGTATTTATACTTGGGGGGTTCATTATCCTGTGAGTATATTTGCAAATATAATGATTTCTAGTCAAATTAGCGGCAATTAAAGTGTAATACCTTCAAGCACTATACAACCATAGTAATTTTTATATATACTATGGAAAAAATTCTTCAATCAAAATAATAATCTGTGGCATAGATTTAAATTTAATCTAACAAAGCCATAAAATAGTGTAGAAACTTTTATTTTCATCTCAAGCTGAATTAAGTCTTATTTAATGCATAGTTATTAACTTATAGCTGGAATTAATCAAATATCCACGAAATTTTTACTGTGATCTTACCATCCTGATAGTTATAATTGCACTTTAAACCCGTCTAGATAAAAATTGCAGGAGTTTAAATTGAAAGTTTTTATATCAATGCTATTTTAGTGTTCTTAGTTTTTAAAGATATTTAATTACTTGTGTTTTTTTCCTGATTTTTCAAATGGCAAAAATATGCAACTTTTATTGAAAAAAATAAGCCTCTCTCCCTCTGGCACAAAGATTTCAGGTACACTCCCCCCCTGAATAGCCTCAAATTAACTATTTTGTTTTCTACTCTGCGCCCCAAGCTTTTGAGATGGTGGCTGTATTACCTATACGCCTTAAAATTTTTTTATAAAAAATAATTTGAAAGGTATTGTTCTCCAGGGTCAATATTTCCCAAAAAAAGTTAGTACTTGCTTAAAAAGAAGAACCCTTATGGTCCAGTGTTAGTTAGGTTCTTATAGACCTAATAAAACATCCATTCACTAAATCTTTTGTAGCGAAGCAACTTTATAATTGTCTGTCCGTCCATCAGTTCATAACGCTATGGGAGAAAGTTGATTTTTTGTTCTGCTTCTACGATTTTTAAAGATAGCTTGTTGAACATCCAGTATACAATTTATATGGTCTGTCGGTCAGTCGTTCATTTAAAATACATATTTTTATGCAAGTTTTGTAATGTTTTTGATTCTTTTATCTTCTATCTTTCTATCTCTTCTTACTCTCTTTTTATAAACACTATACATTGGCTCTTTTACTAACTTTTTGAGTTTGTAATCCAGGATTGTTTTTCCCAGTGATCCAAAGGGATAGGACAAGAGCCGATAAATTGGTGTACAATGTACATCCCCAATGATGGTACACAAAATGTTGTGGACTATAATTAGTGGTTAAAACATTTGAACACTCAACTTAATGAAACAACCTATCAAAATTCAAAGTCCCCAAAGTTGTAAAGTCAACGAATAAGAAATCGGTATTATAAAACTATGGGGACTAGTGTAATAAACAGACCATTATCCCCTCTCTCTCTGGTTTTCATCGCTACTGATGGATCTTGTCATCAGTGTCCTATTATATTTTTCCTAGTCTCCTTCAACTCCAGCGCCAATGTGAAATTGTTTTACTGTTAAAGCATAATATAATAGCTAGAGTATAATAGTTCACTATAATACCTCAGTTAATTTTACCATTAGTCAACATTCTGCAGGATTTATTGCCAATTGTAATTTACCACTAGAGATGAATAAGACTGACTTGAATCAAGGACCTAAAGGGATAAGACAATGGCCGATATATTGATGTACATACCCAATGTTAACACTCAAATTTACCCATTTTGTAGTTTATAATTAGTGGTTCAACGTTTGGACACTCAACTTAATAAACCAACCAATCAAAATTCATTAAAGTCCCCAAAGTTGTTAAGCCACCAAATAAGAAAACGTTATTATAAAACTTTGGTGACTAGGGGATTAATAACCAGCTAATTGTTATTTCTCTCTGAACTTGCAAAGAAAAATCAATAAGAATCTTCCTTCAATAGATATTTTATTTCTTGGATGTTGCACAAGATTTTCATGTACACTGATAAAGTAATACTCGCAGCTGGCTAAAATAACGATACACATCCTTTAACCCCATCCCATCCCCTCCCCTTTAACCAGTTAAAAAATCTGACCAATAAATGAGGTCCATATTGGCAAGCTAAATTTTCCCTCGTATATCACATCTTAATTCTTCTATCCTAAATGCTAAAGAAGTGGGATAGATAAAAAACATTTCTTTGTAGTGTTAATTAAAGATGTAATAGAAGGCTTGACAGAGGCAGGTTTTAGTGTATTTCCAAATCTACCATTTGAGATGAATAAAACTGCTTACTTTAAAGCGACTAAAAAGCAGCCTGCAGCCACAAAGTTATTTTAATCAGCCATAGTGTCTTTAAGTTTAATACTTGTTAGTAGATCCTTCTTTATAATTTTTGAGTAAATCTTAATCACTTTTTAAAAAATTGTCGCAATATACATATATCAAAATTGATTTTCTGTCTGTTGTGAACAATGACATTTATGTAATTTTTGGGGTAAGTTTTTATGTTCCACGTATTAAAAAAAAATAAAAGTTTTCTTGCCCCCCCCGCCCCCCCCCCCCTGTGCTGAAGGCCCAGGACTTAAAATCACATGAGTGTATCTGTCTCTGTCATTGTACAATATAATGATACTAGCGGCTACGCCCCTAGAGGCCTCTAGGGGCACTTGAGGAGGAGAGAGTCAAATTTGATAACCCAATTTCTTATTTTAAATTTTAAAAGAAAAAGAAAAAAAAAATTTGGGGGGCGAAAATATTTTGTTTTTTTGGGGGGGGTCCCTCCCCCTCATTTTTAATTTTAGTTAAAAAAATAAAAAAATAAAATAAAAATTTGGGAGGTTGGGGGTGTCCCACCCCCCAACAAAATAGTTATAAACCTTCCTGGGACCTATGAGAAGCTACCCTGTTAAGGAGAACCCTATCGGTTCAGCGGTTAGTGAGATCCTTCGGTACAGACAAACAAACATCCTGTTACTTTAGTATAAGGATTAACATTTTTTCTAATTGTCTGCAGGGAGGGATGGGACATTGAGTTGTTTATTACACTAGTACAAAAGTTTTAAATAACTTTTTCTTATTAGTTGGCTTAACAACTTTGGAGACTTTTATTAAATCTTGATTAATTGAATCATTTAGTTGAGTATCCAAAGGTTTCAACCTATAATTGTAATCTAATTTTGTGTGTCATTATTAGGGTTTTAGATTAATGAATCAGCCATTGTCTTATCCCTTAAGATTCCTGAATTGTCTGTCTCTGAATTAACCAATGTTTGCTTAAATTAAGGGAAATTAGGAGACGGGTGTTCGTACAAATATTTAAATTTTAAAATTATTGCTTGGTAGCGTTATCAGTTGATTTGTTGGTGTCTTAACCTCTTTTCGAGGAAGCTTTGTGTTTATCAAGTGCAAAATTAATTCCTTATCATTAATCCTAAAACTAAGCGCAAATGTCGTCTTTTTATGGCTTTCCCTTCATAATGTGGCGCGGCATGGATGTTTGTTTATTTTGATGCGCACGTTCTTTACTTTTGAATGAGATATGAGAGTGTGAAGATTTCGGAGAACAAAACTGGGCCTATCATTGGTCTCATAGTGTGTGAACGACCCTAGTATATCAGGGATTTGAAACCATAAGAGCTTCAGGTAGAATTTGTTAATTTGATTAAGAAGAATGGTGTATAGGACGATTATATGTAGTTTTAAAAAAGGCTTTAGCCAGCTAAGCATGAAACTTAATTATGATTAATATATGTTTTAGTAATTTTTATGTGCATTATTGTTGCATTTAACAATGATTTATTAAACCAAATAATTTTCCTTAAAGCCAAAGTTTCCAAAGATTTTTTACCGTAGAGAAAAAAATGATTTTTAAAAAGCAAATAAGATTACGTGGTTATAAATAACTGGAATTATGAACTAATTGATATTGTAATTTCAGGTCTTTGAAATAATTTCATCAATAAATCTATATTCAAACCTGCTGTTGAAACTTGATGGTTCCTGGTATTGGGGGTTTGTATGTTCGCCAACTGATCTCGTGAACTTCCCGCTAATTCGGAAGTCAAGCTCAACCAAAGTGTCATGGTTGAGACAATTTCAAAGTATCTGATGAATAGGCGTTAGCATTCATCAAGAGATCAATAGCATCCAGTGAATTATTGATGCAATAAACTGTGACAATTTTTCTGTGAAATAAGTACCTAGTGAATCAATATGCCACTAACCAAAAAGCAGAAAATTGAGCGAGCTATCGCTATTGGCAGTGAAAGGCTAGAAGTTTTTGATGAGCAGTTAAAAGTGTTTTATGACAATCTAAAAGCCTGCCAAAGTTTTAGTTCATGTGAAAATGTGACTGTAAAATCAATTCGTGACATTTTTAGTGAGGTCAAGGACCAATCTGACCTAATAAAAAGTCTAAAACCTGCCGTGGAGACTAGTGAGCTGCGCGAGTTTAAGCGTGATTTGGATGAAGCTAGTGAGCAGAAAACTGTTGCAGATAAAGTTTATGCGTCGTTGGAGCAGTGTACAAAAATTCTGTACTGGCTTGACAATGATTCAGACGACGCGAGGTCAAGCACTGTCGCCAGGAACCTCGACGTCATTGAGAAGGTGAAGATGGACATGGGAGTGCTTAAAATTTCCGTGGAGTTGCGCCAAGAAGTACGTGATATGTACCGAAGGCTTAGAGAGATGGAACGTCGTTCATCTAACCTGGATGAAAGTGGGACACCTGCCATGCTCTCCAGAAGTATGTCTGCCGTGGATATTCGGAGTTCCAACCCGCAGTATGGGCGCTGGGACAACAGTTTGTTGCCGTCGTTCGACGGTACTGACACGGATTACCCAAACTTTAAACAGGTCTTTAAAGATCTATGTTCTGGTTATGGATTTGCTGACCAGAGGTTAAGTCTGATGTTGTGTATGGAGAAGGTGATAACCAACCCGGAACTACGCAAGCAAGTGTCAGCGATTAGAGATCATAATGAACAATGGGCGTTTCTTGATCAGATGTTTTTATCAAACACTCGCCGGTTCATGAGGATTTTAACTAAGTTGAACAAGATGAAACCTGTGGATAAACCTGTGGACGTGGTTAGCGCAATTGCTACCTTCAAGAGCATGATGCAGGAGGTAGAAACCATCGTTGGCTCTGCAGCCAAGGATTACAATCACCTAACTCTTATTCATATTTTTAAAGACAAGTGCCCTGAAAATTTGAGAGACAAAATTATGATGGAGCTAGGTAGCATGAACCAACCCGACATCCCGAAGATTGTAAAACTGCTGGAGAGGACCAGGGGTGCCATGTTGGCCGGTGATATGTCCTATGACACTGGCGCCGGCAAGAGAAATCGTGACAGAGCTGCCGCCGCGCAAGTATCTGGCCGCAACGACAATAAGAATGGAAAGGACAAGGCTTCCAAGTGGAACAGTGCATGTCCTGTGGAGAGCTGCAAGGAGAAACACCCGATTTTCCGTTGCCTCACGTTTAAGAAGATGGATGTGGTTGACCGAAAGAAAGTTGTCCAGCAGAAGAAGTTATGTGAACTCTGCTTGTGTGACGGCCATACTGCTGACAAGTGTAATAAATCTGATAAGCTTGGTGTTTGTGGTACAAATAATTGCGACAGATACCATTCCAGGTTACTCCATGAGGCTAGTGCTGGTGTGAATACAGTCTACAAGTCAAGTTCTGCACCCAGCCCCTGTACCTTCTTACTTCAGTTAGTTCCTGTTGTAGCACCTGGCGGCGGCACCTGCCACGCCACGGTAATGTTTGACTCCGGGGCAAATTTGCCACTTGTGTCTGAGAAGTTATCCAACAAGTTGAAGCTGAAATCTACTGGCAGATATACAACTATTTCTGTAGCTGATGGCAGTGAGTCTTCCTGCCGCAACGTTGTGTTTTATCTGAAGGATAGGGACGGCAATCTGAGGGAGTTTGAGGCAGCTGTCATGCCTACCCTCGGCGGGGCCAACGAGATGCGCTCGGTCCACCCCGAAACTGCCGCCGAGATATTTAAAATGCCGCCAGAAAGGTTTACATATATTAGTGGAGGCTTAGATATCATCATTGGAAATACACATCCTGACGTGTTTCCTTCAACCTACCAGAAAGTGGGCCAGTCTATGTTGTGGCGAACCATTTTTGGTAGTGGTTTTATCTGTACGAGTGCTGACGGTGGAGCTGGAGATCAAAAGTCGGCTTATAAGGCTGTCAGTGTCAGTGGAGGCACTTTGCCAGACTTTCTGACGTCTGAATCGTTTGGCGTACAGCCGCAGGCACTTTGTCCAGGATGTACTGCTTGTCAAGAGTGCAAGGCTATGGCCGACGGCACTACCTGGGACCAGCGTGAGAGGCAGAGGATAATTGAGGCAGGTTTAACACTAGACTTGCAGTCCAACAAATGGACAGGTCAATATGCTTATATTGAAGATCCTCACACTTTACCTTACAATGAGAGTTTAGCTCGCAAAATTGCTGAAAAGGATCGTGCCAGGATGGTCAAGGAAGGTACCTATGGAATGTATGTGGAGGTATTCAACGACGCCATAAGAAGAGGCGTTTTTCAAAAAGCCACGCCTGAAGAATTGCAGTATGAAGGACCTAAGTCTTGTTCATCAATAGTGGTTGCTTTCAAGGAGGATTCAAGTTCCACACCCATGCGATTGTGTGCAAATAGTTCTCTGACGTTCAAGGGTACCAGTTTTAATAACATAATGCTGGGAGGCCCGCCGCCAATGCAGAAGATTTTTTATCATTTGATGCTTTTCCGCGGTTACAAGGTTGGTATAACCGCGGATATCTCCAAGTTTTATAACTCCATCCTGGCCACAGAGTTCGACAGCCAGATGAAGAGAGTTTTATTTTCCCCGACGCCAGATGGTCCACTTGAAATTTACCTGACCAAAGTTGTGAATTTCGGCAAGTTGGCCGCGGGAAACTTGGCAGTTACAGCCCTGAAGTTGACGTCCCGCCTGTTCGGCGGAAAGAGTGAAGCAGAGGTCAAGGAGATGTATGGAGAGGGGCAGATAAACGGTAGTGAAATTGTTGCTAAACCTGAGTTATGGAAGGAGCCACCAATACCTACCTACCCTGATGAGGAATTCAAGTTACCTCAGATTCCAGTTGCAGTCAAGCTTGAGAAGCACAGCTTCATAGATGACGTTATTTCGGGAGCAGGATCGAAGCCAGAAGCCAAGGAGATGATGAAAGAGGCCGACAGAATTATCGGCAAAGGTAGTTTTTCCTTCAAACAAGTCATTTATTCTGGAGATGATTACCAGCCTACCAAGGTACTCGGGCTGATATGGAAGCCAGCCACCGATGTGTTGTCCATCGCCACAAGAGTCAACCAAGATGGTAAGGTCAAGGGAAGGAAGGTGAAAGAGGATGCTGATTTGTACAACCTCCAGGACGCCTTGGACGAGAATCTGACAAAGAAGATGGTCCACAGGTTCGCCGCCCAAACCTTCGACCCGATCGGGCTTTGCAGCCCTATTCTGTTGAGAATTAAACTTGTCCTGCGGAAAACATGTTTGCTGAATTTGGGCTGGCAAGATTTCATTCCAAAAAGTCTACGGGATGAACTTGTTCAGTCGCTGGAGGACAGAGCTGAGGTCGCTAAATTGGAGTTTGACCGTTGTGTGGTCCCGGATGAACCAACTGGCCTTCCATCCTTGATGATGTTTTCGGATGGGTCATCAGAGGCTTATGCAAGTAATGCATATTTGAGGTGGCCAACTAGACAAGGATTTGAAACGTTTCTGCTAGCCACCAAGTCAAGAGTTGCGCCGGTCAAGTGTGAATCAATTCCACGCCTTGAATTGATGGGGTGCCAGATGTCCACAAGGTTGGCAAAGTCCGTCAGAGATGCCCTGCCCTTTGATGTTATCAGAGTGATGTACTTTACTGATTCATCGTGTGTTTTATCACAAATAGTTTCCAACAGTGCTATGTTGAACACATTTAATTCTCATCGTATTGGAGAAATTCAATCTGCAACCAACAAGGATGACTGGAGGTGGGTTCCGGGGACACACAACGTTGCAGATTTGGGCACCAGAAGCACCTGCAAGGTATCAGATTTGGGACCAGGTTCCAGGTACAGATTGGGCCCAGAATGGTTGCGCCAGGATGAAAGTGCGTGGCCGGTGAAAACTGCCGAAGAAGTCAAGCAGGTTTTACCCCCAGAGGAGTTGAATACCAAAATGGTTAAGTTATGTTCAATGAAAGTTGCCGGAGAAGCCGCTGAAGATGTCTTTAGGTTTAAGCACAGGAGATCATTTGGACAGGCCAAACGTATTATGGCAGCTGTCCTGCAAGTTGCGAACACCTGGTTGAAGAAGCTAAAGAGCAGACAAGAAGGTAAGACTACAGCCGCTGGTAGTCATGTAGCAGCCGCAGATTCTGTGTACAAGCCGTCTTTGTACAATTTTATGGCGGCGGCGGAACTTTTCATTGTGTCACGAAGCCAAGAGGATGAGTGGATAAATGACGCTAAAGGCAATTATGCGTCATTAAATCCATTAGTGCATGAAGTATCATTGACCTGGCCTGTCGTTGGTCCCGGAGGAAATTATGTGACCAGGGAGATGAGGATTCTTAAGATGGTTGGTCGTGGACAGCCAGTCATTGACGCCATTACTGGTGGCCGTAAAATGATATTTGAAGACATGCCAGGTTTAATAATTTTGGAGCCTGGTAATTGGTTAGCTGCTGTTTTTATGAGAGAAGCACATGCTGAGCTTCACTCTGGTGTCCGTGGAACTTTAGCTGAGAGCCGCCGTTGGTGCTGGATTGTGAAGGCAAGGAGGTTGTCCATCATGGAGGTGAAGAAGTGTTGGCCCTGCAGTGTTGAGAGGGCTAAGGAATGTCGTGCTACCATGAAGGACGTGTTACCTGACAAGTTGGTCCCGAGCAGGCCTTTTGAAGCTGTGCAAGTCGACCTGATGGGTCCGCTGGTTACGAGGAGAGCTGCCGCCAAAACGAGGAGTCAGACAGCAACGAAGAAGGTGTGGGTGTTCGTGGTGGTCTGCAGATTCTCAGGGGCGTTATGGTTAGATGCCTTGGAAAAGTATGATACCAGCAGTATCCTGTTGTCCCTGCGCAAGTTGGAAGCTGTTCATTGTTTGCCGAAGATCATAGTAAGCGACATGGGCACACAATTATCAGGTGCTCGCAAAGTTTTAGAGCAGAAGTTGGGCAGCCAGGTAGAGTTTTCTTGGTCTCAGATCCCGGCCCGAGCCCATCATTACATTGGGCAAGCTGAGAAAATGGTGGGATTAACCAAGAGATTGCTGTCCAAGAAGTTGGTGAATAGTTCTGTTAATTTCAACGAGCTCCTGGTGCTGTTGGCGGAGGTTAGCAAATTGATGAATAGCAGACCATTGACGATTGAAGCTGCGAACGACGTGGAGAATTGGCGGCTGATTACCCCTGGCCAGCTGCTGGGAAATATTGACCGCCAGCCGTTGTGCAATGTGGCGATGAAACCGGAGGACCAAATTTCCTCCAGGTTGAAGTTGTTGGAAGATTTGTCTGCCCAGTTTTGGACTGCCTACCGCCAGGAGATCCTACCGAAGATATTACGGATGTCCAAGTGGAAGGATGAGATGGCGGAGCCACTAGCTGACGGAGATATAGTTCTGGTTACGAGTACCAATCCGCTGATGAGATGTTTGAGGATGGGCCGAGTGACGAGAATTGAGGATGGAAGAAAGACTGCAAGAGTCTTGTTCAGACTGACAGATAAGTCTCCCCTAGAAGAACATGCTGTATCAGTCAGGCAGTTGTTAAAAATTATGATTAATAATTGATTCTTATTTTATGGAAATTGAGATTTTTTTTTAGTAAAAAGCCACATTTTTCATATGCCTATTTTTATGCCTAAAATAAGAATCAAATGAAATGCGATTAAATATTCTTCTATTTCATATGCTCAAATTTAATTTTATTGAGTTTAATTTCTTTTCAAAAGTACAATTCATTTTAAAACTTACCTGAAAAGTTTAACAAAAAGGAATAAATGTGTCGAGGTTGCGTGATTCGATATTTATTCTAAGAAAAAAAATCAAGTATTTTTTAGCAGATTTTTTAAAAAATTATGTATGAATTTCAATCAAGTAAAACATTTTTATTCAGATCAAGGAATGATTGAAAATTCATATTTAAAGTCTCATATTTTTACAAAGAAAAATTGGTATTTTTTTTATAATTCCGATGAAAATTCTAACAAAGATATTATTATTTTGCTATTCTTTAAGTATTAAAAAGTTTTATTGTTGATTAAGATATTACAGTTCTTATTCATTAGGTTTGAAAAACTTTCTGCCCAAGGATTTTGAAAAATTTTTTCTTACTACTCTTTTTGATGCTTAACAAATTTAGTTTTAAGTACCTATAAATCTTAATTTTCTTGTCTAAGATTTATTTCGTTTTATTTTACCATTATTTGTTTACATTTACATTTCAACCTGATTTCGTAGGTACTTATTGATTTATTAATAATGATTATTACCTATTGATTATGAAATGATTATTATTTAGTATAGTTGTTATATTTACAACATCATGATTAATAGGATTATCTATTTTAGGATTTGTGTATGTGATTTTGTGATTGTCATGTGCATGGAATGTTGTATGGTACAAACCAATCCCCATCCTTCTATCCTAAAATGTGAGGTATTATGAGTCCCAGTGAGGAGTATAATATTGTGTATGCATTTCACGGGGTTTCATTTAGTTAGAAGCAAAATTGTCACGTTTTCGGGATGTGGCCATTCTCATGTGATTATGGTGAGTTGAGTTTAGTGAGAAATGTTGCTAGTGCTCAGCGCAAAAAAAACCTTGAATCTCGTTAAGGAAGTTAATTTGACTTTCAAACGGGGGGTGTGTCTTAACCTCTTTTCGAGGAAGCTTTGTGTTTATCAAGTGCAAAATTAATTCCTTATCATTAATCCTAAAACTAAGCGCAAATGTCGTCTTTTTATGGCTTTCCCTTCATAATGTGGCGCGGCATGGATGTTTGTTTATTTTGATGCGCACGTTCTTTACTTTTGAATGAGATATGAGAGTGTGAAGATTTCGGAGAACAAAACTGGGCCTATCATTGGTCTCATAGTGTGTGAACGACCCTAGTATATCAGGGATTTGAAACCATAAGAGCTTCAGGTAGAATTTGTTAATTTGATTAAGAAGAATGGTGTATAGGACGATTATATGTAGTTTTAAAAAAGGCTTTAGCCAGCTAAGCATGAAACTTAATTATGATTAATATATGTTTTAGTAATTTTTATGTGCATTATTGTTGCATTTAACAATGATTTATTAAACCAAATAATTTTCCTTAAAGCCAAAGTTTCCAAAGATTTTTTACCGTAGAGAAAAAAATGATTTTTAAAAAGCAAATAAGATTACGTGGTTATAAATAACTGGAATTATGAACTAATTGATATTGTAATTTCAGGTCTTTGAAATAATTTCATCAATAAATCTATATTCAAACCTGCTGTTGAAACTTGATGGTTCCTGGTATTGGGGGTTTGTATGTTCGCCAACTGATCTCGTGAACTTCCCGCTAATTCGGAAGTCAAGCTCAACCAAAGTGTCATGGTTGAGACAGTTGGTCAGTTTGTTGGTTAAGCTTTTTTAACATCTTAATGATTAAATCATCATTTAAAACAATGCTTAATGTTTATACATTTGTTTACAAATTTCAGATATTATGATATGTATAGCCTAATAGTTATTAACGCATCGTATTATAGACAGCTTTCCGCAGATATTAAAATGTAAAACGATTTTTTAGCTCTGAGGGGGCAAAGATCCGGTCAAAAAACTGGCATTCATTTTATAATTTCTAGTTTGATAATTGTCTGTAACACTTTGATATACATGATTTTTCAGCATGGCTGAGAACTGGTTCTTATCCACCGGATATTAATCTGTTTCGAAGCCATACTGGAAAAAAGACTTATAATAAAACCGTCAACCAAAAGGTAAAACGAATTTTAAATATATGTAAAATCTTTTTTGGTGTAAGCTATTTTAATTTCTTTGGCTTAAAAGAAAAAACACTATTTCTAGACTGTCTCCGATGTATCTTTAAGGGGTATAATTAAAAGGGTAATGAAAAGGGGAGGAGTCAAGAGAAATAATAAAACTTTGGTTTTCATAATTTTAGAGGGGTTAATATACAATGTTACCTTAAATTTAACAAAATTATAGTAAATTTACCAAGTAAAAGATAGGACACACAAAATATATACTTTTATTGATTTTAAAAGTTTTGAAATCAAGTCAAGAATCCTATATAAATCCTATATAAATGAACAGGATCTTTGTCTGTCTGTCTGTAACGAAGGATCTTGCTAACCGTTGAACTTATATGGTTCTCCTTTACCCTGTAGTTTCTGATGGGTTTTGAGAAGGTTTATAACTGTTATGCAGGGTACCACCACCTTCCAGATAAATCACCAAAAAATACTAATTTGCCAATTTCATACAAATAAGGCGGACAAAGCCTACTCTCCTCTTTCACGAATCAATGGAAACAGTCCTTATTGTTCCATTTGAGTTTAGTGCTATTTATCATGAAAACTGTTTATACTAAAATGGGCTCATTAGAGCTTGAATATCCACAATTTTATATCAAAACTTGTTTCAAAATATAAAATAACTAATTTTAAAACTTTTCTCCGCAATAGTTGTTGAATATCCACGTGGATAATGTCTAAAACAGACTAACATATCCTTCGGTCATAATTTAAATTAGATTAATAGTTTTCAAATTTGCTGGATTATAAAAATACTATATAACATAATAATAATTAAGAGATGAGTAGAAGATATTGTCATCACAGAAAAAAATTAATTATGATATATTGAAACCAATTTTTATGACCAATACCATGTAGTAATAGTATATATAGTAGATCTTTTTATTATAACATTTCATATAAATATTTGTCATCGAAAATATAGACATATTAGAATCTTTTTCTTGATTAAACCTTGTATTAGGATTCCTGTAATAATAAGGAATAATATCAAAAGTGTAACATCTTTTTACCATTGCCAAAAATTCCTAACGCCCACTTAAACAGGCTGATTTTTAACCTAGTTTGACTAGAATTGTATGGTTCTTGTTTTGAAAGAACTTTCCCTTAATATTATTTGGTAATATTCGTTTATCAGAATTTGTAATTCAACGAGCGTTGCTCTTATGAATAAAGTCAAGCTTGTTTTAGAAATTGATTGTTTTAAAATAAGTGTTGCCGATAAAGCTTGTACAAAAATAGGACAAAGTCCAAAGTTTATGAATGAACAAAGTATTATGAACAGTTTCTGATCATGTAAACCATTTAGCCACCAACTTTTTGGGTTAAAAACCACAATTCCAATTATTCCATTGAAAAAATAAACAACAGCAGGATGGACAATAGGATGATATAAGTTTGTAGATGAGATGCCTGGTAGTTATTTTTTATACAGTTTTACAACTTTTTATCTTTGCAGTTTTAACTTTTTATAATTTTCGAAAATTTTCATTTTAGTTTTAAATGAAAAAAATAGTGATAAAAAGATTCAACAAACGTGCAAAATAACCCTGTCCCGATTTTGTATTGGGACTTTGAAATGAACTAATAGCGTCGGAAATATAAACAGAACTGAGAAAAAAGAACTGAAAGTAATTTGCGAGCAGACGAAAAGGGTCTCCACTACTTGGGCCAGGTAGTTGTCTGGATTATACATCTATACTTATACATTTATTTTTTACAAGTCTTCAAAGTTTTTAAGCCAACAATTCATGTTTTAAAAAAATCTTTGGGAAAAATATTTTAAACCCCATTTTAGCCAATAATGAGTTATGAGTTTCTCTTTCCAACTCATTAAGCTCCAATTTATTTTAGCACAATTAAATCAAGTTCTCATTTTGCTCAATTTTCAGGAGGTTTTAATATTATTGATTCAAATTGTGTAATAGCAGATTATATGTTTGAAAAAGCCTGATATTTGCTGTAATTCCTGAGCATTCAATAAGCCTAGGACCTATCTTAAAATAAGTACTTAAATACCAATATATAATGGATAATTTAAGTATCCCCTTCATTTAGTTATCTTCCCTTTTTATTCTTTTTAAAAGCGTAGCTTTTCTATAATTAGAGTTGGTCCGTCCTTTTGTGCGTAATGTGTAGCTCTTTTCGTTCATTTGGATATGTTAGAATTATCCTATTGATTTCAAACTTTGCATGATGATTCCTATAACAGTCAGGTACTATTTAGGAAGCGTAGCAATTCTATAATCGTAATAAAAGAGAGATGGAGAAAGAGTGAAAAAGAGTAAAAGAAAGAGAGAGAGAAAGAGGGAGTGAGTAAACCTTATACTGTAGAACAAAAATTGCATACACCTATTTAATTTAGCCCCAATCAAGAATAGATAGGTAGATAGATAGATACAGATCCAATCAAACCAATCAAGAACAGATAGGTAGATAGATAGATACAGATCCAATCAAACCAATCAAGAACAGATAGGTAGATAGATAGATACAGATCCAATCAAACCAATCAAGAACAGATAGGTAGATAGATAGATACAGATCCAATCAAACCAATCAAGAACAGATAGGTAGATAGATAGATACAGATCCAATCAAACCAATCAAGAACAGATTGGTAAATAGATAGATACAGATCCAATCAAACCAATCAAGAATATTGACCATTAAACTAAATACAGCATGACCCTCGAAAAAGTATTTTTAAGCATCTGCAGCCCTTATTTCTCAATGAATTATTAAAAAATGCATATGTCCTTGTTCTCCATAGTATTCCACGTAAGTAGATATAAAAATATTTTTTTTACCTCCATTAACACCGGAGGTTTTTAGAGCTAAAGTTTTGAAAAAGTGACTGAGAAAAAGAATTTTTTTTTGTTTCTCTTATTTTTTGGATGGTTATATTATGTTTTTCTGGCAATTGAATAATGAGACACAAAGAAAAACAAGTTAACTAAATATTTCTGTTTTATTCCACCAAAAAATATAAATTTTTAATGGCAAAAAATACTACTGAATGAATTGATTATTTGCAAATTTTAGGTTATTTATTAACCCTTATTTATAGAAAAGGATTAATTATGACAGTTGCTCCGCCTACTTTTCTGACATCTCAATTATTTAATAAGGGGTAAATTAAGCTTTTTAGACTAAAAAATCATTATGTTTTATTTTTATTTTCTTTATAACTTTTTTGTTATTAAAGTTAGGATTGTGAAACAAAAACAATTTTCCTGCTATATTCATAGAGATTTATTTGGTTTTTTAATCTTAAACAATTTTGCCTAATAAGTAAGTTTTTCAAAATATCATTAAACTAAAAAGACTAAAAAAATATGTGTAAAAAAATGCTTTTTACTCAAAAACTAAATTTTTTATTTCATTTTTGTATAAAGTTTCTGCTAGTAACAAAAATAAAAGGATTTCTAGCTTAATTTTGCTAAAAAAGTCGTATCATGTTAAAAGTTACTTTTTCCTCAGTAACTTTTTCAAAACTTTAGCACTAAAAATCTCCGGTGTTAATGGAGGTAAAAAAAATATTTTTATATCTACTTACGTGGAATACTATAGAGAACAAGGACATATGCATTTTTTAATAATTCATTGAGAAATAAGGGCTGCAGATGCTTAAAAATACTTTTTCGAGGGTCATGCTGTATATTTAACTTGAAAACTTTTTAGAAACAGAGGAAAAGTAATAGTTTAAAAGCGAAGATGTTTTACATTTAGGGCCAGTCCTTCCATATTTCTGTACCGGATTGTTTTTAGGTATGTTAGAATCTATCAATCGTTGTTTAAACTTTGCCTAAAGATTCATGTAATATTTAGGTACAATTAAGATTTTGATAGTTATCCCATAGATTTATAGCTAAATTACAATTACATAAATTTTGCCTCGACATTCTACAATTCACTTTTTTACTTATTCAATTGTCCATGATACATTTTACATACTTCAGCACAACTACTCTATAATTTCACCATTTTGTTTCAGTTAACTTTTGTTTTGTAGATTTTAGGATGTTCTGAGTAAAATTGACCATAAAACTTTCTTTCTTTTCAGAATTATTTAATTTCGACTGTAAAGGGCAAAATTGAAACATTTATTTAAAACTTTTATTTTTAGCCTAAAATATGTAAAATTAGCATAGAAATTACGTTGGTATCTGTATAAAAAACCAATAATAAATAGATAAACTTATGTGCTGTACACATTTGTTTACAAATGAAACCAGTTCTAGTCTGAAAGATTTACTATAAAAGCATAGAACATTCGGATTAGAATTGTAGTCTGACCAGTAAAGTCCTAGCATTAACACTAGGCACAAACCCTCAGCTACCAAGTTCAAAAGCTTGGTTAGGTAAGTCCTTTCATAATAAAGGCGTGGAAGCCAGCTTTATTTATTGTACATTTATCATTTGTACTCTTGTTCATAGAGTGTTTAAGTGATAGATAATACTTTTACTTGTATCTTATAGCTCTAATTCATACAGTATTTGGGTGATTTTGTTAAAGCTTAAATTCCTTATGTTTTAGTATCTTAAAGAACCAATCCCTTTTATGTTTTATGGTTGGGTATATCAAATGTAGTAGTTGATATACCTAATCTATGTTTTTAATGTTAGATGTTTAGATTTTTACAGCATTAGAAGATTCAACTGATGTTTTGTTAATTTCTAAGATATTCTACCTTTCAGTCTGGATAGCTCAATGTTTGGTAAGATATTATAACTAATTTTGGATCATGGAAAGAAAACAAAGTCATTCCTTAATTAGGACAGAAGTCACCTTCCTAGGAAGGACATAAGTAGCTTCCCTTATGTGAGAATTTGTTAGATGAAGGGCATAACTTGTCTCCCTTAACAAAGATTTTGCAAGATGAAGGACATAAGTAGCCTCCCTTCACCACACAAAACCTAGCTTTTTGGTCCTTCACATAGCAAAATCTTGCATAAAATAGTTTATCTGTCCTTCACATAGCAAATTCTTGCAAAACATAGCATTTATGTCCTTCACATAGCAAATTCTTGCAAAACATAGCAAATTCTTGCAAATCATAGCAAATTCTTGCAAAACATAGCATTTATGTCCTTCACATAGCAAATTCTTGCAAAACATAGCAAATTTTGCAAAACATAGCAAATTCTTGCAAAACATAGCAAATTCTTGCAAAACATAGCATTTATGTCCTTCACATAGCAAATTCTTGCAAAACATAGCAAATTCTTGCAAAACATAGCATTTATGTCCTTCACATAGCAAATTCTTGCAAAACATAGCAAATTCTTGCAAAACATAGCATTTATGTCCTTCACATAGCAAATTCTTGCAAAACATAGCAAATTCTTGCAAAACATAGCATTTATGTCCTTCACATAGCAAATTCTTGCAAAACATAGCAAATTCTTGCAAAACATAGCATTTATGTCCTTCACATAGCAAATTCTTGCAAAACATAGCAAATTCTTGCAAATCATAGCAAATTCTTGCAAAACATAGCATTTATGTCCTTCACATAGCAAATTCTTGCAAAACATAGCAAATTCTTGCAAAACATAGCAAATTCTTGCAAAACATAGCAAATTCTTGCAAAACATAGCATTTATGTCCTTCACATAGCAAATTCTTGCAAAACATAGCAAATTCTTGCAAAACATAGCATTTATGTCCTTCACATAGCAAATTCTTGCAAAACATAGCAAATTCTTGCAAAACATAGCATTTATGTCCTTCACATAGCAAATTCTTGCAAAACATAGCAAATTCTTGCAAAACATAGCATTTATGTCCTTCACATAGCAAATTCTTGCAAAACATAGCAAATTCTTGCAAAACATAGCAAATTCTTGCAAAACATAGCATTTATGTCCTTCACATAGCAAATTCTTGCAAAACATAGCAAATTCTTGCAAAACATAGCATTTATGTCCTTCACATAGCAAATTCTTGCAAAACATAGCAAATTCTTGCAAAACATAGCATTTATGTCCTTCACATAGCAAATTCTTGCAAAACATAGCAAATTCTTGCAAAACATAGCAAATTCTTGCAAAACATAGCAAATTCTTGCAAAACATAGCATTTCTGTCCTTTACATAGCAAATTCTTGCAAAACATAGCAAATTCTTGGAAAACTTAGCATTTCTGTCCTTAACATAGCATTTTGGTCCTTCACATAGCAAAATCTCACAAAACATAGGTTTTTCTGACCTTTTTCTACCAGGAGATCAGAACTAAATCAGAACACACATAACAAGAGTTTTACATAATTTAACTCTGCATAAATTATGATAATTCATTACTATTACCCCTCCCCCCCCCCCTATTTAAAATTTACCCCTGCATAAATTATGATAATTCTTTATTATTACCCCTCCCCCCCCCCTATTTAAAATTTACCCCTGCATAAATTATGATAATTTATGCTGAGTTAAATGTACTGTTTGAACTTCTATCTAACAGGATATGAGAACTGGGAGGTTGTGACACAAAAGAGGCCAGCTATGGTGCCATGTAGGAAAAGTGGCATTGCATTCTAGTGCCTAAAAGGCGTCATAGCTGGCCCCTTTTCAGTCCATCATATGACATGGGAATGAGGTTGAGGAGCATTTTATGCAGTCTAAATTCCCAAGAATGCAATGCCACTTTTCCTACATGGCACCACCTCCCATGTCATATGATGGACACAAAAGAGGCCAGCTATGACGCCTTTTAGGAAAAGTGGCATAGCATAGTGAAATTTAGGCTGCATAAAATGCTCCTCAACCTCCTTCCCATGTCATATGATGGACTGGAAAGGGGCCAATTGAATAATTGTTAATCTGAATGTACTATGTAAACACTCTTGTTATGTGTGTTCTGATTAAGTTCTCATATCCTGTTAGATAGAAGTTCAAACAGTACATTTAACTCAGCATAAATTATCATAATTTATGCAGGGGTAAATTTTAAATAGGGGGGGGGGAGGGGTAATAATAAAGAATTATCATAATTTATGCAGGGGTAAATTTTAAATAGGGGGGGGGGGGGAGGGGTAATAATAATGAATTATCATAATTTATGCAGAGTTAAATTATGTAAAACTCTTGTTATGTGTGTTCTGATTTAGTTCTGATCTCCTGGTAAAAAAAGGTCAGAAAAACCTATGTTTTGTGAGATTTTGCTATGTGAAGGACCAAAATGCTATGTTAAGGACAGAAATGCTAAGTTTTCCAAGAATTTGCTATGTAAAGGACAGAAATGCTATGTTTTGCAAGAATTTGCTATGTTTTGCAAGAATTTGCTATGTTTTGCAAGAATTTGCTATGTGAAGGACATAAATGCTATGTTTTGCAAGAATTTGCTATGTTTTGCAAGAATTTGCTATGTTTTGCAAGAATTTGCTATGTGAAGGACATAAATGCTATGTTTTGCAAGAATTTGCTATGTTTTGCAAGAATTTGCTATGTGAAGGACATAAATGCTATGTTTTGCAAGAATTTGCTATGTTTTGCAAGAATTTGCTATGTGAAGGACATAAATGCTATGTTTTGCAAGAATTTGCTATGTTTTGCAAGAATTTGCTATGTGAAGGACATAAATGCTATGTTTTGCAAGAATTTGCTATGTTTTGCAAGAATTTGCTATGTTTTGCAAGAATTTGCTATGTTTTGCAAGAATTTGCTATGTTTTGCAAGAATTTGCTATGTGAAGGACATAAATGCTATGTTTTGCAAGAATTTGCTATGTGAATGACAGAAATGCTATGTTTTGTGAGGTTTTGCTATGTGAAGGACAGAAAAGCTAAGTTTTGCAACTTGAAGGACATAAGCAGCCTTCCTAATGTAAGAATTTGTCAGACAAAGGACATAAGTCACCTCCCTTAAGTTAGATTTTGTTAGATGAAGGACATAAGTAGCCTTCCTTAGACCAATTTTCAGTGACTTCTGTCCTAATTAGGAATGACTTTGTTTTCTTTCCATGATCCCTAATTTTTATTTTATTTTACTATTTTATTTCTGCTTTTGACCATCAATACTTTTAAGACATATTATCATTCTTATCTAATTCAAAGTCTTCAGCTCAGAATGGATAAGATTGATCATATTGTAGTATAATTTCATTCAAATAGTAGTAAAATCAAGTTAATTTAATGCAATTTAGGTTAATATTATATTTTATTTCAGTAAAACCACGTGTTAAGCTACATGAGATTCCATCTGATATTTATTATATTATATTATGTTAATTGTTATTATCTATACTTGTGAAATACAAGATTTAAATGTAAAACTCCTCTTATTTGATGAAAGATTAAATAGCTAGTAATTAAACTATTGATTGAAATTCTAAGGGTTACCAGGTCTCAAAATTCACAAAACATTGTTTGTAAAATGTTTGTAAAATGTTTTGTGAATTTTGAGACCTGGTAACCCTTAGATTTTCAGTCAACAATTTAAATCTCTAGTTATTAATTCTTACATCAAATAAGAGCGGTTTTACATTTAAATCTTGTATTTCACAAGTATAAATAATTACAATAACATATAATAATAAAATTAATTTCAGCTGGTATCTCATTAGCTTAACACATGGTTTTACTGAAATAAAATATAATATTAACCTAAATTGTATTAAATTAACTTGACTTTTCTACTATTTGACTAAAATTATTATATTAGATTACAAAATGATCAATCTTATCCATTCTGGGCTGAAGACCTTGAATTAGATAAGAATGATAAGATGTATTAAAAGAATTTAAGGTCAAATAGAAGGTATAAAAAAATAAAATAAAATAAAAATAAGTTATAATATCTTACCAAACATTGAGCTATCCAGGCTGAAAGGTAGAACATAAGAAGTTAACAAATCATCCGTTAAATCTTCTGTGGTGTATAAAGTCTAAATATCTAATATTAATAGCATAGATTAGGTATATCAACTACTACATTTGATATACCCAACCATAAAACATAAAAGGGGTTGGTTCTTTAAGCTACTAAAACATAAGATCTAAGTTTTAACGAAATCACTTAAATACCCTATGGTTTAAAGCAGTAAGATAAAATAAAATTAAGTCTATCACTTAAATACTCTATGGACAAAAGTATAAGTAATAAATGTACAACAAAATAAAGCTGGCTTCCACGCCTTTATTATGAAAGGACTTACCTAACCAAGCTTTTGAACTTGGTAGCTGAGGGTTTGTGCCTAATGTTACTGCTAGGACTTTACTGGTCAGACTACAATTCTAATCCGAATGTTCTATGCTTTTATAGTAAATCTTTCAGACTAGAACTGGTTTCATTTGTAAACAAATGTGTACAGCACATAAGTTTATCTATTTATTATTGGTTTTTTATACAGATACCAACGTAATTTCTATGCTAATTTTACATATTTTAGGCTAAAAATAAAAGTTTTAAATAAATGTTTCAATTTTGCCCTTTACAGTCGAAATTAAATAATTCTGAAAAGAAAGAAAGTTTTATGGTCAATTTTACTCAGAACATCCTAAAATCTACAAAACAACTTTCTTCATATTTGTATGTAGGTGCGAAAATTTTAGGCATTTTAAAAATCAAAATAAGAAATGATTTAAGTCTCATATTATTTACTAAGTTGTAATCTAAATTCATCTCCTGAACACCTCTTATTACATGTACATATCCTTATGATAAAGTAACAGGATCTCATTTCGTCTGTCTGTCTGTACCAAAGGATCTCGCTAACCGCTGAATCGATATGGTTTTCCTTCAAAATATAGCTTCTCATAGATCCTGGAAATGTTTATTATTTCCGGCAGCTAGAGGAAAATGTCCCAACCCCCTAAAATAATCAAAATTAGATGCCTCTATGGGCGAATTGAATTTCGCTCCTATAAATATAACCATTCTTGTTGTAGAATGTTTGGCTTTTCCCTTAATTTGATTCCCTGAATATGCTAATAAACCTTAACTAGCTAAATTCATTAGTTGGTCTATTTTCTTTCCTCCTAAAAATTTATTAGATAGGTTTTTCCCCCTGGCAATGGATATATTATTACCAGAATTTCATGTTCTCTAATAAAGTGAAACACGCAGTGGGCTAAAATAACGATAACCCCCAACCCCCCTCTTAACCTAATAACCCTTCCCTCCTAATGGATGAACGAACTGACAAATAATTTAGCTCCATATTAGCAAGTTGAATTGACGAAATTTGTTCCCCTGTCATAATATCCACGTATATTTTACAGCCATTCCACTGGCAGTAATAAAAAACTATTATAACGAAAAGATAATATGTTTTAGCATGCTAGGGCTAGGGCCAGAGCCACTAATTTGAACCAAATGTAATAACAAAGGTTTAGTGATAAATCTTTGTTTGATTTATAATGACATAAATTCATATTTTATCTAATAATTTATATCTAAATAATCACGCAACCTTGACAACATAAAATATTTATTCCTTTAATTTCACTAGCGGGTGCGGCCCTAGCATCTAGGTGCTCTGTATCTAGGGGTAGATAGGGGACAGAAAAATAGCCTGAAACCATCCTGTGACATATGTGAAGCTTCCATATAAAAGAGAACTCGATCAGTATAGTAGTTATTGAAATCTTAAGCTTCAGACAAAAAAAACCTTAGTACTTAATACGTACCAATAAAGCGTGGAGTATATGTTCTTTGTTCAGTATGGCTTCGATTTATATCCTTTGGTTCTCAGCCATACTTAAAAATCGTGTATAGCATCGTATTACACACTTTTTTTTACCAAATAAAAAAATAAAAATCATTAAATTATTACCAGTTTTAATCTTATAATTTTTCACTTTTCGAAGGAAACCAGACTATAATACGATGCGATAGATGACTAATATCAACTTTCAAAATGATGAAGATACTAAGGTTATAGAGTAGCTGATGGATAAAAAGCTTTTTAAGTTTGAAAGATAGATTGATAGAAAGCTTTAGTGAGCTGAGGCTCCCCCCTGCTAACTTTCTATTATCTCGGCAACTTTTTCATTACCGGCTAAATACCGGTTAATTGACCACTTACACACAGATAGATAGATAGATAGATAGATAGATAGATAGATAGATAGATAGATAGATAGATAGATAGATAGATAGATAGATAGATAGATAGATAGATAGATAGATAGATAGATAGATAGATAGATAGATAGATAGATAGATAGATAGATAGATAGATAGATAGATAGATAGATAGATAGATAGATAGATAGATAGATAGATAGATAGATAGATAGATAGATAGATAGATAGATAGATAGATAGATAGATAGATAGATAGATAGATAGATAGATAGATAGATAGATAGATAGATAGATAGATAGATAGATAGATAGATAGATAGATAGATAGATAGATAGATAGATAGATAGATAGATAGATAGATAGATAGATAGATAGATAGATTGATAGATAGTAAAAGTGTCTGACTGATTATGACGTAACAAAAAAAAATTAGCCAATGAGAGGCCTTTATTGACCAATGGTAAAATTTATAGTGGCCTCTCATTGGCTATTTTTTTTTGTTACGTCAAAATCAGTCAGACACTTTTACTGTGTTCTTAGACATTACTGTTTTACTTTAAAATAGTTTCACATTTAACCCTAGAAATCTAACCACATAAATTCAAAAACCTAATTTATTAAAATTAGATTTGCTAAAATTCTATACTAGTTTTGGACAACATTAACTATATCCTAGAAAGGTATTATAATTTAAATTTAAAAAGTCTAGTATCGATCTTTTTCAATGTCTGTTTGTATGTCTTTCTGGAACATTTTTGGGTAAACATCTTTATCGCTATGATAGACAGCTGGTTTCTATTGGATTTATTAATGAGCTTCCAGTATATAATTAACTTTGTATGTCAGTCTGTCGGTAATGCTTTAGAAGACATAATATTGATATAGAAATATCTATTTTAATTCTATCTCTTTGTATTTATTTTTGGCAAACTTTATATTTCAATTTTAATGATGTTTCAATACACACAAAAAAGTTTATATTCGTCGGCTTATTTAAAATCTACCTTATAAAAAAAAACTTTTTTTGTTTTGTGGTTTGTATTTGTTGTTTAAATCATGCAGATAAGTCTAGGAGGTCAAAATTGAGTCAAGTGTATTAAGAATAACGTATCAATTTAAACAGTTTTACGCTTTGATCCTTAATGTATTATACATAAAAAAATATTCTAGAGTAGTAACGTTCTGATGATAACATTTTAACTAGTAGAATTAAACTATATTTTTTTTGTCTTTTATATAAATATCTTTATTTGTAGAAGCAATGGATGCAGAATATACGTGGGTATTTGAACTAGGGAAAAATCGTCAATTTAGCTTTTTAATTTCCCCTTTCATTTGTTGGTCAGTTTGATAATCCAGCAGGAGCGGAGGGGGTTAATTACTTAAATTATAAGCCATCCTATTTTTTTTTATGGTTTAACCATACTATATATATTTTTATCAATTACTTAAAACAAAATAATTTTTTTGATAATTGTCCTCAATTATTGATATATTGCTACTCTACTTCTTCTCGTTTGTTGTGTGAAAATCAGTTTCTCAATAATAATAGGAATTTCAAGGAATAGACAATGGACGCTTAATTGATATATATATAAATAACCAAAACTTTTTAGGTCAACAAATGAGAGAACGAGTTGCAAAAATTTGGGTACCAGTATAATCTATAGTCCAATGTCCCCTCTATTTCTGGTAATACTAAATTGATTGATTTCATACCATTCGGCAAAAAATATGGACACATCCAAGTTGCTTTAGCAATTTTAGATATTTAAGTAGGAAATATAATTACCGTTATATCTATGTCTTGATTTTTATTTTTTTATTAAATCAAATAAGAATATTCATATTTGTGTATCAAAAAGGGAGAAAAAATGTGCAATAAAATATGAGAAGCTTATTAACTTTCCAGATTTCAAAAGATGCTAAAAGACATTTTTTTATATATGAACACAATATTTTTCATATGAACACTAGAGAGACCAAGAATGTACAAAAGTTTAAGAGTACGTACGCAAATAACCAACAATAAAATCTTATTTTGAATTCGGATTAATATTTGGTATCAAAGATATCTTTGTTTAGCAAATAGATTATTTAAAATACTGTATAGACAATATATCGATGTACAAAATATGTAAATTACACAATTGAACCCTAAAATAGCCACCCATCTTATATTTTCCTATGGATTTCTTGATACTTGGATCTTACACCAAATGATCATGTATGTACTCTAATAAAGTGAAACTTGTAGCTGGCTAAAATAACGATGCCTCCTCCTTCACCTTAAATAATATGAGCAAACTGACCAATAAATGTCCATGTTAGTAACCTAGCTTGACGACAATATTCCCTGTCATAATATCCACGTATATTCTTCATCCATTATTTTCCCTATGCTTTCTTTGGTACTCATATGGATTATGTGTAATAAAACAGCAGGTACCCATGTCCATTGGAATATTCAAACCTTTAACCTTTTATACCCAGCTTTAGGGACAGGAAATAGTATTCTCAATAAAAATTCCTTAGCAAATCAAGTCTGTAATCAATTTTAATGATTTAAGTCGACTCTATTATATTAAATAACAGTAGTCAAGACTGACATATCCTATTTTTTTTTTTTGAATTTTACACCAGATTTGCATGTACTCTACAAAAGGGAAACTTTTAGCTGGCTAAAAAAACAATCGTTTCCATCAATCCCCTTTACCCTAACCCCTCCCCCCTCCTACGGATAAATGAACTGACCAATAAATGATGTCAATGTTAGGAACCTAAATTGACGACAATTTTATATATTCATAATCCATTCATAATAAAATGATAATGATATAATAGTGTGGTAGGGGTGGAGCAGTTCAACCCTACTGAGCAAGTCCGGTCAAAAGAGCCCCTAGCCTTAAGGATTCTATCAATAAAGTACTACAAGTAGTTACAGTTTGAATGTTTTATTTGAACTGAATACAGACAACAAATTAATGGCTTTATATACAAACAGATTACAATAGTGGGTTAGGTAGAGAATGGGTGTGGAGAAGATGGGGGTCTGCAGCCAGGTGAATAGCAGAGGGGCAGGCCCCGGTAGGGGGTAAGGTAGACGTCCCCCGGAAAAGGGTAGGTTACTGGAACATGCAGGGGGGAGAGGCAACTCCCTCCCCATATCGGCGGGTGATAACTTTGACCGCTTTCTTTGACGGTCAAACAATGGAAGAATGGGTTGGCCAAAAATGTGATAAGGAGGGGATTAACATCTGGGTGTTATCGGCAGTCCCGGAGCATAGCGTGCTCTAGGAATTGACAGTCTGTCTGTCCGACTACCACAATAGCCTATTTTCTATGTCTACTGCATGGTATTAAATAAAAGTGATCACGGCTGACTAAATGCATGGTAAGGTTGAATATTTTTTGTTTTGTTTCTGGAGACATTTAATTACGCCCCCCCCCCCATCATTACTAATTTATTTTTATCTTAAAACTAGAGATATTATTGGGTAGTCAAAATAAAGAACTTTTTATTTATGAATTATCTTTTATTACAATTGTCCTTATACCTGATAAAAAAGTAGGAAGGGGGTCTCAGCATGTTTAACACCCAACCCCCATTAGATCCCCCACCCCCAGAACATAAAATTGTAATTAAGTTTTGTATAATTTTTTAGGGCACTCCCTTATTCATAAGATTAGCTATGTGAAATAGTTTTTTTTAATAGCTTAGCTCCAGGGAGGTATGGAACTTTGGACTGTAAACTATACTGGTCTCCTAATCATTATCACATTCATTGGCTTAAAAACGTTAGGTACTACAATAAAATTTTGGTTGGTTGGTTGGTTAATTTTAATTTACAGAATAGTATATTATCTTTATCATCAGTTTGGATTCACAACAATTTGTCGTCTGTTGCCCTATCCCTTATTAACCCTTGGTAGCTCCTTTAAAATTTTAAATTTGTCAGTTCAATATTGTAGTTTCAGGTAAGGAAATTATTACACTTCATAATGTGACGATTCGGGTACAAGTCCTCCCCACGCCACCTTGAACCTACTCTGCGTTTGAATTGCAATGTAACGCGCTCAATCACCCATGGTATTAAGTAAGGTAACACCCATTAGACAACCCTTTGATTGCACGACCTTTGTCTGGAAGTCCTAACTGTGCATGGTAATGAGGTGAGCAAGTTTTGGGCAAAAGCATTCCCCCATACTCTATCTACTCATGTCACAGCAGTAAAAACCATTTTTAATGTCATTTGTTATGACGCAGTGTCGTTATGACGCAGTGTCGGACCGACAAATAGCGGATGCGTTACGTGTTGCGCCGCAACGTGTCTTTTATTATGAAATTTTATGCGACGTTTTCTTATTCATGCGTTGATGTCTCATTTATTTCTACTTTCAAAAACGTTATCAAATTAGTTGTTAGTTCTTCGGGAATCTATTTGAAATTCACTCACCTCGTTATTGTGCTACTTTTTCCAGAGATTTTAAGGAATAAGACAATGGACGATAAATTGATTATATTGTAAATCCCCAATTATTATAAAAATAAATAATTCTATGTAGATAAAAATCACCTATTGAAAAGTTTTGACACTGCACTGCCAAATTAAGCAAATAAATAATAAGTAGGTACCCAAAGTTTTACCGTACGAATGATAAAAATTTGGTACCAGTATAATATCTCCCTCAAAGAGGGATGTCGGAGAAAAAAATTAGTTTTAGATGTAAGAATGATGAATGAAAACTCCTTATGCATGAAAAGCAATTCATTAATTCATGCAAATAAAATCTATGAATTCAGACAAGGAAAAGATATTAAAATGTGCTTATCCTGTTAAAAGAAAATTGGAATGTGCAAGTCTTTTAAGATCTCGAAAATAGTTGGATATCTAATTATCTTCTCAAGTAAAGGTATAGTAATGTATATTATTTTGTTTGGTTAATAACACCTTTTTAACACAACAGGCATTTTTCCCCTAAAAAAACTTTCTAGACAGCTTATAGTGCCAAATAAAAAAAGACGTCATACAATACAAACGACCAATGATAGGCCAGTATACATTTTACTATTGTTTAATCAATATCCATACTGGCCTATCATTGGTCATTTGTAATTTTATTGTATGACGTCATTTTTATTAAGACTTATAAGCTGCTTCAAAATATAGAATAAACAGTAAAATAAGTCTCTTCGAACTTTAGGAATCAAACTTAAAAGTTATGATCAAAAAAAAAAAATAAACACTTGAATATTTTTCATTGCTCTTGTAAGTAATGCATGTTCTAAAATTGCCTGAGTAAAAATGCACAAGCCTTTTAATATAAATCTAATTTAAAAGCTATTACTGCAAGACTCTCATTATTTCAACACTTTCAAATATAGTTTAAGTAAGGGATCTAAAGGGATGAGATAATCAGAGATCATGGCCCCTAAATTGATGCACATCCTCAATGATGGTAAAAAAATTACCCCTTACAAGTAGATTACAATTAGTGGTTGAAACTCTTGAACACTTAACCAATCGAAATACAAAAAAAGTTCCCAAAGTTATTAAGTCAACGAATAAGAAAACGTTATTATAAAACTTTGGGGACTGTTGTCATAAATAGCCCTATGTCCCCTCATTTCCTGAATATAAGTATTTTATACCATGGCATAGGTCAAACTGGGACTCTTACTTTAACAATCTGAACTTACAGCCTGATCAACAAAAAAAGTATTTCTTAGAGTTTGCAACCCATAAGATGGATATGTCCTTATTTTGTATACATTTAAACTTCAAAAGATATAATTTTTTACATCCATTACCATCGGAGATATTTAGAGCTAAAGTTTAAAAAAGTGGCTGAGAAAGTAACTTTTTAAGAAAAATGCTTTTTAGTATGAAAGGATGTATTTCTTTCAAAATTTTTAAAACTTTTATAAGATTGTTTCCAAGAATTTTTTTTACACTGAAAGAGCTTTTACTTGTTATAAAAGTCTGAATAAGGACGTTGAAAAATGAGAAGGGAGAATGACTTGTCCCAAAACAGGCGCAACTAATTACCATGCACAGTTGGGACTTCCAGGCAAAGGTTGTGCAATCAAAGAGTTGGTTGTTTGTAAGGTGTTACTTAACATAATACCCAGGTGTTTGGACAGTAAAGTTATCCTTGGTAGTTGGATCTGACGTTATAAATACAAAATTTAGGTAGTCTGATGGTATAAACACAAAATTTACGTAGCCTGATGGTATAAATACAAAATTTAGGTAGCCTAATGGTATAAATACAAAATTTAGGTAGCTTGATGGTATAAATACAAAATTTAGGTAGCCTGATGGTATATATACAAAATTTAGGTAGCTTGATGGTATAAATACAAAATTTAGGTAGCCTGATGGTATAAATACAAAATTTAGGTAGCCTGATGGTATAAATACAAAATTTAGGTAGCCTGATGGTATAAATACAAAATTTAGGTAGCCTGATGGTATAAATACATAATTTAGGTAGCCTGATGGTATAAATACAAAATTTAGGTAGCCTGATGGTATAAATACAAAATTTAGGTAGCCTGATGGTATAAATACAAAATTTAGGTAGCCTGATGGTATAAATACAAAATTTAGGTAGCCTGATGGTATAAATACAAAATTTAGGTAGCCTGATGGTATAAATACAAAATTTAGGTAGCCTGATGGTATAAATACAAAATTTAGGTAGCCTGATGGTATAAATACAAAATTTAGGTAGCCTGATGGTATAAATACAAAATTTAGGTAGCCTGATGGTATAAATACAAAATGGATTTGCTATGAAAACAGACTGCATGGCATTCACTGAACATTTAATGCAGCTTCTAAAGTTATTAATAGAGTATGATATTACAGAACAGACACAATCTAGTTCATATTATAATGTTACGGATATATTATGAAAATGAAGCACTCTAGAAACAGCACAAGTAGTTTTAACTTCATTAAAATGTAATGCATTCAAAATATGAGAATAAAACATTCATTTCAAATTTTTTTATTTATTGCAGCCGGTCAATTTTTTTACTATTTTTTCGTATGTAAAGTAAAAACTTAAAAACCAAATGATGATATAAACTTTGAAAAAAAAAAATTATTAAATATATCCCACAATGTAATTATCTGAGTTTTTAGCTAAACTATTCATCAAATGTTACATATCAAAAATTAAATTACCTAAACCATCTTTTTATAGTATTATAATAGATATAGAATGTAAGTGGATTTTATGACAGGAAAAAATTGTCGTCAATTTGGGTTGCCAATATAAAACTCATTAAGTCATTATTTGTCCAGTTCGCTGATCTAGTAGGTGGGGAAAAAAAGATAGTGGAGGGTGCGAGTTTCACTTTTTTAGGTACTATGAAAATATGGGGTAACATCCAAGTAATAATATATCCATTGTTATTACCAATACCCATTTTAAATAGCTAATAACTGATTTATTTAAACAAAAGGTCTTATTTAAAATTTTCAAAGAATAGATACAACAATAGAAAGTAATATGTAATATTATTAGGACACAATTAAGAAATAATAGTAAATAGTACTTAACTTCCATGCTAAAATTCAAGTGTCGATTATGGTGTTAAATTATGAAAATAAGATATATATTTTCAAGTCAAGGCAACCCCTTCAGGAAAAGAAAACAACGGCGATTTATTTTTTCTATTGTTCCAAAAACGAAGCAGCTTACAGTGTCCATCAAACAATGACGCCATACATTACAAATGACCTATGATATACATTTTAATTGACCAATGGTAGGCCAGCATGACGTATTGTTTTATAGGCACCATAAGCTGCTTCTCCACAAACTTCTCTCAGTTCCAGGGAGGGAGGGGACATTGGACTGTAAATTATACTGGTGACAAGAGTTGGCTCTGGATATATTTTAATAAATATATATAAATTGATTTATACATCATTGTTTAAACTTTTCAACCAACAAGTTCAATCCACCAAAGGGGAAATATTATTGATCATTATTGATGTGTTAATTAAATTTATTAGCCATTTTCTTATATCTTAAGATCCTCGATATCTTCAATATTTTTCTATAATTGCAATAAAGTAATATTTACTCTGCTTTAATTCTAGTCAATTTTCAGAAATGCTGATAATCAGGATTATATTAGGGAAATGTCTTCACTGCTAAACAGGTAAAACTAATTTCCATACAATTGCAGTTAGTACTTCCAGACAATGTACTTGCAAACAAAGGGTTGTTCGTTTAACAGTAACGTGAATCGTGCCATTAGGAGGGCGTAGTTCTCTCTAGACCCTCCTCCTGACAACCATCAAGAGGGAGAGGCGTTATTCCAACCCCTTAAATTTATGTTTTAAATAAAAATAAGACAAAAATTTAGAGAGGTTTATTCAGGAGTGATTTTTCTTGGATGGGTTAAGCTACTTTTCCAAAAATTAGAAAAGTAAAATGCTTTTTGTGACCCATATCTTAATTGATAAGGAATAAAATTATAATTAGCAAGATCTTTTATTGCAGACTGACTTGTCTTACCTATTTATACAAAGACGGAGGTTGCGCCTCTTGCATAGGGACTTTGTATTCAAAGCATTAAAAGCCTAAAACCACTCCAATCTAAAAAAAAATGAATAGCCTAAAACCTACCCAAGACCCATGTGAAGTCTCCCTGAAATGGAGGTTTAGTAGTTAATAAAAACTTAAGCTAAATACGTAAGAAACCTACTACTTTATATTATAGGATAGCCAATCCTTTTAAAGCATGTAATTATATATAAAAATGTGTGTTTTGTTATGATTGTGTATGTAAGTAGAGTCTAACAAGAATAGAACACAAAAAGAAAACAGATACAGAATGCAAAAAGAGACTATCTTTTTTAAAAAGTAGAAGGATGTGTGTCTGTCTATCTGTCTGAACCTATTGGGTATACTCTTCAGTGAATATACCTACTATTCCTGTGGTGGTTTTAAGCTATTTTCTTTGGGGTGGGACACCCCCACTTACAAAAATAACAAACAATCCCCCTACCCCAATTTTTTTTTATTGTAAACAAAAACAAAGAATGGGATGGGAAAATCCCTACTGCACCAAGAGGCTAGTTCTGAAAACGCTAGTAAGATAGAAAGTAACAGATACAGGCTAACATATATAAACTAAAAGATTTAGACTAACCGAAAAATTTAAATTATTGACATTATTAAGAATGGGAGAAACCTTGGATGCCAGAACATGTTTTGCGTGGTAGAAACTAAAAGAAAACGCAAGTAATGAAACATTAAAGCTCTTTTGCCGACACAATTCAACTAATAATCACCTTAATACACAGAATAGAACTAATTTATCACAAGAAATAAAGGAGAATCTTTATCAGGACGCAACAGGATGTGGGTTGGTTGTCTGTGGGGTGCTTGGATAAATGTAACATAGGATTTTATCGTGTTAAGATCTGTGTTATGATTAAGGTTTGTGAAAGAACAAGAGAGAGAGAGAGAGAGAGAGAGAGAGAGAGAGAGAGAGAGAGAGAGAGAGAGAGAGAGAGAGAGAGAGAGAGAGAGAGAGAGAGAGAGAGAGAGAGGAGAGATAGAGAGAGGAGAGAGAGAGAAAGAGAGAGAGAGAGAGAAAGAGAGAGAGAAAGAGAGAGAGAGAGAGAGGGAGACAGGAAGCAAAAGCAAAGGGAACAAGGATGACAACATCCATAAAAGCGAAGCTCTGAAACGGTAGGACAAACGGACATTTACACTTGTATAGTGTCAGTACTGAATAATCAGAATTTAAATGTATAAGAGTCGAAGCAAAATTGTAAGTAAATTTGATGAAAAACTGCTTGATAAAGAATAATCTTTAATAACATACTTACATTTTTAGAAACTTGAATATAGAGTTGCCTCGCTTATAATATTGTACTTTGCTGTCCCAGGAATCAGTATACCAAAAATCAGATCAATCGAATAATCAGATCACCTAAATTTGTTGTTAAAAAAGTAAAAAATCAACATGTTTAAAATGGACGTACGGACATTCTGATAATGATTATAGAGTTGTTACGCTTTCTAAATCGTACCTAACTCCTACAGGAATCATACTGCAAAATTTGAAATCGATAGGACAATTCTAACCTATTTAAATTAACAAAAAGAGCTATCTCTCTGTGACGGACGTACGGACGGACGGAGGGACCGACCCTAATCATAGAAAAGCTTCGCTTTTAAAAAAAGATAAAATATAATAGGAAAGTTGGAGCGCAAATTAAAGAGAAGAGAGAGATAGATCATAATAAAGAAAAATAGAGAAATATGAAGTTTAGGAGTGATGGACAGACAAAAGTAACTATAAAGTAGCTTTGCTTCTTAAAAAAAGAGAGAAGAGTGTTTTTTCCATATGTGTTTAGCACATAATGATATTTCATTAAACTGGCCAATTTAATACATTATACCACTTTAGGTACATGGATAAATGTAAATAGAAAGAAAGATATTATAGATAATAAGAAAGATATACATATAAATAGTTATAATATAAACAAGGATGACAACATCCATAAAAGCGAAGCACTGAAACGGTAGGACAAACGGACATTAAAACTTGTATAGTGTCAGAACTGAATAATCAGAATATAAATGTACAAGAGTCGAAGCAAAATTGTAAGTAAAATTGTTGAAAAACTGATTGATACAGAATAATGTTTATGGACATACTTACATTTTTAGGATTTGATTATAGAGTTACTTCAGTTATAATATTGTACTTTGTTGTCCCAGGAATCAGTATACCAAAAATCAGATCAATCGGATTATTAGATCACATAAAAATTTGTTGTTAAAAAAGTAAAAAAATCAACATGTTTAAAATGGACGTACGGACATTCTGGTAATAATTATAGAGTTGCTACGCTTTCTAAATCGTACCTAACTACTACAGGAATCACCATGCAAAGTTTGAAATCAATAGGACAATTCTAACAAGCCTAAATTAACGAAAAAAGCTATTCGTTACGGACGTACGGACGGACGTACGGACCGACCATAATTATAGGAAAGCTTCGCTTTTAAAAAATAAACAGAGAAATAATTAAGTAGATGAAAAAAGTTGCAACATCAAAAAAAAATTTAAAAAAACTCCCAAAAATAAAAGAATTAATTTTTAATCAATTTTTAGGTAATTCTAAAGTTTTATTAATTTTTTCCACGAATCATTGTGACCATATTTTTGTAGGGGTGTTTTAATAATAACATTAAAATAAAGTCTCTCATATTAAATTTGCAACAACAACAAAAATAATGTGGAAGATTTTTTAAGGAGTTAATACTTTATCTTTCGCATCGAGTGATAGACAGCTTTCCGCGGATATTAGATGAAACATTATAAGATTAAAACCAGTCAAAGGCCACGACTAACAAAACTAGTATTATTTAATACTTTTATGATTTTCATTTTAAAATTCGTGGAAAATTGTCTGTAATAAGATGCCATACATGATTTTTCAGTATGGCTAAGATATTGATCGGTTTTGAATCCTTTCTGGAAAATATGTAAAATATTTTAATAAGGGGATATCAAAAAATTTTGAGCATAGAAATAGCCTAACATTTTTGAAAATACCATTACATTTTCATATTTTAAAATGTTATTTTCAATGTATTGTTTTTGTGTGACATGGTGGGCACACTCAAAGCTTGAGAGCCTAACAACATTTTTGAACAAATTTTCAATATTTTGGCAAAATGATAAATTAATTAATTTCCTAATCTGAAAATTTAATCAACTGGAGGCAGCCTACCATGGATGGAGGAATAGGTAGTGAAAACTTTAATAGTTATTTATCGCATCGTATAATAAACAGTGTTCCGAGGATATAAAATTTACAATTATAAGATTAAAACCAGTTTTTTAGCCCCGAGATGTGGAATGCGCAGGCTAAAAAAATGGTTTTAATCTTATGTTTGTACATTTTTATATTCGTAGAAAGCTGGATATAATACGATGCGGTAAATAACTATTCCTTTATTTGTGATGCACTAATGTAGGTGGTTGTAGGTCAATTTCTTGTTATCTACCCCACTTGGTGTCCTTCTCAATGGAAACTCTGTTAATATTTTTTGTTTGAAAAAGTAAACTTATACATATTTACATATATCTATAAATGTATTGAGAATAGATTTATAAAACAGACTACCTGGATCCAGTGTTGGGGACCTTTAGCTTTCAGCTCTTTTGTAGCGACTTGGCTGTATTAATTTTCCCGAAGATATTGCCTGATATTCAAAGACCCAATTAAAAGTAGCACAGTGTCCACTGAATGGAAAACAACAGTAATTTAACCCCTTCCTTCGCTATTGTTTTACTTTAATCATTTATCAATAGTTTGTGATCTACTAATTAAGAGAAAAGTTCTCTTCTACATCTTTCTGTATTAATTGTTTGCTTTAACAAAGCTTTAAATCTACAAGTTTCCTTTTAATAAGTTTGATATAAAATTTATGAAAAGAAGAAGGGATGGGATCAGAGGAAAGGGAATAAACAAATAAGTGTAAAGAAAAGTATTTAAAAATTCAGAAAATTAAAATGAATTATCTTAGAGTAGAAGTTTTTTTGTTTGATAAACTACTGAACCTAATAAGTTCTATATTTTAGGAAAGCTTCACACAGGTCTCACAATGGTTTTAGACTATTTTATTATTCAAACCAAAAAAAATAAGTAGAGAGCCCTCTCTTGGGGAAATATCTCTACCTACTCTTTCGGTTATGCTTTTAAGGGAAGCTGTTTAATTGCATTAAGATGTTAGAACTTCTCATATCCTCTAGACCATAGGGACTAAGCAAATCCAAGCAAAAGTTATAATAAACCAGGGAGGGAGGGGGGGGGGGCATTGGACTGTCTAGTCAATTGTGGCCTTAAAAACCTTCGAGATTTAAATTAGATCTTGATCAAACTTTTTAACAAATAATTCTAATTTACAGAATTTTTTTAAATGTCCGCCGTTTGTTTGTCTCTTAGGGTATCAACCTACACCATTCTGTATTCCTGAATAATAAAGATGAAAAGTTTAGAAAGAGGCCCCGGGGGCAATTCAAATGTTTACCAACGACTTTGTTTTCTTATTTTCTCCATAGGGGGCCCTAAACAGTTTAGAACAATAGAGTTTCATAAAGAGTTAATAAACCTTATAATTGAATAGAATAAAATCAAGAACTGTAGAAGTTAATTTGAGAGTTTCTTAACAATTATAATTTTCTACAGATTTTCTTTTCATTAAAATATACTCTACAAATAAGATGATTTCTAGGAATAATTTTAAGAAAAATATTACAGTAAGACATTTACCTATCTTTTACCTGATATTATTAAGTTATTCTTCGAATAGATGTCTATGGAATCCGTTTTTTACATCATGCTGAGCTTTTTAGGGCAGAAATTGATATAAAATCAAATTAATCTAGGGTTAGTTTCTATAGAGATACTTAATAACTTGTTTATTAATTTCTAGTGGTTGCGCCCCTAGAGGGTTGTGATATCATCCCCAAAATAGTTATAAACCTTCCCAGGACCTATGAGAAGCAAAACTGTAAAGGAGAACCATATCGGTTCAGTGGTTAGCGAGATCCTTTAGAACAGACAGACAGGCAGAGAAAACCCTTAATAAAACTGCAAATTAAAATCTAGTATTTATAGTCAGATATTCTTTAAATCTGACTTACTTTCGAATAACTTTATGAAAAGCCTGAAAAATTAATTTGAAACTACTTGAAAACGAACAAATAACACCAAAGGTATCTGAAAATCATTTTTTAAAACATAAACGTGGCTAAAAAGCAGTATGGCTGCTTTGAATTAACATATGTCTTACATAAATAACAGCTGAGAAATTTTCTTTTTCACCAGAGCCGTACAGGCTGACTTACATACCAATGTAGTTTGAGAGTAGCTTAGCTTTTAATAAGAAAGCATTAAATCAATCAATAAACAGTTTTAACTTAAGTCAACATTAGTTATTTATTGCATCGAATTATAGACACTTGTCCGCGGATATTAAAGACCCTCGGGTATAACAAAACTGTAATAAATATAATGATTATTAATATAATATTGATAAGAAACTGGCTATAATACGAGACGATACATGATTATGGCTAAGCACCGGTTCAATCCAATGCATTTTAATTGGTTTCTAAACTATACTGGAAACAATTCTAATGTTTCTATACAACTTATTGACGTTATTTTACAAATATTTACTAATTTTCCATAAATGTCTTTCAATGTGCCCCCTATGATCTCTAAAACTTTCTCCGCTAAACTCCATAAACTCAATCTAAAATCTAATTAATAAACTAGTTTTCTTTGCAAATTTTGTCAGATTTTTGTTAATATTTTTAATATTTTTGCACAGGTTTGTTTCGTGCTTGATGCGCAGAGCTTTACAAATTGGTTGCGCCAGGCCTATAACATACATAATAGACGTCACTATAGAGTGTTCCTATCCTTTATTTCAAAGTTTAAATTAAAATTCAATTGAATAAACTCAAGATAAACATGGGGAAAACGCGATTTTATCGGCTGGTATTAAGAAAGACAACATACACTTTTGTTATGTTTTCTATCCAATTGCTGGACTTTACTAAATATATGCACAACATAGCTTTTTTAAGGATACCTCTGGAAGTTGAGTGTTTACTCTATCACGTAATTTAATCCATAATGGTAACGAGGAAAGATTTTTCATTTCAGCATCAAAATAGTTTCGAAAATTTGTGAAACTTTTTGTCAGCTTATCTAAATCTAAATAAAAACGAATACTTCTTGATATCATCAGTTGTTAAATTTTACTATTAAATAGCAGATAAATGTTTATAATGCATTATTTTAAATATTTAATTTCTTGAAGTATTTTCTTTGATCAATCTAATAGTTTGAGATAAAGTAAAATTAGGGGTCTCAGAGATGGGAATTTTAAGAGAAGGAGAGAGAGATAGAGAGAGACGTTCGAGGGAGTATTTGCACAATCTAAGATATTCAATTTACACAGAGGGGTCTCATAACTGGTGTAGCTACAATTTATTTAATAACAATACCTTCCAAAAAATAATTTCAAAAATTCTACTTAGCAAACTAGTAGCTTCGCCAACAGATCTATAGTATTGATGTATATACAGACAACTACATGTACATTCCTTCCTTTTTCAAAGACCTCTTTCGTCTGCTTCTAAATTATTTTCTGCTATTTGGCTGTGTTAATATAAGCGACATCATTGGTTGATTTTAAATGACCCTATAGAAAAGATTGTACAAGGCGGTTGCGATGGGGAGATACAGTTATTTAACAATTTTTCCCTCTAGTGTTTTACTCTAATGCTTCACCCCTACCTTTAAGGGGACTCATCCAAAGTTTTAAAAGGAATATTTAGTGTTGGGGGGATGTGACACCACTCCTAAATAACTTAAAATCATCCAGTGGCGTGCACAGCAAGTATCCAGCAAGTATATAGGGGGTAAAATAGTCGAAGGCAAGCAATTCCAATTTTCAAATTTAAGGGGTTGTTGACATCCCTCTACACCCCCTGCTGCATGCCGTACTGTAACCACCACCAGACCAGTTGGATTAATCCCTGGAAAGCAAGCGGATACCAATACTTTGTATTATAGATAGCTAGAATATAATTAATTGAGTAAGAGGAGTATTTCACCCAATAGAAAATAGCTCAAAACCATTAATGTTTTTATTTAAACCCTATTGGCTAGCAATCATAGAAAAATATTGTTCTTATATTACTATCATAAAAATGTAATCTAACTTTATGTTGTTAGCCCTTGATTTTGCATAGTGGTGGATATATTATCTGCCCATAGCTACATGTTATTTTCAATTTTATAATAGATATAGTGATAATATAGAGTAATAAAATATATTAGATATATTATCTACTCCTAGCTACATGCTATTTTAAATTTTATAATAGATATAGTAATAATATAGAGTAACATAAATATATTAGATATATCATCTAATTTTATAATAGATATAGTAATACTATAGAGTAATATAAATATATTAGATATATTATCTACTCCTAGCTACATGTTATTTTCAATTTTATAATAGATATAGTGATAATATAGAGTAATAAAATATATTAGATATATTATCTACTCCTAGCTACATGCTATTTTAAATTTTATAATAGATATAGTAATAATATAGAGTAACATAAATATATTAGATATATCATCTACTTCTAGCTACATGCTATTTTAAATTTTATAATAGATATAGTAATAATATAGAGTAACATAAATATATTAGATATATCATCTACTTCTAGCTACATGCTATTTTCAATTTTATAATAGATATAGTAATAATATAGAGTAACATAAATATATTAGATATATCATCTACTCTTAGCTACATGCTATTTTCAATTTTATAATAGATATAGTAATAATATAGAGTAACATAAATATATTAGATATATCATCTACTTCTAGCTACATGCTATTTTCAATTTTATAATAGATATAGTAATAATATAGAGTAACATAAATATCTTAGATATATCATCTACTCTTAGCTACATGCTATTTTCAATTTTATAATAGATATAGTAATAATATAGAGTAACATAAATATATTAGATATATCATCTACTCTTAGCTACATGCTATTTTAAATTTTATAATAGATATAGTAATAATATAGAGTAATATTATTAAATTAGATATTTCATCCTTGTGGATATACATCTATAAATTATTACATCTATTGCTGGTCTAATATTAGATAATGTATATCTATACAGACAGGTATACAGATGTAGAGATAGGTATACACAAACAAATAAACACATTTCCAGTATGACTTTGAGACTGATAAATATCCCCTGGATTAGAACCGGTTCTAAGCCTTACTGGATAATCATGAATAGCATCGTATTACAGACAATTTTAAAAAATTAATTACAGTTTTATTTGCCCGGGGCTGAGAAAACTATTTTTGATTCCATTTTTTTTTCCTTTTAATATCCGCGGAACGTTGACTATAATACTATGCGATAAAAAATAATATTTATTATTGGGAATTTCTATCCCAATTGCTGCCTGTATGAAAATCAGTTTAAGAGACATCATACCAATTTTGGGAGTAAGAACAAAAATTTTTTTCACGAAATGATGGAGATTTTTTCAGCGCCATATCCTGTTAGCAAAACCATGTGAGATGCTAGAGAATTTGCCCTAAGTTTTGCAGTGCGGCTTCGAAACCGATTGATATCCACTGGATTAGAACCGGTTCTCCATCATACTGAAAAATAATGTAAAGCATCGTATTACAGAAATTTTCAACGAATATAGAAATAAAAAAAACATAACATTATAAGATCGACGGAAAGCTAAGGGTGAAACAATTACAGTGGTAATTTTCCATAAGTTTTATGTATTGTGTTAATTAAAAAATGCATTTTTCTTGTTTTTTTTAAAGCGAAATGAATTAAGTGGGTAACTAATATCCACTTCTCAAAATACCACAAAACTTGCCACAGACTAACAATAAGTTTATATCAAAAAAAAAAATGTATCAACCTGTAAAAACTTGACGAGGTCTTTATCTAATTACGTTTCTAATAAGTTTGTCTAAAAAAATCAATAGTGTCAACATCTAAAAATGGTTTTAGCGCATTTTTCTTATGATCAAATCTTCTACCCTTTGCATGAATGGAGGGAGTAATTTGGTTGACATATGGCCCTCAACTTTAAATGTTCTAGTACATGACACCAATAGTATCTGTATAAATTTTTATTTCTATATCTCAACTTTGAAGCGTTTTGCAGCCATTCTTGCAAAGGGTAGAAGATTTGATCATAAGAAAAATGCGCAAACCAGTTTTAGATGTTGACACCTTAGTTTAGATTTTTTTTAATTTACTGTACTTTTTAAATAAAAACTGAAATATTATTTTGCTTTTCTATAAATTGTTATAAAAAAGAAGAGAATAAGCCATTAATCATTAAATTCTGATAACAATAAGTAGGGTAAAATTGCTTTAAAAAAAGTTCTCATAAAAAAAAACACACTGTATATATTTCAAAAACATAAGTTTTCATTCTCAATCGTCCTGTAAAGGAAAAAACACAAATCAGTAAATAATACATAAAAAAAGTCTATTTTTGAAAAATCTGAATAAATGAATTGTAGAGATACATCGCATCTTTATAAAAGGTTATGTAATTTAAAATGCTGTTAAAATCAAATTTTGATAATTTATATTAATAAAAACATACCTATAAACCTTTTTGACATTTTAAACATATTTACACTCCCGCTACATTTCTATTTATGGTCTAGCAGCAGACCAATACAAAACAAACAAAAAAAAACAGCTGAAAGAAAGGGTTGAAGATTTTAAATGGGCGTAGCAATAGGGGATTGTAGTGTGGTTGTTATTTTCATTATTTTTTAAATATATTAATAATATTAATATATTTTTAATATCCAAATATAAATGGTGTACAAATATTGTAATTGTTATCTGTTATAATCCGAAGAAAAATGAACAATATTCAAATGCATTTAAAACTAAAATATCTCTAAATCCATCACGTGCATCTTAGCCATTCTTAGTTTGAGTCCGATACTTAAAATTATATAGTATTAATCATTTCTTATATTATATACCTTAATTCGGCTAACTTTTTAAAGTATTGGACTGTCATGTAAACTAAACTGGGAAGATCGCTAATAAATACTTTTTATATAAATGAGGGTTAAGAAAACATATGAATATATTTTGATATGTTTTAAGTATTAAACTTCATGTGACAGGAAGTGTAAATAAACTGATAATATAGCGAATATTCAACTTTATAAAGTTATGGACTTGGCTTTATAAAAAAAATCAATTTTTAAGTATTGGACTCTGATGTGACATGAAGTGCATAGAACTGATGGGATGACTAATATTTCAAATCTTCAAAGATTGATTGTTATTTAAAAGTTTAGATTCACTTGTTTTTGGGTATAGAGTACCACTTTATAATATCTAAATGATATTTATACCAAATTCTACTTTAAAATCTTCTCTATTGAGGATTGGTATAAGAGTTATGTGGAGCAAACTGTTTTGGCTAATAAAACAGAATCAACCGAGGCGTATTTTCTCAAAGTGCTTAGTTGAGCATAGAAACCTTCCTCGCCCCTTATTTTTTAGTTACATTGACAATAGGAGGGGGAATGTATAAAAATATACCACCTTTTTTAATTCTTTTAAAATATAAGTGGGGGATTAAGTGTTCGACTGGAACTTTGAGGGAAGGCCAAGCAATCAGATAGAAATATTATAATTAAGATTTTAGCAACATTAACACAAGAAACAAAACTAAAAATTAGACAAAAGATTAAATCATATTTTTACCTAACCTATGAAAGAAGAATTGGTTAGTTTATACATAAAACAATGGATAAAACTTGGATCGAGATTTTCATGTTCTCCTCTTCCACCCCCATTACCCCATACCCTCCTCTCCTATTGGGTGAACAAACTAACCAATAAATGAGGTCCATATTAGCATGTTAAATTGACGACATTTTTCCCCTGTCAATATATCCACATATATTGTCACACAACCTTCTTCTCGCAGCCAATAAAAATTCCATGAGGAAGTGTTGACCTATCTAAATGATATCTTGATGCGGGGGGCTTTTAGCTAAAGTTCTCTAAGTAAATAAATAGTATGCCTTTTTTCTCATTTTTTTCATTCTTAAAGACGTAGCATTTCTACAATTAAATAATACTCTTACAATCCTTTTGAGATATTTATTTATACCTGAAGGTTTAATACTTATGTAATAATAATTATGAGAAAGAGGGGGGCAATTTTGATGGGGATGACCTACCACCTTCTAACATGCTTTAAAATCATTTCTCAAAGTAAACTAAACTTCGCTGTAAAGGTGAACTTAATTGAATTAGTGGTATGGATAAAATTAAAATGAAAATAAATAGTAATAGAACTATTTTTAAAACATCTTCTAATGTATAATTTAGTGTTTCGATGATTCGCTTTCACGAGTGTAGTCATACTTGTTACAAAGTCGAATATACTAGCCCCTTGATTTTTATATTTCAGTCCTGTAAGAAATAAAATTAAAAAGCTTTTCTAATTATTGTTGATTTCAATCTTAATAACTAAAATCTTTTACATTAAAGTAATTATGAATTCCTTTATATGCATTTATGCAAAATTGAATATGTATATTTGTTAGCAGGGAGGGAGGGGATATTAGGCTGTTAATTTCCCTAGTCCCCAAAGTTTTCTTATTCGTTGGCATAGCAACTTTGGCGGCTTTAACTGTAATTCGATTGGTTGGGTTATTAAGAGTGTCCAAACGTTTCAACCACCAATTGTAAAGGGGTAATTTTGTGTATTATCATTTGGATATACATCAGTTTATCAGCCATTGTCTTATCCCTTTAGATCCCTGATTTGTTAGTATGCAAAGTGTTCAACAGTTGATGATGAATGGAATGCCATTTACTATGTTTTTATTTGTTTCTTTACTTGATAATATTTCTTTATCGCATCGTATTATAGACAGCTTTACGCGGATATTGACATACAAAATTTTTTAATTAAATCAGATTTTATTAGATTCGAAAAGAAAATGAAAACTGATTTCTGCCTTTTCTCTAATAAACTTTTATCTGAATTTATTTTTTTTCCTATTATTTTTTTTTGGGGGGGGGGCAATCATCCCTTTATACCCTCCCCCCGCCACCCCCCCTTGGACGTTCTTGCACAAAATCTCTCTCTTTCTCTTTTTTACTCTTATGCCGTCTTTTTCTCTTTTCCTCTTATATTTTCTCATCCATGTTTTCTTATTGTTATCAGGTCATAAAAATTACAATTTACAATCAACAAAAAGTTTAATAATTCTTAAGCAGTGGATCTACCATCCTCTCTGTAAGGTGTAATCGAAGTTTAAAACCTAAAATAACTTTAAAAAAACTTAAAAAGGAAACACAAATTTTAAATTTTAAGAAAGCTAGTTATACTTTAAAGGAACAGAATAACTTAAAAAAGTAAAATGTACAAGTATCAAATTTTGAATATCACTGCGGCCTGTCGGGGCTAACAGTAATAAAACTGGTTTTTATCTTATATTTTTAATTTTCATATCCGTAGAAAGCTGTCTATGATAGGATGCAATAAACAACTAATATGTTCTAATACTGGCCTAACGATTTCAAACTTGGAATGATTATTCTTGCATTAGTTAGGTACAATATAGAAAGCGTAACAACTCAAGTATAATTACAAGAAAGTGCGTATGTCCATATTTTAAGTGTTTAAAAACAATAATTTATAATTTAAACATTCTATAAACGTAATTTTTGGAATATGATTAAGTCTTACAATTGTTAAAATTTATTCTTTAACTCTTACAGACCCCCCCCCCCTTTCTAGTTTTTTCAATGTCATTTTTTGTAGGTAAGATAGATAGCTGTGACTTCATGACTTTTTAAGTTTAGTAATTATACGTTGGAAAGAGTTGATTTTATAAGGATATCTGGTCTGTGCCGGTCGTGGTGTCCGGTCAAAGTCGGTTAGGTAGCACCAAAATTAGAAAAAAATTCTAAATAAATCATAATTTCTACATTATGACTTTTGTGTAAAAGGTAGAGACCTAAATTTTTTTTGATGAATACTTAGATATCAATGAACATCTGAGAAAAGTAGTGTTATGACCGATTGACCGTTTGACCGCTCCCTGGCCGATTTTATGGCCGATTTTTTGTCCATCTTTTACTATAGACATATATCATGAATATCGTGGTTTCTATTACAGCTAGAGACCTACCTATACATTTTTTGTAAATCCTTGAGCAATAATGATCTTCCGTGAATAGTAAAGTCATGACCGTTTGACCACTCCTTGATCGATTTTTGACCGATTTTCTATTTCCTATCTGTAATTTTGCCGTTCGTAAGCTGCCAGCTGCCGAATTTAAAAACAGCTCTAGACCAGCCAAATTTTTATCTAGTCTTTTATTGTGATAAGAAACAGATAAAAATATTAATTGGCGCCGCCAACCGCCATTTACCGCCGTAACCGCCGAAAATGGCGGTTTCCGTTATTTGCCGTTTTTCGGCGATGGTGAGAAAAAGTATTTTTTTTGTTATGAAAAACAAAAGTTCGTTCTAAAATTGATTATCCTAGCTTTAAAATTGGCCGCTCTACAGCTTTTTTAATATTTAGCGGCTGGCCGCTAAAAAGCGGCTAAGGAGCGGTCTGACCGCTATGACTAAAAAAAGTAATTTTTTCTAAAAATACACATGAACGTCTCCATCTGTCTCTACCCCGATCTATTAAGGTGGGAATTGGGGCCCGATCTGTATGGATTAAGTCTAAAGTAATACACGTTTGTCTGACTTTTTTATTTTTATGCTTCAATTTTATGGATGTTATCATCCTTGTTGAAACATGATTTTTTATTCACTTTTCCTATATCAAATTTGTTTAAAAATGTAAATTTTGCTTGTAGCTAAATTGGGCAGTCTATGTTTTTTAGAGGGAGAAAGAAAGAGAGAGAGGGTGAGAGAGAAAGAGAAAGGGAGGGGAAGAGAGATAGAAGTCTAATCTCGTATAATTCTAAATTTTAAAAATGCAGATTTAAGCATGATTATAGACGATATTTGAGTTCTGGATAGAAAGATGAAAGTATAGAAAAAAGATAGATGTACATTGATTTGAAATAATATCATCTACTAGCGGCTACGCCCCCAAGACATCTAGGATCACTTGATGTGGAAAGTTGGTAAGAAAACCCTGCCTCGCCCATTTTTTTTTTTTTGGGGGGGGGGTTAAGGGTCTATTTCTCAGCCTCCCCAAAAATAGTTAAAAACCTTCATTGGTCATATAAGTAACTTCAGCGTAAAACTTATATCTGTTCAGTGGTTTTAGGTCTGATTTTCATTGATCTTTAACTTAAATTTAGGCAATTTCATAAAAAATACTAATTTACATTTTTTATGTTTATATGTATGCTTGTCTATGTATTGGATTTACTATTACTTAGATTCTATACCAGATTACCATGTACTAATAAAGTGAAACTCGTAGCTGGCTAAATAAAAATACCCCTTTTTCTACTGGATGAACAAACAAACCAATAAATATTAGCAACCTAGAGATTGACGACTTTTTTTCACTGTCATAATATCCACAAATCTTTACATCCATTTTTATGTATCTTTGTATCTATCTAATGTTTAGCTCTTGTAATTGCAACTATTTACATAGTGTGAGCGTATTATAACCAACATAATACATGTGTGCGCGCGCGGTTACGTGTGTGTGTGTGTTTAAGTTTAAGTTAAGTGCGTTCATGTGCACTAATCTATTTAATTTACTCTCTCCCACCCTTTTTTATGCTCCGTCTATCTATCTACTAAACTTCAACCAATTTACCCCTTTTAAAATGATATATCTCTGCCCCTTTTATCAGTTAATATCCCCATTACCATCCCATGCCCTGCGCTCTTCTCTCCCCAAGCACACACGCTCACACAATTGATTAATACAATTTGCTCAAGTTTCTTTGCTGCCATTGGCAGAGACGCCAAGGTTTCGCGGATTTTCAACACTTTTGTCGACCAATCAGCGTGCGGTATTCACTAATCCTATTAAGCTTCACGCTCCACTTGCTTTCCCCCACAACGCCACCCTTTACCATCCTACTTCTCCTTGATTTTACTTATCTTCAGCGGCAAATTTGGCGGCAAGTGGACGGACCAGTACGCCAAATGCCGGCTGAACCACGGCGGCCTGCAAACCGGTACGGGCATTAGTATATGTCACTTGGCAGTAAATTGGGAAAGGCTAAAAGGGGACGGGGTAGTTGTAGAGTTAAATATACACACTTACATACACCCACCCACACACACAGGCACAGTGCACTGCGGACCTTAAATCAAATTAGGGGTTTCTTACTTGTTTAGAGTTAACAGTCGAGGAAAGAACAGATTTGTGAAACATCAATACTAATTCACAGTGAAGTTATTATATATAAAAAACATAATTAAATCAATAATAAAAAAAGACAATTTACAATAGAAATTTTTTTTAAAATATGTGTATTTAAAACTATAAAAAATTTAGTGAAAAATTATGGTTATACGGCTAGCTGACCCGTCCAGAATTTTCGGGTACCAGGACCATTACTCCCAACCAACAGATTTGTCAACTAAGAAACATAATAACGAAGAACAAATGACGTAAGCATGAATATTTTCTTTTTATTGATATTTAGATAAAGCTTATTTATCGCATTGTATTATAGACAGCTTTTTGCAGATATTAAAATGAAAAATTATAAGATTAAAACCAGTTTATTAAGAAGGGGTTCCTTAATCTTATGATTTTTATTTTAATATTTGTTGAAAATTGTCTATGATACAATGCTATACATGATTTTTCAGTATGGCTGAGAACCGGTCCTAATCCAGTGGATTTTATTGATTTATATACTAGAAGTCTTATTTCAAAACAGATATTTTAGTAGATAGCGATATCTTATTTAAATTTAATTTCTGACCTTATTAGATATTTTATTTATATGTTATATTTTTATGCATGTTTTTTTTAATAGAATATAGAAAATTTAGGTATAGAAAAAATGCATCTTTAGGTTATAAATGTCTAAAAAAATTATAGAGAATTTAAAATTTTTAAAAAGCTAAAAAAATCCTATATGTATTCTTTTACCAACTAAGAGGAATAGATAGTACAATGGGGATTAATTATGAATCCCCATAATCTTTTTATTCAGCATTTCTTAGCACTTTATAATTGTGGCTATTAAAAGTTGAAGAATATTTTTTGTGATTTTTATATTTAATTCAATCAAATTAATAATAAAACAATTTAATAGTATATAAAATGTATAAAAATTACACGTAGTTATAAAGTAAGGTTAAACAGGGATATAATAGATAAGACATTGGCAGATAAATTGATGTACATCTTCGATTCACAAAATTACCCCTTTTATAGATTACAATTAGTGGTTTAAACGTTTGGAAACTCAACTCAAGCAACTAACTAATCAAAATTCAATAAAAGTCCTTAAAGTTGTTAAGCCAACGAATGAGAAAACATAATTATAATATATAGTGCAATGTAAAACCCAATGTTCCCTCCCTCCCTGAATTATAATTGCAGTCAAAACATAATCAATGCGTTCTACTTACCAATTCTATAGAAGTTAAACATATTTTTTTTAAATAAGATTTTCAGTATTAATCAAACTGATCAATTAACTATGAATTTACTTTAAATACTTTTGCTTTAACCTTTTACTAGATAATATAATAATAGTTATTTCTTTCATCTTATTATAAACAGCTTTCCGCGGATATAGAATGTATGTACAATTATAAGATTAAAACCAGTTTTTTAGCCCCGAGTTGCCAAAGTCACGGGCTAAAAAAACTGGCTTTAATCTTATGATTGTACATTTTTATATTCGTAGAAAGCGGTTTATAATACGATGCTAGACATAGTTTTTTCGTATGGATGAGAACCGGTTCCTATCCACCGGATTCGAATGAATACGAGAAAAAAGAATTTGTCCCCCAAGTCTTATATATTCGTTCAGACATTCCTTGGTTTTAAACTTTAGTTAAAAGATTTATATAGGTCTTGATGCAAAAAGTAATAGTGTCATAACTATATTCCACCAAAAATTCTAATCTAAAAAAGTATATATAATTTTGTTCTACATCATCGGGGGTTATATTAATATATCAATTGTCCCTGTTCTTCATGGTCTACTTAAATTTATTAAAATGCATTAATTAGTTAAAATTAAGTACATTAAAAAATTACAAATAATATTTCATTAACAGATGTTTCTTTAATATAAGTTATAATATCGTTGTGCATTTTTATAGCGCTGCTACTCTATAAGTATATAGAGGTTGTCTGTGTGCTGGATGCTATTTTTTTCTATCCACATGTTGTTGCTTGTTAGGGTAAATTCAGGGTTAGTTATTGATAAAATGATGTGAAGAAAATCCTTTTTTTTTATATTTTTCACTCATTTTATATTAGACGTATTTTTAGTTTGTTAAAAGAGTTTATTTTTGGCTTAAAATTTTGAAAATAATATTTTTTTTATATCTACAATTAAAATTTACTTGTTATTGCTGCGCTTATTACAAACCTAATAGTTCTTTTAATCTAATACTAGGCGGGGAGGGGTGTTGGCTATCCCGATAATCATTATATAATTAAAGAATCTCTGAATGAAGAACCGCAGCCAACAGTAGTCAAAATAGGATAAATTAAAAGATAATGATATAATTTACAAAAAATATAATATTAGTTATCTAAAACAATACTATTTTATACGTATAATGTTAAACAAGTGTTTATATATTATTTTAGCAAAAAAAGGGCTTAATTATAAATTGTACATAATGCATTTGCTAATATATTAATAAAACTGTTTCAATAAAGTAATATATGGAAAATGTGGATATTTAAATTAACAAAATATTTTTTTCTTACAGGAATAATTTTTTTAATAATGTAACGATTATTTTGCCTCTATCTTTTACCAATCAAAATAGAAAAAAAAGATACTTTCTGAGACAACTACGATACACAGAGAGGAAGAGAGATATTGGACTGTGTAAATAATTCTGGTATCCAAAGTTTTAAAAGCACATTCTCTCATTTATAGTCTTAAAAACTTTGAGGACTTCTTGTGAAATCTTAGTTAAAAAGTAACAATTTAAACATTCTAAATTCTTCCATTATTAATTTGAAATACAGAACTTAAGGAGTTATTTGTTTATCATCATTAGGGGTGTATATCAATTTATCGTCCATTGCCTTAACACTAAAGATTCCTGATAATTATCACATTCTTTGTGAAGACCTATGTGAATATGATAGTATGAAAAAAGAAATCTTTACTCCTCGCCCCTCTTTCTCAGGTAAAACTTTTGCTCTTAGGGGGTTGACCTATTCCTCCTCAAAATAGCCTAGAACTTATACTTAACATCCCTGAAAAAAGGAGTCACTTGTACTTATAGTTTTTGATAAATCCAAAACAATACATCTTAATAGAAAAATTCTCCTTAATAATTTAAATTCAATAAAAGTATAATTTTAGAATTATTGATATAAATTATCTTTGCATTTATGATTTATCATAAATAAAAACTAATTGAAAACTTGTACTGTGGAAAAAAAACATGCCATAAGGACTTTTTTAATTTTACCCCCAAATGGTTTACAGACAACAAACCCGTAATGGCCTTCCTTAATTTGCATGGCAATGAACTGATTCACTGAGGCTGTTTTAAAGCAAAGGAATTTTCTACTTTTGTTTTAAGAACAACTTTAAAAATTCTGTAAAAATTTCACTGTGTAAAAGCAGAAATTTGTATGAAGTTTGTAAGGAAACCAAAATGGTGCGTAATGAACCATAAGATTCCTGTTTAATTCTTATACAAATGTACATATGAACATTACTAAAAAGAGAAAGATAACTAAATTTCAAAATATAAATTATAATATAATGTATTTTTATTTAAAATAAGACATAATCTTATTTAATATCGCTGACCACGTAACCGATTGAGTTCTCCAATTTAGAGAAGCTTCACATAGGTGTCCAATGATGGTTTTAGCTTATTTTCAGGTCCACCCCTTCCTAACCTGGCCGCTAGGGGCCCACAGAATATATATTTTTTTTTTATAAAAACTTTAAAAATAAACTTATTGAAACCAGATTTCATAGGAAAAGGTTTAGTGATTTTTTATCAAAATAATTTTTGTTATCCCTCTCAAGCTAAAGTACACATTTTATATATTTTTGCGTTTATTTTGCAGAATTTGGTAATTTTATTTAAATACAGGGATGGATTAATGGAAAATTTCAAAAGATAACCATTTTTTTGCCTAGAGATAATTATTATATTTGTTCTTTAATTTAAATAAGCTGTTTATTTAAAGTATTCTGATTTTTTATTATTTTTATTTAATAAAACTAGCTTCTACGACCATAGAAGCCTCTAGGGGCACCAAAGGTGGAGAAAGAAGGTGAAACCCCCCGAATTTTCAATTTGAGTTTTAAAGAGAAAAAGTAAAATTTATTAGGGGGGTTAATTTTTTCTGGTTGTGATTTCTCTTGGGAGCGGTTAAGATACCCTCCCTCAAAATAGATATTAAACTTCCCTTAACTTATAAGAAGCTCCACTGTAAAGGACAACCATACAGGTTCAGCGTTTAGCGAGATCCTTCGCTACAGACAAAAAAGATTACAACTATTATATAAAATAGGATAACCTCCTTTTTCATAAACTAAGTTAAGAAAATGTTTCATGTTGACGGCCAGGGCAAATTATATATCAGTTGCACGCATAATAAAAAGTCTGTAAATTGACATTTCTTAGAACATTTCTTACTCAATTTAAACAGAAAAAAAACTTAGAAATTGAATTCGACTGTTGTTAAAAAAGGTATAAGTATTTTTAAAAATATTTAATAGAACAGGGATGAAGATTTAAAGCAAGTTATTATTTTTTAAAATATATGTACTAATGTAGTTAATATTATCAACATATAAAATCATTCAGACATTTTTTTTTTTTTAAATCTGTCATGGCTACTTTTATAAAATGCCATTTAGTCGAGAAAAGTCTTGAAATAATGGACCTTCAGACAAAGCTAAAATACTCTTAAAATCTTTTTTTTACAATTCGCTGGAAACTGTTTATTAAATAACTATTCCTGATTTTTTTTCTCATAAATATTCCCTTATAATTCAAGAGAAAAATATTAAAAATTGAATGCGACTGTTGAACTGTTTTCTAAAATAATTTAACATTAAAATTATTTTCAATTTCTTTTGATAAAATGATATATTTCAATTAGATCTTTAACTGCTAACAAGGAAACATTTATTCAAAGGAGCAAAGATAATGGATTTGTTATTACTTGGATCTTACACAAGATTATCATGTACTCCAATGAAGAGAAACTTGTAGCTGGTAAAATAACGATCTTTATTCCAACCCTCTACACCCTATCCCTTCCCCTCCTACTGGATGAACGAACTTACCAATAAATGATATCCATGTTGACTAACAAAATTTACGATAATTTTCCCCCATCATAATATCCACGTATATTCTAAAACCATTATGAGCGACAACTTTTAATGTTTTTTACCTTATGAAATATTTTTGATAGACCTTTTACTTATATCAAGTTTTAGAGAAGCCACGCTTCCAGAAAAATGATAAAATAAGCCCAATTTTTATGAGTTTTAACAGTGTTTTGTGCCATTTGCCTGGATTAGAGGCGCTTTTTATCAATTCCAACTATTCTCAGGGAGAGGGATATGCCAACTAAAGAAAAAATAATTACCAACAGTTTAAAATAGCTGAAAACCAACACAAGACTTTAATCTTAAAATAAAATAGTCAAAAACTTTTCCTAAACCAATTCAAAGCTTCACTATACAGGAAAACTCAATTGGTTCAGTAGTTACATTTAAAGCTTCAGACAAAGAAAACCTTACTAATTTTGATAATTGGATTACGAAGAAAAAAATATAGTACTTTAATATACTCTCCATAATGGTAATTTTAAATGGCAAATTTATATTATCTTGCTGTGCCCTACCTCTGTAATTCTTAGCATGAAAATTAAGGGTCAAATGTTACTTTGGACTCTTCAGAGGAGTTTTCAAAGGTTTAGTTTTAATTTCATAATTTATTTTTATACGTAAAAATCTGCATAACAAGAAAATATCCGTGCATAAACAACTTATCAGGGCTTAACAGCCACGCATCAGCCATCTTTATGCTGCAGAAAAACCGACGTCTGTTTAGTAGCCAAACTGCTTTTTTTAATTCGTGGGTTATGCGCGGCTGCCTAAACTTTAATGTAGTCTTATTGTTATTAGGTAAATTAAATCTAAATCAAAAATTTTAATTTACAAACAATGGTTTTTTAGTTTTTTTTTATCAGAAGATTATATTGGCTATTATGATTAAAGTACTTTAATGAATTAGTACAAACGCCATTTAAAAGCTTTACTTTGTTTAAAACATTGAAGTATGAAACATGTAATAATACAAAGACTTTTGTGTCGGGAGTTTTTGCTTTACAAATACGAGTGTCTTATATATAAGGGACAGGTAACAACTTTAATAAAATAAAAATTTAATGATGATGAATTACATTTATGTTTGAAAAAGTTTTAATTTGTTCTTCATAGGTATAATTGACATTTATAAATCCATAGGTCAAAGTTCAAACAATAAATCCTATTATATAAAGTAGGTAGGTTTCTTTTGTCTGAAGCTTATGATATCAACAACTACTAAACTGATTGAGTTCTCCCTTATAAGGAAGCTTCACATACTCCACGGGATGGTTTTAGGCTATTTTGATTGTAGATTTAATCCTTTGGATAGTTTTATCCTTTTATCTGGCTCTTTATTAAAATTATTAAAATTTGAGTCTGCATTCTTTTTCTACTATTAATTTTTTTTATAATACATATCCCCTGTCCGACAGTTATCCAGTCATATAATTGATTTTTTCATGCTCTAAACTCTGTCTTTTTATTTTCAATGTTAAAAAAGTTGTCCTCTAATGTCTCTTTTAATATTAATAATTTGACGTTTCTACTAAACTTAGACATTTTACAGATATATATATGTTGGTGGATTTATTGTACTTGCTTACACAAGATTATCATGTACTCTATTAAAGTGAAACTTGTAGCTGGCTAAAATAACGCAAATGTTAGTTACGCACGCTGACTGTAGACATCACTACTTACCAACAGGCACACAAAATCATATCAATATTTCTTTTTATGTTACAAGCGGCTGCGCACCTAGCATCTAGGCCCTCTGTTTTCATAAGGGCAGAAAGAGGCTTAGAAATAGCTTAAAACCATCCCAAGACCTAATTTTGAAAATGTAATAGCCTAAAACCATCAATGGACCTCTTTAAAGCTTACTTAAAATAATAGTTATTTCTCGCATCGTATTATAAACGGCTTTCCGCGGATATAGAATGTACAATTAAAAGATTAAAACTAGTTTTTTTAGCCCCGAGGTGCCGGAGGCACCGGCTAAAAAAACTGGTTTTAATCTTTTGATTGTACATTTTTATATTCGTAGAAAGCTGGATATGATACGATGCTAGACATAGTTTTTTCGTATTCATGAGAACCGGTTCCTATCCACCGGATTCAAATGAATACGAGAAAGAATTTTATATTTTCAGTAGGTACTGAGATCTTAAGCTTCACACAAAAAATCCTTGCTACTTAATATAATAGAATAATCTATAAGTTTTTAACAATCAAACAGTAATATAGAAGCACTACAAAAACCTGACTTTAAATTATAAAAATTGCATTAATTTTAAATTAAAATTGATTAAAGAAAACATAGCCTAGGCCTGTTCGGGGTAGACAATGAAAAAAGGGAAAGAAAGGGTTTTCGTACAAAGGGGTATGGAGAATATGAAATGAAATTAGCTAACCAAGTTATTTCAATTAATTTCAAAACAGATTTGCTATGCCACAACTCGCTATCAAAGACAGAGAAAGGTATTCATAAATTCTATTCTATTTGAGTCATTCTACGTTTGTGTTAAATCCAGTTCTATATGTGACGTTTTATAACAAAGAAAAGGATAAGAAAAAACTGCTATTATAAAATGATTACAAAATTTTAAACAAAATATTTTTCTGTCCAAGCTTGCCTCCTCTATCTCACTTATAAAATTATTAGTATATAAGTGAAATCCAGACAACTACCTGGCCCAAGTGGTGGAGACCCTTTTCGTCTGCTAGCAAATTGCTTTCTGTTCTTTTGTAGAGACTCATCTGTGTTTATATTTTGAAGACCCAATACAATATCGGAACTGGGTTTCACCTCTATTCTTTTACTTTATTATCTCATTCACTATCCCTCTCTTTCTCTATGTTTTTCTCTGTCTTCAATTCTGATAAAATTTTGTTTATGTTATTCTAACAAATATTAATGGTTTTTCATTAATCAAATTAATCAATTATTTTAATATGGTACAGTTGATAAATTATTTTACAAATTTTTATGACATAAGTATCTACTACATAAGATTTCTATATAGATAAATACTTATCCTATTATAGTAAGCTTTTTTGTCTGTAGCGAAGAATCTTGCTATCCACTGAACCGATATGCTTCTCATTAGAATAAAGCTTCTTACAGGTCCCGGGATGTTTTTAGGCTGTTATATTTTTATTAAAAAATGTGGTTGTATCTTTTTAAGCTATTTTTTCTGCCCTTTCATATCTCTTCGAATATTCCAAGATACTAGGGACTCAGCCGCTTGTATAGATTAATCTAATTTAACTTATCAAATTATTAACAGTGCTAATATACAGCATGACCCTCGAAAAAGTATTTTTAAGCATCTGCAGCCTATATTTCTCAATAAAATATTAAAAGATTCATATGTACTTGTTCTCTATAATTTTCTACATCAAAGGATATCAAAATATTTTTTTTACATCAATTAACAGCCGAGATTTTTAAAGCCAAAGTTTGGAAAAAGTGCTTGAGAAACTGGATATTGCTAAATATTTCTTAGTTTTTCATTAGTATATTACTTTTTATCAACCAGTTAAAAAACAAATAAGAAAGAAGAGCAAGTTTACAATTGATACATTTTTTATTGCATTAAAAAACGTTACTTTTACATATAAAAAACTACTTTTCAAATTTTACTGAATACATTTTTCTTATAACCATTTTCCCTCAAATCTTATAATATCTCCCACTTATTAATATGACCTTAAATAAACCCCTCCCCAATTTATGCTCATTACCGGAAGAATTAGCGCCACCTTTACCAATAAACTCACGCCCACTCATCAAATTAATCTAAGACACATAAAAATTATTTAAATTGTTAAATGTTTAATAAAAGTTTGTAGCTGTAACTTTTTGGTTTTTTAACTTATTTTGATAAAATAAAAAGTGTTTGATTTCTGTTTATGTAAACTTTCAATTTGCTACTATTTTTAATAGGATTTCTTTCTGTAAGGGTGTTTTTGCAATTTACACTAATCTAAAAATGCCTTTTAGAGCAAGTGAAAAAAGTGCTTTCAGCATGAAATAAATTTCTTGGAAACATCTTTATATAAGTTTTATAAAAAGTATTGAAATTATGAGGAAAACACGTCATTTCACTTTATAAAAATATTTTTCGTGAAAAGTTACTTTTTCCTCAGCCACTTTTTCAAAACTTTGGCTCTAAAAATCTCAGCTGTTAATTGATGTAAAAAAAATTGGATCATGGAAAGAAAACAAAGTCATTCCTAATTAGGACAGAAGTCACTGAAAATTGGTCTAAGGAAGGCTACTTATGTCCTTCATCTAACAAAATCTAACTTAAGGGAGGTGACTTATGTCCTTTGTCTGACAAATTCTTACATTAGGAAGGCTGCTTATGTCCTTCAAGTTGCAAAACTTAGCTTTTCTGTCCTTCACATAGCAAAACCTCACAAAACATAGCATTTCTGTCATTCACATAGCAAATTCTTGCAAAACATAGCATTTATGTCCTTCACATAGCAAATTCTTGCAAAACATAGCAAATTCTTGCAAAACATAGCAAATTCTTGCAAAACATAGCATTTATGTCCTTCACATAGCAAATTCTTGCAAAACATAGCAAATTCTTGCAAAACATAGCAAATTCTTGCAAAACATAGCATTTATGTCCTTCACATAGCAAATTCTTGCAAAACATAGCAAATTCTTGCAAAACATAGCATTTATGTCCTTCACATAGCAAATTCTTGCAAAACATAGCAAATTCTTGCAAAACATAGCATTTATGTCCTTCACATAGCAAATTCTTGCAAAACATAGCAAATTCTTGCAAAACATAGCAAATTCTTGCAAAACATAGCATTTATGTTCTTCACATAGCAAAATCTCACAAAACATAGGTTTTTCTGACCTTTTTCTACCAGGAGATCAGAACTAAATCAGAACACACATAACAAGAGTTTTACATAATTTAACTCTGCATAAATTATGATAATTCATTATTATTACCCCTCCCCCCCCCCCCTATTTAAAATTTACCCCTGCATAAATTATGATAATTCTTTATTATTACTCCTCCCCCCCCCTATTTAAAATTTACCCCTGCATAAATTATGATAATTTATGCTGAGTTAAATGTACTGTTTGAACTTCTATCTAACAGGATATGAGAACTTAATCAGAACACACATAACAAGAGTGTTTACATAGTACATTCAGATTAACAATTATTCAATTGGCCCCTTTCCAGTCCATCATATGACATGGGAAGGAGGTTGAGGAGCATTTTATGCAGCCTAAATTCCACTATGCTATGCCACTTTTCCTAAAAGGCGTCATAGCTGGCCTCTTTTGTGTCCATCATATGACATGGGAGGTGGTGCCATGTAGGAAAAGTGGCATTGCATTCTTGGTAATTTAGACTGCATAAAATGCTCCTCAACCTCCTTCCCATGTCATATGATGGACTGAAAAGGGGCCAGCTATGACGCCTTTTAGGCCCTAGAATGCAATGCCACATTTCCTACATGGCACCATAGCTGGCCTCTTTTGTGTCACAACCTCCCAGTTCTCATATCCTGTTAGATAGAAGTTCAAACAGTACATTTAACTCAGCATAAATTATCATAATTTATGCAGAGGTAAATTTTAAATAGGGGGGGGGGAGGAGTAATAATAAAGAATTATCATAATTTATGCAGGGGTAAATTTTAAATAGGGGGGGGGAGGGGTAATAATAATGAATTATCATAATTTATGCAGATTTAAATTATGTAAAACTCTTGTTATGTGTGTTGTGTGTTCTGATTTAGTTCTGATCTCCTGGTAGAAAAAGGTCAGAAAAACCTATGTTTTGTGAGATTTTGCTATGTGAAGGACCAAAATGCTATGTTAAGGACATAAATGCTAAGTTTTCCAAGAATTTGCTATGTTTTGCAAGAATTTGCTATGTGAAGGACATAAATGCTATGTTTTGCAAGAATTTGCTATGTTTTGCAAGAATTTGCTATGTGAAGGACATAAATGCTATGTTTTGCAAGAATTTGCTATGTGAAGGACATAAATGCTATGTTTTGCAAGAATTTGCTATGTTTTGCAAGAATTTGCTATGTTTTGCAAGAATTTGCTATGTTTTGCAAGAATTTGCTATGTTTTGCAAGAATTTGCTATGTGAAGGACATAAATGCTATGTTTTGCAAGAATTTGCTATGTTTTGCAAGAATTTGCTATTTGAAGGACATAAATGCTATGTTTTGCAAGAATTTGCTATGTTTTGCAAGAATTTGCTATGTGAAGGACATAAATGCTATGTTTTGCAAGAATTTGCTATGATTTGCAAGAATTTGCTATGTGAAGGACAGATAAACTATTTTATGCAAGATTTTGCTATGTGAAGGACCAAAAAGCTAGGTTTTGTTTGGTGAAGGGAGGCTACTTATGTCCTTCATCTTGCAAAATCTTTGTTAAGGGAGACAAGTTATGCCCTTCATCTAACAAATTCTCACATAAGGGAAGCTACTTATGTCCTTCCTAGGAAGGTGACTTCTGTCCTAATTAAGGAATGACTTTGTTTTCTTTCCATGATCCAAAAAATTTTTTTATATCTACTTATGTGGAAATCTACAGAGAACAAGGACATATACATTTTTTGATAATGTATTGAGAAATATGGGCTGCAGATGCTTAAAAATACTTTTTCGAGGGTCATGCTGTATTTAAATTATTATATGATATAGAACTAATTATTGATATTCAAGTGTGTAATGAACCCTATTATAGCGTATGATATTATCTATCTATCTAGTATCATTATTAGTAACCTATCTCTCTATCTATAATTAGTTATATCTATAATCTAATCTTAGCCAGGGAGGGAGGGGACATTGGTCTGTTTATTACACTAGTCTCAAAAGTTTTATAATAGGTTTTTTGGATCATGGAAAGAAAACAAAGTCATTCCTAAATTAGGACAGAAGTCACCTTCCTATGAAGGACATAAGTAGCCTTCCTTAAGTGAGAATTTCTTAGATGAAGTGCATAACATGCCTCCCTTAACAAAGATTTTGCAAGATTGAGGACATAAGAAGCCTCCCTTCACCTCACAAAACCTAGCTTTTTGATCCTTCACATAGCAAAATCTTGCATAAAATTGGTTTTTGGTCCATCACATAGCAAAATATTGGAAAACTTAGCTTTTCTGTCCTTCACATAGCTAATTCTTGCAAAACATAGCAAATTCTTACAAAACATAGCAAATTCTTGCAAAACATAGCAAATTCTTGCAAAACATAGCAAATTCTTGCAAAACATAGCAAATTCTTGCAAAACATAGCAAATTCTTGGAAAACTTAGCTTTTTTGTCCTTCACATAGCAAATTCTTGCAAAACATAGCAAATTCTTACAAAACATAGCAAATTCTTGCAAAACATAGCAAATTCTTACAAAACATAGCAAATTCTTGCAAAACATAGCAAATTCTTACAAAACATAGCAAATTCTTGCAAAACATAGCAAATTCTTACAAAACATAGCAAATTCTTGCAAAACACAGCAAATTCTTACAAAACATAGCAAATTCTTGCAAAACATAGCAAATTCTTGCAAAACATAGCAAATTCTTGCAAAACATAGCAAATTCTTGGAAAACTCAGCTTTTTTGTCCTTCACATAGCAAATTCTTGCAAAACATAGCAAATGCTTGGAAAACTTATTTTTTCTGTCCTTCACATAGCTAATTCTTGCAAAATATAGCAAATTCTTACAAAATATAGCAAATTCTTGCAAAACATAGCAAATTCTTACAAAACATAGCAAATTCTTACAAAACATAGCAAATTCTTGCAAAACATAGCAAATTCTTTCAAAACATAGCAAATTCTTGCAAAACATAGCAAATTCTTGGAAAACCTAGCTTTTCTGTCCTTCACATAGCTAATTCTTGCAAAACATAGCAAATTCTTACAAAACATAGCAAATTCTTGCAAAACATAGCAAATTCTTGCAAAACTTAGCTTTTCTGTCCTTCACATAGCTAATTCTTGCCAAACATAGCAAATTCTTGGAAAACTTAGCTTTTCTGTCCTTCACATAGATAATTCTTGCAAAACATAGCAAATTCTTACAAAACATAGCAAATTCTTACAAAACATAGCAAATTCTTACAAAACATAGCAAATTCTTGCAAAACATAGCAAATTCTAGCAATAAGGGTCCCAAACTCAAAAACAAATTTTCAGAGCGATCCGACCACTGGTTCTTGAGATACGGTGACCTGGTGTCCTTGGTACCAACAGTAAGATTTGGGAAATGGTTCGAATCCTTAGTAAATTTGGCTAAGTCCAAAAATATTTTGACGCTTAGTCAAATTTTTGAAGTAAAAATACCCAGGTGACACCAAGCGTACCTACTGAGAGGACACCAGGTCGAAAAAGTGTCAAAGAATTTTTGGACTTAGCCAAATTTACTAAGGATTCGAACCATTTCCCAAATCTTACCTTCAGTACCAAGGACACCAGGTCACCGTATCTCAAGAACCGGTGGTCGGATCGCGCTGTAAATTTGTTTTTGAGTTTGGGACCCTTATTGCAAGAATTTGCTATGTTTTGCAAGAATTTGCTATGTTTTGCAAGAATTTGCTATGTTTTGTAAGAATTTGCTATGTTTTGTTAGAATTTGCTATGTTTTGCAAGAATTAGCTATGTGAAGGACAGAAAAGCTAAGTTTTCCAAGAATTTGCTATGTTTTGTAAGAATTTGCTATGTTTTGCAAGAATTTGCTATGTTTTGCAAGAATTTGCTATGTTTTGTAAGAATTTGCTATGTTTTGCAAGAATTTGCTATATTTTGCAAGAATTTGCTATGTGAAGGACAGAAAAGCTATGTTTTGCAAGAATTTGCTATGTTTTGTAAGAATTTGCAATGTTTTGCAAGAATTTGCTATGTTTTGTAAGAATTTGTTATGTTTTGCAAGAATTTGCTATGTTTTGTAAGAATTTGCTATGTTTTGCAAGAATTTGCTATATTTTGCAAGAATTTGCTATGTGAAGGACAGAAAAGCTATGTTTTGCAAGAATTTGCTATGTTTTGCAAGAATTTGCTATGTTTTGTAAGAATTTGCAATGTTTTGCAAGAATTTGCTATGTTTTGCAAGAATTTGCTATGTTTTGTAAGAATTTGCAATGTTTTGCAAGAATTTGCTATGTTTTGCAAGAATTTGCTATGTTTTGCAAGAATTTGCTATGTTTTGCAAGAATTAGCTATGTTTTGCAAGAATTTGCTATGTTTTGTAAGAATTTGTTATGTTTTGCCAGAATTTGCTATGTTTTGCAAGAATTTGCTATGTGAAGGACAGAAAAGCTAAGTTTTCCAAGAATTTGCTATGTTTTCCAAGAATTTGCTATGTTTTGCAAGAATTTGCTATGTTTTCCAAGAATTTGCTATGTTTTGCAAGAATTTGCTATGTTTTGTAAGAATTTGCTATATTTTGCAAGAATTTGCTATGTGAAGGACAGAAAAGCTATGTTTTGTGAGGTTTTGCTATGTGAAGGACAGAAAAGCTAAGTTTAGCAAGATGAAGGACATAAGCAGCCTTCCTAATGTAAGAATTTGTCAGACAAAGGACATAAGTCACCTTCCTTAAGTTAGATTTTGTTAGATGAAGGACATAAGTAGCCTTCCTTAGATCAATTTCCAGTGACTTCTGTCCTAATTAGGAATGACTTTGTTTTCTTTCCATGATCCGGTTTTTTTATTTGTTGGTTTAACAACTTTAGGGAATTTTTGTTGGTTGGTTTATTAAAAAAAGAGTGTCTAAAAGTTTCAACCAACAGAAGGAATAATATTGTGTATCATCATTGGGGATGTACATAAATTTATCGGCCCATGATCATATCCCTTTAGATCTCTGAATCTTATCCCTGTATATTAATGTTTGATATATAAATTCTACAGAGCAACATAGACGTCAAATTGTGGGGCTAAAGGGGAGTTTACCCCCCTCAATCTTAAAACCCCTAATGTTACAACTCTGAAAAGTTAAAAAAGTTAGATTACACCTCTCAAATATTTAAAACCCCTTATTTTAACAATCCTCAAAATAAAAAGCTTGTACGTCCATCTAGAGCATGATTAAAATTAAAAAATTTATAACAAAATATGTATCATAAAAAGGATATCCTGATCTAATAAAAAATGTGGTTCATATGGTAGCATTTTAATCTTATTAATAGAACACGAATTTTGGTCGCTAGATATTGTACAAGAAAGTTATTTGCAAGGAATTATTACGGAATACATTTTTATTAAATGCTTTTTGGGATCTAAAACATTTACAAAACTTTTTATACTTTCTATGGAAACATCCCATTATTAGATTTTATACTAATTATAAAATTATCAAGAAATCTTTAAGGTTAATTATAAACGCTTTTGAATAATATTTGTGGGCCTAATAAGGGGCCAACACAGCAAACATTAATGTTCTTAATGACACTAAAAATCATTAAACATAGATTATCTTCTAAGATTATAGCTAGCAAGAGTGAGAGAGAACTAAAGATAGGGCATCCCCTCCTCTCCTACTTGCAAGGGAGGGAGGGAACATTGGGCTGTTTATTTCAATAGTCCCCAAAGTTTATCAGTTTATTGTTTTTAGACCCCTGCCTACTTGCCATGTTTTGTTGATTAAAATTAGTGGTTGAAACGTTTGAACATTGAGCTTAATTAACTAATCAACCAAAATTCACTTCAGTCTTTAAAGTTGTTGAGACAAAGAATAAGAATACCGTAATACATAATTTAAAACTTTGGGGACTAGGGAAATAAAAGGCCTCTCTCTTTGCCTTCAATAAGATATTTTAATATTTTCAGGGAGGTTTGATAAAAAGCGCAGCAATTCAACATTTAAGTCTTTAAAAAAATTGAAATAGTGTCCTTTCGAGTGAAAAAGTTTATTTAATGTTTAGATCTATGTTAAAGTTCTTAATAGTGTTAATAGTCATTACTACCAACTAATTATCGCTTGAACAGAGATAGATTTACTGAAGATAATTTTGTACTAAAGATTAAAGTACACATATAGTAAGAAAAATGAAAAGTTATATTTTTTCCTAAAACCATTGTGTGTCCTTTTTTAGTAATAGTTTTATAGAAAATAAATCCCTAATCCCTAATTATCGCCTACAAAGGTCAATTTACCAATTTAAATCTACACTTAAACATTAAATCTATACTTTATTACGTATAAGTTATAGATAGATGCTTTTTTAATGCTGCTTTTACATTATAATATCAAATAATTTATTTTTAGTCTTGTGATAATTGTAATAATAAAAAAGTCAGGTCATAGGTGTTTTATCTATCTATCAATCTTTTTTGTTGATCTATCTATCTATGTATGTAAATTTTTAGAAACACCTTTGAACAATTATGTGAACAAAAGAGAAAATTACGCCTTGAATTAACACAACTAATACAACTTTTACTACGTGCTTTCAAATAAGAGACTTGGAAATTTATGCTTGAAAATCTTTTAACCTATTTTTCAAAGAAAACGAAGTTGCGGGTTTAGTCGTATATTCACAGTAGCTTTTCTCCTATTTCTAGCCCCAGTGGTTTGATTGGTTGGTTCATTAAGTTGAGTGTACACACGTTTGAACCACTAATTGTAATCTACATAAGGGATATTTTTTTGTAACATAATTGGTAATATACATCAATTTATAGAACATTGTCTTATCCCTTTTGAGCCCTGCCATAGCACTTTTTTTGGGGGTGGGGGGAGATTGAATTATTTACCATATATTATACATATCTAAGAAGCTGAATAAAATTTTAGAAAATAAATCTCTGTTTTGGGTTAATTTATTAATTACTAATGTAACTTTGACCTTTTCATATATAAATTATTTTAATGAATAGAAAAAAAAATATTTTTACGACTAATTAAATATGTTTTGAATTCTAATTATCTATTTTTATTCAAAAGTTATAAAATACTAGCGGCTTCGCCCCTAGCCTCTAGGGGCTACACCCTATATAGTTATGGGAAGTCAAATATTCAAAAAAATTATTCTTTGTTTAATTACTCTGTGGTAAAATTAAACCCAGGTTGTGCGCTTTACGCACAAAAATTTTAATTTGTACAAATTAAACCCAAAAATTTCAATTTGTAAAAATTAAACCTAGGTTGTTCACATACACAAAAATTAAAATTAAAAAAAAAAAATATTAAAATTTTTTTTTGTTTTGGGGGGGGAGGATTCATGGGGGCTTCGCCCCATGTTGCAGTGGGGTTTCCCCACCCCAATAACTGTTTTTTGTTTACAAAAATTGTGAAAAATTAAAAATTTTGGAAGTGGCGATTTTTTTATCTTTGGGGGGGTTGGGGTGTCCCACCCCCCAAGAAAAAAGCTTAAAACCACCAGAGGACCAGTAGGTATATTCCCAGAAGGGTAGAGCCCAATTTGATCAGCAGTTACTGAGATTTTACAAAAAATGTAAAAAAAAAAATTTTTGGGGGGTGGTTTTTTTTATTTTTGGGGGGGTTAGACGTGTCCCACCCCCCAAGAAAATAGCCTAAAACCACCACAGGACCAGTAGGTATATTCCCTGAAGAGTAGAATCCGATCGGTTCAGTGGTTACCGAGATCTTAAGGGACAGACAGACAGACGGACAGACAGACGGACAGACGGACAGACATCAAGCTACTTTGTATTATAGATATTAAAAATACTATTTATAAAGATAATTTTAAAATGTGTCTTTTTTAATTTAAAGTCTTTGGGAGAAAATTGAAATTATCCTCGAGTTACATACCCCTACTGTATTAAATAGATAACCAATCTAATTTGGAATAAATCAATTCTAATTAAATAATAATTCGGTGTAAAATAGACTAATTTATTTCAATTATCTATGTAAAAGGAAAAATTTTAAATTTGTCATGGTTAATTATTTTCTTTAAAGGGACTGTGAACGTAAATTTTTCTCATCTTAATATCAAATCTTAACATTATCTCATTCATAATATCTCACAGATAGAGCAAAACGCGCTTTTGTTTGCTTAAAAAACGGCTTTTTCCGACGATTTTTATAAGGTACGGGGAAAGGAAGAAATTTTCCGTATTATATAAAATGTGCATTAAATTGCTTTTTTCTCCCATTATAGCTAAAATTAAACTTTTTCACATAGTTCTAGATTTTTCCTAACAGTTAAGCTAACTTTTAACATAATCCTTGCTTTAATCCAATGTTTAGTTACTTAGAAATTGATAAAATAAGCAATATTTTTTTATTGAAAACCAAATACAATAACAAAGCCAGAAACAGGTTTTTTATTAGTATCCAATCAACTTTAAATGGCCCATCTCTCGCCCACCTTTAATTACAAATTTGTAAATAATAAAGACGCAATATTTCTTTATAAACAGTCTGATAAAAGTGTAAACTAATTCTCCAAAGTGGGTTATTTATTGTTCAACACAATAAAAAAGGATATTATTATTTTATGTAACCTATGAGATTCAACCCTTTGTAGACAGTGAGGTATTTTTTTGTCAATAATACGAATTTAAAATATGTCTTTATTACCTAATTACTACGTTATAAAAAAACGAATTGGCAATTTTATAGCATAAAATAAATCCTTAACAGTAAGTAAATTGTTTCAACTATATATGACACGTTAAATATCCCTACAAACATTATAAGAAACAAAAACGTTCAGATTTTCCCTGTTTTTTCCTTTTTCCCTCCCAAAATACCATAAAATCAAGGCATTATTCCTGGATATTTTTGTGAATAGGACATTTTTGGTTGTTCAGTGTAGTGAAATGTGCTTAGTAAATGTTAAGATTTGATAATCAGATGAGAAATTTTTACGTTCACACTCCCTTTAAGTGAAGGTTTTCTACATTTAGGTTGTGTCCGTATGTCCAATTAAAACAGTTTGACTTTTAGCTTTTCTTCACAGTAACATTTAAATTATACAATTTTATTTTCAAAAAATAGAATAATTACAATGGTAATTCATTCTTAAAATACAATAGCTACTAATTTATCTATTTTTATTTTAATGTTAAATTGTTTCAGATTTAAACAATTATTTTTACTAAAGCGTACACTTTACTATTCTTTCAAATTGTCATAATAAAGTATAAAGTCATTTTTCAAATGATACACTTTTTTCTGCTGTCAGTAAAATACATTTGTGATTATCGCTTTACTGCCCTAATTACATCTAAATAGCTATTATGAGGTTCTCGAGATGGGTTACAATACAATATCGCAAAAAAAACTGTTTTTAAAAAACGCAAATTAGAAATTTTGTGGTACGCTTAGACAGTTTTAATGTTTGGAAAAGGATTTTTCTACTTGTGACATATCCAAATTAACCAAATAATGAGTATTTACAATGCTAAATAATCTAACCAATTGAAAAATTCTCTATCAAAGATTTGCAACCATTTTTGGAGAAAAATGAAAGCATAAATGAACTACAAATTTTTTTCGTTTTCTTGATTTAAACTTTTCAAGCAATAACCCTTTTATTATATTGCTTTATCTTTGTCTTTCTTTCTTTCTCTCTCACATTCTTTCTTAATATAATTCAAAATACCTTTTCCCCAATTATTTTCCCCTTTCAATTCTTTCTTTCAACTATTATGCAGGCGTTTCTCCAAAATAACTTTTTTCAATGGTACTTATTTCTAATGCTTAACTATCCTTTCTTTCGAAAAACAGCCTAGAAATTTCAATTGACCAGGCAAATAAAGAAAATCGTTGCTAATTGTATGAATGCCTGCCTAAGCGTCTTTGTTTTCTATTAAAGTTTTTGATAAGGTAAATCAGTGCAGAATTACAAACTCTTGTACAGGTAGTTTTGTATGGAGGTAGCTGCTATTGCTTGGCCTGAACAAAAACTGTGGAACAATTATAAATATAATTAGTAATTAGCCTAATATACAACTTAAAGCTGAGTTTAACAGTCATATTGTCACATAAGTATAACAGCATGTTTCTTTATAATAAGTAGTTGTAATCCTAATGTGATCCTATGTAGGACACAACCACAAAACCAAACATTGATAGAACTGGTCCTAATTGATTCATATTAGACAATGCAAGGGTGACAACAGTCATGTGAGCAAAGTTTCAACCTAGTCTAGTCGAGCAATTTAGTAACAGACATAAACTAATACAAAGAAATTATTCATTTTAAATATGGATTGTATTGTTTAAGGTATAAAATTGACAATAAAAATCATTCTTAAAAACAACAAGGAAAAAAATAGAACTTAAAACACGTTAGAAATAATTTATTGATGAGATCCAAAGGACGACAAGCCAAGATTATGGGAAAGCTTCGCTTTTTAGAAAAAATGAAACGTCAATTATTCTCTTTGTTAATAAATAATCAGCTTTTCAAGTCCACTTTATATCATGGTTTTAAAAATATAATGCATTTATTTAATACTAGCAGCTGTGCCCCTAACATCTAGGGACATAAACCTAAAATATTAAATATACTAAAACCATTCCGGGAACTATTTGAAGACTCCCTAAAATTTGAAACCTAACCGGTTCAGTAGTTATCGAAATCTTAGTTACAGACAAAAGACTTACTACTTCACATAATAAGATATTCATAGCAGCGGAGCCTTTCTTTTAAGATTTAGAAAATCCGTCTGTCCGCTAGGAAAACTAATCATTGTAATAAAAAAAGCTTTTACTTAGTTGAATGTTTTTATTCATGATTTATTTATGATTAGGTGAATTATTTGACAATAGAAAACCTTGATTCCAGTGCTGCATTAAATCTAAACTTTAATTGACAACCTTGAATTTTTATTGCATGTAGATTGATGGCTGCAAAAAAATGTATCATTAAGATTTATCTTTGCCCTGTAATAATACAAATATCTATCTATCCATCTATCTTAACATCCATCCATCTATCTATCTGTCTATCTGTAAAGTAATGGCTTGCAAGCAAAAAGCATTGGATTGACAGATTTTCCAAACCAATGATAGATTGATTTGTAATGATAATAATTTATTTTCTAATACAGATTTGTTAATAATTAGTTGGACTAGATTAACTTAAAGGATTTTTTAGCAGCGAGGCTTCTTTATATTGATTTTAACATGTCAGTCTATACTTTTACATATATATTTCAACATACCATTGTTCAAATTATTATACATTTACATATTTTCAGGGCTTCAGTAGCTGGGCCCCCAGCCGTCAGCATGGGGGTAAGTGACCCCCAGGAAGGTGGAATGATTAGCCGCGGGGGCAGCGGGGACCAATCACCCCCAGCCCTTATTCCCTCATCTCAAGATCTGTGCACCCCAAGGACAACTGCGACCAAGGCATCGAGACCATTTTTAATTTCCAATATTATGGGCCTGCAGGAGGAGCGCAGGGAACATTCTCAAGGGGGTGGACATGTCTCTCCTCAGCCATCACCTTCCCCCACCCTCCCCATGCATCCCCACCACCATCTAGGCCATCAATTGTCCCCCCATTCCTCCCACCCCTCACAACATGGTGTTGGGGGGATGGGAGGGGAGGATGATGGTGGTATGGGGGGAGAAGATTCGCCAGGGCATTCCCCCGGCCCAGATTCTGACTCGGAACTTGCAGGGGATGAAGATTCTTTAGCCAAGGTATATAAATCAAAAATAGATAAGGACAGATTAGAAGGTAGATATATAGTTAAATTGCTGTAAAATGTACAGGAAAAAATGGACTTCTAGGAACATACATACAGCAAGATTTTAAAAAAGGTATCCAGAACCTAGGACATCCGATACAAACAAATCGATGGACATGTTATTTGTCAATGTTATATTTAGTAGATGAATAATAAGAGAAACACAAGTAGTTGAAAAGCATACACACAGACAGACGAATATAATAGTATTTATTTAACATGTAGAACATATCTTTATTTAAAAAAACTTTTTTGCAGATGCGAAAGCAACGACGGTACCGTACCACATTCACCTCTTTCCAGTTAGAAGAATTAGAAAAAGCATTTTCCAGAACTCATTACCCCGATGTTTTCACCAGAGAGGAACTGGCGGTCAAAATAGGTCTTACAGAGGCTAGAATACAGGTAAACCCTTCAGCATAATATAATATATTCCAGTATGGCTTCGAAACCAATTAATATCCGTTGGATTAGAACCGGGTCTCACCCATACTGAAATATAAATTTCCCACGAATGTTTAAATACAAAGCTTAAAAGAACCAGTTTTGTTTAGCTCTGAATTTATGCCCAATAGGTCTAACTAAAACTGGTTTTAATCTCATAATTTTTCCTTTTGATATACGTGGAAAGCTGTCTATAATACGATGCCATAAATGACTCTATTCCATATTAGGTACACAGTTCTCCAAATGATCGATTGTTTTAAGACCTCAGGGCATTAAAACTGCACACGTTGCTTTATCATCCAAATTATTAGAAAAAGTAACATCCAACAGACAAACATTTGATTGCACGATCCTTGTCTAGAAGTCCTAAGTGTGTATGAAATAAGTTTCGCCTGTTTATAGGCCAAGACATACCTCCTACTCTTTTTCTATGAGTATCGTGCGACAAACATTGCAAAACAGTAGGTACTCTTTTATAGTCTCTAGTATGCTAGTGAAATAAAAAATGTATTAAAAATTAGGGAAAAAATTAGTTATCTACCTTTTTAATAATATAGCCTCATAAAATTGGTGTAAAATATAATTTTTCATCACGAGAAGAGGGGAGAGAAAGAAGACTAATTATTTCTGGCCATAATGAAAAATTATTTAGCCATAAATACTTTATTTCTAATCAAAGCCTCATAAAAATTGGCCATAAAAGGGATAGGAAAGTTTAGTAGAACCGAACAATTTCTTATTTATTTAGTATAGAATAAAACCAAATGTTTTTTTTTTTGTAGATATTTTTAACTTTTGAGGGAATGATAAGTTTTTTTAAAATCTTCTTTTCCTAAATTTCTTTGTCTAAACTAAAACATCTTTTTAGATAAACCATCCCTATTTTAATTTGGTGGGGAGGGGGGGGGGGTTGTCTGACCATCCCCCATACATTGGTCTGAAATTAGTCTTAATGAACCTAACTACTGACATCATTAAGAACAAAACATTGAGTGCTGAAACTGAATAAGTATTTAGAAATACAAAAAATAGACATAAGCAAAAATCTAAAAGGAATAAGACAATAGCCCATAAATTAATGGACATCCCTAATGGACATACACAAAATTAGATTACGATTAGTGGTTGAAACATTTGGACACTAATAAACAAACCAATTAAAATTCAATAAAAGTTCGCAAAGTTGTTAAGCCAACAAATAAGAAAACGTTATTATAAAACTTTAAGGACTAGTGTAATAAACAACCCAATGCCCTCTCCCTACCTAGGCATAGATCAGTCAACAGTAATGCATAGTAAAGATTTAACTTTTCGACCATTAATTTGTGCATAAATCTGACCAAAAGTTATTCAGTAGTTTATAGGAGTATTTATTCCTGTTTCATTTTGGAGGAGTATTTTTAAATGAAGTGAGATAAATAGAGAGCAAGAGAGAGAGAGAGAGTGAGAGATAGAACAAGTAGGGCGACTAAAGGCCTTTTAGCAGACGATAATTAAAGGGGGGTGGGACATTGAATCAAATTAGGCTCGCTATGAAAGTGGAGGTGGGAGGGGGGGGGGGTCTGGTTAGGCCTAGTTTAACAAGATGCTTATCAGCCTCCCCCCCCCCTCTACCCAAACCACTAATTGTTTGTTCATAATTAGTTTTAGTTTATAGCGGATAGATAGATAGATACATAATTAGGTAGCCAGATATAGATAGATAGATATACAATTAGGCAGCCAGATATAGATAGATAGATATACAATTAGATAGCCAGATATAGATAGATAGATATACAATTAGGTAGCCAGATATAGATAGATAGATATACAATTAGGTAGCCAGATATAGATAGATAGATATACAATTAGGTAGCCAGATATAGATAGATAGATATACAATTAGGTAGCCAGATATAGATAAATAGATATACAATTGGATAGATAGCCATTTTGAATGTTTCTTAATTTCATTTAAATATCTTATTATATTTACACTATAAAGGAGAAACATATCAGTTCAGCAGTTACTAGGATCCTTCGGCACACCCAAATAGACAGACATCCTGTTGTATAAGAATAGCTAAAAAAATAACATGAACAATATTTTGTTTTATAAAAACGTTCCATTTATATTAATGGTTATCAGTATATTTTCGGCTCTTAGTGTCTGTTTAAATGTTTCTTGGTCAATTCAAATCATGGATACAGGGTTGAACAATCAAAGATAATAAAATATATATTCATAAAGTTATAACGTTTTAATAAGGTGTAGTTTTAATTTAAAATTAAAATTGGCCAAAATTTGCTTTAAAAAATTTACAATGAATTTGTCAAAAATACTTCTTCTGTAGATTAAAATTGTTGTTTGAACTTTTGACCACTTCTAGTCTGGAATTAACCGCTCACAACTCAATATAGTTTGTGTCAACGAATAAGATGAAGTGGCTATAAAACTTTGGTTACCAGTGCCATTTACAGTCCAATTTTCCCTACCTCCCTTGTCCTTGTTAAGCTTTGATGATTCAAAGTGTATAGATAAATTAAAAGCGCTAATGTTCTTTATAATAAGACCACAAACTTTAGAAAGAAATAACAATTTTAAAATCATTAAAATCTTTAATTACTTAATCAAGTTTTTTGGTTTTGATGAAAATCAGCTGATTTCTAAGGCATTTAAATATATATTATAATGACATAACATTAGCAGGTTGATTATAGCTGAAACTCTACAGTTCTACCATTATACAAATCAATTCTAGAAACCAATGGAAAAATCTTTCAAAACTCACACACAAACAATTTCTTTTCCCCAAAGCGTTTTTAATTTACCCCCTCAAAAAATTAACCAACTTTTGTTATAAACAACAATAACTAGAGATACAGGGATAAGGAAATGGAAGAAAATAATTACAAATAGAATTGTAATTTGTCTTGTATGTTTTAAACCTGCAATTTTTTTTTTGTGGAAACCAGCTGAAGTCTATAAACTATATTTCCATTATGGCTTCGAAACCTATTTATATCCGTTGGATTACAACCGGTTCTCAGCCATATACTGTAAAATCATGTATAGCATCGTATTACAAACAATTTTCACGAATATTAAAATAAAAATCATAAAATTAAGACCAGTTTTGTTGGCCCAGTACTTCAGTCCCTCGGGTCTAACAAAACTTGTTTTAATCAAAAAAAATTCTTTTTAATATCCACAAAAAGCTGTCTATAATACGATGCGATAAATTACTTTTATTTTTTTTTTCATTATTCTTTATTTATAACCATATTACTGACGCTTATATTCTCATTCTTTCCCAATTAAAGCGCTGTAGCACCCCCCCGCCCCTCCTCCCCCCTCCCTGCACACAAAGTTGGGTAGTAAATAGCCCTGAGCGGATAGCCAATTAATAACATTCAACTAATATACAATATACCCGCTACCATAGGCGTCCAAGGGGGGGGGGGGGTAATGGGCCATTTGGCACCCCCAAAATTTTGTGAACAATACCCCCCCAAAAAAAAATTACACCTACCTTGGGGGTGCCGTAGGCACCCCCAACGATTTTGGGGGGGGTATTTACCCCCCCCAATGACGTATGAAATCTGAAGCTATAGTCAAATAAACCTTACTTACTACTTTATGTTATAAGATAGTACTTATTAACTTAATAGATTAGGTAGGTGCTTTTTTTACATAATTAAATTATCCCCCCCAAAAATTTTACCCCCAGGGTAAATTAGTTTGGGGGGGGTAATTACCCCCCCCCCAACAGATTTGGGGGGAGTATTTACCCCCCCCAACAGACTTTAGGGGGGGTAATTACCCCCCCCAATCAAATTTTACCCCCAGGGTAAAAATTTTGGGGGGGGTAAAAAAAAATTTCGGCGCGCTTCGCGCGCCATTTTACCCCCCCCAAACACGAATTACCCCCCCCCCAAAAAAAAGCTTGGATGCCCCTGCCCGCTACCTAACTATACTAGAGAGGGATACATATTTTTATAAACAGATTAAAAATTTATCATTCAGGCGTAATAATTGGAAGAAAAATTAATCATCCCCCAAATTTTCTCTGCACTACACCTTTTTATTGGGCTGAAGGTTATTTATGTGAAAATTTATTTCTTTTATATTGCTTTCTTTTGAAGGAAAGGGGTATTTTTGGTAATTTTTCAAAGAAAATGTCTATGGGGTTAAAGAGGCAGGGTTTTAGATATTAAATTAGTGGGGGGGGGGGGGTAAAAAGTGATCCACATTCAAAATAATAGAATAATAAACCAGTCTTTCCTTCTTATATAGAAAACTAATTTAAACCATATTAAAATCAATTAAAATTTAATAATATACATACATATTACTATGAAAGAAGTAAAACAAAAAGTTAAATGATTTTAATTATTCTAAGGCAGTTGAAATTTCTAACTTCTTCTATCATAAGTTGGTGTTGCTCAATTTTATCAAGGTTTTTTTTATAGTAGATTTTAGATATTTAGCAAAGAAAGTCTTAGAATTATCGATGGTGGTATTCGGTAAATAAACCAAGAATAAAAAAAAAACTTTTTAAACATTGAATGACTTCAAATATACTGTTAAAATTAGTTTAATATTACATAACTAGAATGAATAGATGCAACTCTACATCATGCAATTTAGGACTCCTAAACAAAGGTGTTTTAATGAATTGGTTGATTATCAGTTAATTCAGTACGTAATGCATGATGTGTTATAGTTCGGAGCCTTTTTAGGTGCGAAAAAAGCTATGCAACCTCTTAATATCCTTTAAAAAAACATGAAACTTATTGAATCCACAAAAAAAACTTGCAATAAAATCGCAACACCAACTCACAATCCACATTCATGGGAAAAATAAAAATTCAAATATGAATTGGTTCTTATATTTATATATTAACATCATAACAATAGAATTACAACCTTATCTTACTTGTGAACATAATGTGATTTCATCATAACAATATGGTTAAGGAAACCAATCCGTGAAAAGGTGTAATTTGTGCTCTGAATCTATTTTTATAAACTTTTCCCTAGATTTTTATCCTCAGGCTTTTCCACCAGGGATTATTGGATAGTGAGACTTGGCCTTTAACTTTTCTGCCAATCAAAAATGATTAGTTTCTTACAAATTTATGGACTCATTCATTTTAAAAAAAGAAATTATAGTAGGTTTGTTATTTAAAAAGAAAATATAATTGGTTTTAATAATGATTATTTTTTATTTGCTAAAATATTTCTTTTGCTTCATGTCTGATGCTTAATCCCTATATTTCTTATAGTTGGGTTTAAATATTTTTGTTTCTTTTTACTTTTTACATGATTTATGAGAGATACAAACATGATAATAATTAAATACATTTAAAATTTATAAATAAAAGTACTTTTTTAATAATGCTAACCTATAATTAAAATTGGTCATTTGGCTTAGATTTTTGTTTGATTATAGCGATAAATTATGCTTGGCAGTTTACGTTATTTCATTAAAAATATTTGGTCATATTTGGTCAAGCACAAATAGTTACAATTATTATTATTATATTATGAAAAATACTCAACATTGATCATGTAGTTTAGAGAAGGGGAGAAATAAATTTTTGGTTAAAAAAGATATAAAAGCAGAAGAATTATTATAGTAAAAAAGAATATATATTTCTAGTATGGCCTTAAAAACAGGTTTTCATCTTATAATTTTTCATTTTATTTCTGCGGAAAGCTGTCTATAATACGATTTGATAAATAACTGATATACTTACATATGCCTACATATAAAGCTAAAAGACATGAATTGTAAGAGGAGTAAAAGGCAATTCTTAAATTTACAGGATTGTTAGGTCTAAAAATTATTATGGAAAGAAGGGAAACATAAAAGGAAGGGAAAGGTATTAATTAACATCAAATTAGATGGCTTAATTTAATTTTCCTTTTATAGGAGCTAGGGTACTCTTAAACTTTCTGCATAATACGTCGCGTTAAATTTTATTTTACATTAGAAAATCATTGTAATGACTAGTTCATTAAGAAGTTATTTCAAAACAATTTTTCTTTTCTTATTTATTATTTTGAGAATTGTTGTCAATTTAGGTTGTTATTTCCCTGTCATTTATTGGTCAGTTTGTTCATTCAGAAGGAGTAGGGGATGGGTAAAGGGGGGTATGGTGGGATAGTTATTTTAGCCCGCTAAAAATTAAACTTTATTAAAGTACATGATAATCCTGTGTAAGATCCATAAGTAATAATAAATCCATTATTTTAAGGCACTAAGTTACACTAGAACAAAATCATCCTTGTTGTATTATACTTAAATGACAACTATGAGATGTGCATTTTAATTATAGAAAAGCATATGACACACACACACACTCACACACACACACTCACACACACACACACTCACATCAGTAATTAAAAATAAAGGGAAGCTCTTTACAAAAAAATTATTAACTTTCAATAAAGTTAAATTTCAAAACCATAGTGGCTCTATTATAGTCTTTAGACCCATGCAACGAAATTTACAAAGCTTCCGTGATAAGCTCACCTTATGGACATACTATAAAATATGCCAGATTGTTTATCTTTGTTTCTTTCTGTCTGTAGTAAAAGATTTCGCTAACCATCATATTGATTGGTCTCTACTTTATATTAAAGAGTATTTTTCTCGTTTTGGTGATGGTTTCTCTTTAAGATTTCTTTAAATGTCTGTAGGGGCGTAGCTGCTGGTAGGAATACAATTATCAGTAGTTTCTTTTATAAAAAGGTGGGGGGGGGGGGGAGTTAAAATAGAGAGACAATTAAATGTCTAGTATGATATTATTATTGCTTCACAAACACAATAATTATCAGGATAATTACCTTTTTAAACAGGACTTGATACAATTAGATTATTTTAACTTAATTGATATTAATAAGGAAATATTTCTCTCTCTCTCTTCCCTCTCTCTCTCTTCTTTTTCTCTCTCTCTCTCTCTCTCTCTCTTTCTCTCTCTCTCTCTCTCTATCTCTCATTTTCTCTCTCTCTCTTTCTCTCTCTCTTTCTCTCTCTTCTTTTTCTCTCTCTCTCTCTCTCTCTCTCTCTTTCTCTCTCTCTCTCTCTCTCTTCTTTTTCTCTCTCTCTCTCTCTCTCTCTCTCTTTCTCTCTCTCTCTCTCTCTATCTCTCATTTTCTCTCTCTCTCTTTCTCTCTCTCTTTCTCTCTTTCTCTCTCCCTCTCTCTCTCTCTCTCTCTTTCTCTCCCTTTCTCTCTCTCTCTCTCTCTCTTTCTCTCTCTCTCTCTCTCGCTCTCTCTCTCTCTCTCATAAATTCATCTCAATTCATCTATCTTTCTTTTTGCCTCACTATTTATCCATGTTTTTCCTTTCTTTGTATACTTGATATAAAATTTCTCTATAACACTATCTACAATTGCCTATCTATCTATTTATCCTGTAACTATCCCCTTGTCCCTTTCCTTTTTAATAACTTCCTGTCTAATCAAACTTTAAGTCCAATTGTGACCAAATTAGTACTCATACATTGTAGCAGTATTAGTCTTTCCAGCACAGCTGAAAAATCGTGTATCGTATTAAATTATATCCAGCTTTCTACAAATATATAAATGTACAACATATATCCGCGGAAAACTGTTAAGTGTTTATAATACGATGCGATAAATAATTATTAATTTTTTTTAAATTTTATCCTAAAATTTAAATATAAGGTCTAGGAAAGAATATTTTTCATTTTTTTTTATATTTGTAAATTTTAGAGATACTTGAATAGAGTTTCATATAACCAACCCTTTAATAGGTCAACACTGTGTAAGTCCTAATAAGATTGATAATATTAAATTTTGCCTTGAAATATTTTTAATGTCACGAGATTAAATATCATCATTTATGATTAAATACATAACATTTTTTTTGCTAATTGACCATTTGCTTATTATGTTGTTTTGGAGAAACGTGCATCCTAATATTCGGTCACGAAATCCATAAATTTAAACACAATCACAAAACAAATAACATTCACAAATTGTCAGCAATTGCTTGCCCCACGGAGGGAATAGAACTATGGTACTCAAAATAATCCACATACTTTCTTCTCCCTAAAATTTAAGAAATCAATTTTATTTTAAGATAGAGGGATAAGGTTAAGCTATTATATAATCTCCTATCCCAATATCCTTGAACAATTGTCATTAATATTTACTTGAATTAGGGTTATTTAGTACTTTAATTTAGGCTAATTTTCATATTTTTGTAAGTTTAGGTGAAATAGTAGAAAGATAAAGGGAGAGAGATAGAAAATTAGAAATAGAAATAAATGCTTAAGTAATAAGTATAACAACTACCTGGTTCCAGTGGTGGGGACCTTTTTTCGTCCGTTAGCAAATTGCTTTCTGCTCTTTTGTAGCGACTTGACTGTGTTAATATTTCTGACGCTGTTGGCTGATATTTAAAGACCCAATTGAAAGATGGATGGTTAAAAAACAGAGAAATTTGAAAGATGTAAAAAAAATTAAAGACTTATTTTCACTTTATCTATTAATAATTCTAATCAATACTTTAATTGGTTTAACATGTGTTTCATTCATAAAGTAACTAATCTAATTTGTAAACTTAAGATTATTAAAAAAGGGTATTTTGTGAAAGTAAGCTTTATAAGGAATTACTTTTTTCAAATTAGGAAAATATCGATAAAATACGTAAAAGTTTGTTCAAAAGAAAAGTGTACAAATGTTTCAACCAATTTTTATAATCTACAGAAGAGGTAAGTTTGTGTTTAATAGATAGGTATGTACACCAATTTATCGGCCATTGTCTTATCCCTTTAGATCCATGGAAATAGTTACATTTCTTTTAAAGAATTTGTAAGAATTTAATTTTGGCCAAGTTTAACTCACTGTGAAGGGGGACACTAATTAAAGGGTCTTTGAAATAAAATTTTATTTTCAGGATATTTTTTCCCATAGCATTACAGCACAATTTAAGCTTGCTAGCTTGTTAATGTTCTGTGATTATAGTTTGAGTATTTCACTTTTTTGAACCAGCTTCCTAATTGTAATTAAGTCACTGGCTTGACTGACATCTGCTGTAATTAAATTCAATTAATCAGATTTTGTTTTATTATTTTTTTTTTGTAAAATATGGAACTAAAATTAGTGATACGTGTGTGTGTGTGTGTGTGTGTGTGTGTGTGTGTATGTGTGTGTGTGTGAATGTGTGTTATATTATTATAGTTTCCTGTAGACTTAGGGACATAGATATACATAGCTTAGCACCTAAAGCAAGCTCTTTTGCCTACAATTAGATTGAAAGTCCTTAAAATGAGGCTTATTTTTCTTTGTGGTAGCGCTATAGTATGATATTTTTATAATAAGATTTAGGAAACCATAATCTTTTGGCTTTGGTCATTTTTATTTTGTTAAAAAATTGATTCATGATAGATTCTTTTTTTCTTTGAGAACATAAACAAATTCAGTTGAATTGTAGGCCAGGTGAAGAAATATAATATAATTTCACATTATTCCACATTAAAAGAATGAACTTTATAGTAGCTAAGGATTATCAAAGGAATAGGAAACAATTTTATAATAAACTTTTCCTTGTTTCATTTGTACTTTTTTTTAAACACAGACAGATACTTTGGAAAAAATGAATAGTAGCCAAAAGAAAAAAATCACGAGGAAAATGATATCCTATTGTAGTAAGTAGTAAGGTTTTTATTTGCCGCTTAAGATTCGAAAACTACTGAACCGTTTGAGTTCTCCATTTCAAAGAAGCCTTTCAAAAGTTCCAGGATGGTTAAGGGCAATCTAAATTATAGATTTAAGTCTTGGGATGACTTTAGGTTTTTATCTACTTTCTTTACCCAATTCTAGAGCTCCTAGACGCTAGGAGCTGAGCTGCTAGTTATTTATATAAAGTTGAGTAAATTTTTTTCTTTTTTTTTCCAACAGAACAACTTACTATAAATAAATCTTTGGCTGTTCAATTTTCCTATTTAATTTGGAGTTAACCTATCCCTATCCTTGCCTAGAACCAATTATACTGAAATTAACTGTAATTAGTCAAATCTTTCCTCCTCCTCTCTTTCTCTCTCTCTCTCTCTCTCTCTCTCTCTCTCTCTCTCTCTCTCTCTCTCTCTCTCTCTCTCTCTCTCTCTCTCTCTCTCTCTCTCTCTCTCTCTCTCTCTCTCTCTCTCTCTCTCTCTCTCTCTCTCTCTCTCTCTCTCTCTCTCTCTCTCTTCTCTCTCTCTCTCTCTCTCTCTCTCTCTCTCTCTCTCTCTCTCTCTCTCTCTCTCTCTCTCCTCTCTTTCTCTCTCTCTCTTTCTCTCTTGTCTCTCTATATTTTTTCTCCTATTTAGTATTTCTATTTTTTTCTTTTTGATTAAAACTTTAAAAATTCTCTTTTATTATGTTTGCTTTTATTCTTTCTTTAAAATCTTAAAACTGATTTTAAAACTATGTAGATGCATACATGATACCAACGTATAGAATGTAGTGGCTTCAGGCCAATGATAAATAATTACAATTATCTCAATTAAACCATTAAATTTTATTGTCTTTTATTCTACAAAATTGCTCGAAATTCAGACTAGAGTTTTTTATCTGTGTTTAAAAAAGGGAAATATTTTCATTTTTAAAGAAAAATAGCAGTTTACGAAATCGTACTAGACAGATACATGCATACAGACAGACGAGCATCCTATTACTCCATTGTCTAGGATTAATAATAGTTTTCACCATCCCAAAAAAATAATTATAGCTTACATTGTTTGATATAATTTGTATTTTTATTACTCGATAATGAGTATATTAGTGTATATTAGTATGTCGTGTTCTACCTTGATTATATAATTATTAGACGTAATTAATTTGGTTACAGGGTGTACTAAAAAAAGAAGAATCTTTTTAAAACAAGGGTAGCAACATTTCCTAAAGCGAAGTTTAACAAAAATGATGTCCAAAATTATAAATTGCTTAAAAACATGATGCTAAATATGGTATTTATGACATTATAATTGATTATAGAAATGTTTTGTTTATCATGAAGAGTTGATATGTTTAAGATACTTTTAACATGCCTAAACTTATAAATTGACTGACGTAAAAACTCTCCCTTTTTATGTGGAAAAGCAGCGCTTTTAAAGAGCTGTAGCAAGGGAAAAATATAACATAATAAAATGTTATAACTATGTTGCTTTGTTTCAAATCTTATTTCAATTACAAACTCATTTAGCTCATTAAGCAGGGCCTTAATTAATTTAAAGCTAAGATCAAAACTTTTGATATTGTTACATTTAGCCTGAGATAACCATTTATACACATCAATAGATAGATATAGACTTTAACAGTTTAGCGGATGAAATGGGTACTCCTATCTTAAATAGATGTTATTGCATAAACTTTATTTTAAAACAAATGAAAATTATAAAATGATAAAAAAAAATTATATCTACATATTTGTAAACCCATAAAATGAACACAAATTAAAAAGTATTTACTTACATCTTGAGTGTATAAGTAAGTGTGATTCTTTGTTTTTCCTTACTTAAAATGTTGCAGTAATGGATGTATTATTATTTGGATCCTACACAGGATTATCATGTACTTTATTTAAAGTGAACCTTGTTGTTGGCTAAAATAACGATACTCCCATCTACCAACTTTACCCCATACCTTTCTCTCCTACTGGATGAACGAAATTACCAATAACAACGTCCATAATAGCAACCTAAATTAACGACAATTTTTTCCCTGTTATAATATCAACGTATATTCTAGATCCATTGGTTGTAGTACACTTGAATTATTTATCATCCTAAAATTAGCCGTAATGGTTAGTTTTATTCAAACTTGAAATAGTTTTAATTGAACATTAAAACAAAGAAAAAAATTCCACCCTCTCGACTAGCTAAGAAAGATAGATAAATAGATAGATTGCCTGATGATTTATTATGGTAAGTAGAAGAAAATTAATCATCGTTATAATTACTCATATTCTAGTTCAACAAATAGTCTACAGGGCTACTAAAAATAGTATCCAATAAGACAAAATATAAGTAAAGCAGTTAAAAGTTTAAAAGCATATTATTGTCATCACCATTCTAAAAGTCAAATTCAGTCAATAATTAAGATTTTAGGAATTGTCAAAGAAAAGCGTTAATGTTTATACCTAATTTTAAGTTATCATCATGCAATATTTAAAAATTGATTCCTATATCAATAACAGTTAGCGCTATCTAGACGGACAATAAATGCATGTAACACCCTGTATTATATATGTTAGAAGAACATACAAAGGTACGCCCCAAAGCTATATTCATCCAGTTAACTTTTTTAGTTGATAAACGGTCACTAAAAGATTTTTATTTATTTTCATTTATCGTTTTTAGATTTATTAATAAATAAACTGATAAATTTTCTTATTGTATTTTCATTTCAGGTTTGGTTTCAAAATCGACGGGCCAAATGGCGAAAACAGGAAAAAGTTGGACCGAACGGTCACCCTTACAGTCCCTACGGGCCGCCACCTGGACTAGCCCTTGGTCCTGGGGGTCCAATGGGCGCCCTACCTGCCACCCATGGTGGCCCATTTTCAACATTGGGATTCATGGCTGGAGGTCCTAGAAAACCTTTTGATGGACCTGGAAGTCCTCTGGTACCCTCCAAGATGCCTGGATCTTTCATGCAGGTTAAAACCATTTTCTAGACTGTTTCTACGATCCTAATAAACACTCATTTTAACTTTTTTTCTAAATTAATGAATATCTAATTTTCAATAATGATTAATTTTCTTTTTACAGGATCCATCCTCTCCCCCTGGTCTTCACCATCTATTAGCTGGATCTCGTGGTGCTGGTCACCCACTGTTACCCCAGCTCCGCCACCCATTCATCCATCCATCCCTGTACCCTGCCCTGGCATCATTAGGAGCCGGTAACCCAGGTCAACCTCCAATGCCTCCAGTCTCCCTTCCAGGCCCACCAGGTTATCCACCATCGATGGCCAGTTTCCATTCAGTGTTGGCGTCCCTGTCCGCGTACAGGCCACCAATGTCGTCTTCCCCGTCAGAGCTACAAGCAGACTACGCGGCATTGTTGCGCGTCGCAAGTTTACAACATCCTCCCCGGTCGCCAACTGAGTCTACATCCTCGGAGGACATGAAGGCCAGGTTTGAGTCCAGTGCACTTGAACTGCGCAACAAGGCACGTGAATTCGAACTAAAACAGGAGGTACAAGACGTTCCTCCTTCCGAAATTTAATTGTGATTTAATTTTTTTAAAGACATGATTTGAATGTTAAAAAGCCATCCTTAAGTTTCAACTACATCCCCTATACACAAATTAGTTAGATTAGAGATTGATTATTACATGAGAAAGACACTGCTAGCTAATTGTGATGTTTTGGACCATTTGTGAAAATAATGAATGTCAAATTACCGTGATCAACTTCCACTAATTAGTTAAATAAAGTTCCAGGGACGAGGGGAAGTATTTGTAGAAAACAAAACAGAAAAAAAAGAATATAGATATTGCGAACTTTCAGAAGCAGCTTATAGTTCCCATAAAAAATGACGTCATACAATACAAATGACCAATTATAAGCTAGTATACATTTGTAATTGACTAATTGTAAAATGTGTATAGTTCTATTATTGTATAACGCCTTTTTTTGAAAACATTATAGGCTGCTTCGAACTTTCAGTAAACTTACTAAAAATACAATTCCATTATTTGCTTGTTCATTAAAGCTACAAGCCTTTCGGTCAAATTCCCAATTTAATAAATATATAAACGATTGCAATAATCTCAAATGCAAATGTTTAGACTAATTATTAAATAAAAATGTGAAATATTTGAAAATGTAACTAATTTTATAGAATCTATAAAAACTGTGATATATATTAATTATAAAAGTAGTGTTGTTAACTTATGTAAAAAAATTGTTTTCTTTTAATGAAAATCTACGGTGATAAAAACGCCTTTTTAAATGAGTCCGTCCATGACCAGTTAAATAAAATTAGAAAAAATCTTCTATTATTGATCTCTTTACAAAAATAAACCATGTTTATGGTATTTGAACTAATCTTGAATTGTTATTGTTGTTATTAATATCTTAGTAATGTAATATCATTCATTTTGGAATAGATTATGAGCTAATACATTTACGTTGTTTATTTAACATTCTACTCTAAAACCTGCACGGACAAATACCTAGACTCCATGTCATTTATAGACTAATTTAGGTTGCTAACATGGAAATCATTCATTTGTCAGTTCGTTCATCCAGTAGGAGGGGAAGGGGTTAGAGTAAATAAGTGGATGGAGGTATTTTTATTTTAGCCAGCTACAAGTTTCACTTTATTAGAGAACATGACGTGGATGGGGGTAGAGGTTGTTATTTTCAACCACTTCGAGTTTTTCTATCGAGAACATGAGAATCTTGTTTAACATCCAAGTAATAATAAATCTATTATAATAAAGAACTATTGCCTTCCCGAGAAGGAAGGAGGAATATTTTTCTCGGAAAAATTTCAATTGACGCCATTCCGCCAAATACAATAAAGACTACCTCCGAATTAATACCATACTTGCCTGAAATTTAATTGAACACCTGGATGGTCCATATCAGAAAGATGAATTGACGACCAATTTTTTCTTGTCAATATGTCCACATATATCCTATATCCATTTTTGTGGGTTACCTGTTCATTTGGCATCTTAAGTTTTCAATTATCATAATGTTGATATTTTATTTCAGATCATTAGGGAGGTTTTTATTGTATTTGAATGGGTATTGACATTGATAGTTGCTAAGCTACTCTATAATTTTAATAACTGCATGTATGTAAGAAAACTATTGCGGCTAACACAATTCACTCGACTGCTAATGAAGATAATAGCTCAAGTAAAGTAGAGCAGGCCAATTTTTGGCACACTCTGCTTTACTTGAACAAATGTTTCTTTTAAAGACCTTCGGACTATGTGTGTTTACCCATTTTAGAAATAGTTTCTTATGTTGATTCCTCTCGAAAATTAATATTTGATCTATCACCCTGTATATACGCCTTCTGAATGTATATTTGTACCTGGAAGTTGTCATCCTTGTTTCTCTGTTACTCTAAATTGTTAAATTAGAGACATGCAAGCAACTAATAATTATGTTGATTAGAGAATCAGAAATACACAAATCAATGAACCAATTTCCTACCAACCTTTTTATACAAAAATAATATTTTTTTTTCTCCACGTTTTTCCTCGTTTTTATAGGGATATAGATAGATATTCTTAAAATGAAATAGAAGTGAAGTCTAAATCGATCCTGTTTAAAAATCCTGTATAATTACTTGGATATTGCACCAGATTTTCAACAACTTTTATAAATAATACTTCCAGCTGGCTAATAAAACGATACCCCCATCTATCCCCTTTAACCTTCTCCACCTACTGGAGGAACCTACTAACCAATGCATGAACACTATACTAGCAACATAAATTTTAGTTCTAGAAAATCCAAAAAAGAGGTATTCTTCACATCTCCATTTTATTTGTGGGTTGATAATAATCAAATCAACCTTTCCTTTATAATATTTATATATTTATTAAAATTAAATTGGAAGGATATTTTATCTTTCATTTATCTATCTCTGTTATTGAGTGCATGAGAATGATAATTTGATTACCTAACCCACCCATCAACATTAAAAAGGATTCCCAAAGTGGTTAGACACAATAATATCACAATACAATATTTGTCTAGGCTTGTTTGTTTCTTCTGTGTATATAAAATCAACCATGATGGTTGATTTTATATACACATACAAACTTAAATAATAGGATAAAAATATGAATGAATATTTAATATACTTATATTTGGCCTAATTAATTTTCAAAATAATTACAAGAATGTTCTCTATATTAGAAAACTAGTCCTAACATAGTATTAGAGACATTTTGAAAAGAAGACTTTGTACAAAAAATGTATAATTATAGATGTATAGCCCAAACAACTACCAAACTACAGCCCAAGTGGTGGAGACCTTTTTCGTCTGCTAGCAAAATGCTTTCTGCTCTTTTGTAGCAACTTGGTTGTGTTTATATTACCGACGCTATTGGCTGATATTCAAAGACCCAATTGAAAGTTGCCACATGGTACACACATTTAGCTGTGCCCTCTCTACTTTTTTTTTATCTTATTCTTTGTATATATAAAAAAAACCGCAATGAAAATATTCAATATTAAAATTAATCAATTTAGTTTTCGTTTTTCCCTGCTTAAATTTAAAAATTGAAATATTTCATATTCATAATGAATAAAATCAGTAATATTATGTTAGGCCTACAAACCTTCCCATTTTATGCTCATTCACCCCTTTTTTTATCAAATCCCTTTGTTTCTCTTTGATTTTGTGTTCTTCAAAAACAACGAAACTTAATAGAAACATAGCAGTTTGTTGGCTTTGCTTTGTCTTACTTTTACAAAGTTAATATATCACCCTCAATCTGAGTTTAATAAAGCTATTTTAGGCTAAGTTGACCCAACATTTTAAATTTAAGTTTTTAAGATAGAATTTGAAAATAAGTTTTTGAATGGTCAATTTCTCGTGAAGGCTGGAGGTGCTCTCTTCCAAAATTATTTACCTTACCTGGACCTACATTGGTTTATTCGTTTGCAAGATCTTTCGCTACAGACAGACATTCTGTTACTGTTGTATATGGATATAAGATTATGATAATATTGTTGAATGCTGGTCATGATGTCGGCTTAATTATCAGGTAATTAACTTTTGTTGATATTTTAGTAAAATTAAACTGTAAATATCAATGGAATGTTTCCAGGTTTGGCAGAAAAATTTGTTGATTTATATGGACACCTTAAAGTAGACTTGGCATGGAAACCACCCTAAAAGTTTGGCCTGAGTTGCACTCATTGGGAAAATACTATTTCATATTTAGGGTACCCAGCAATTTTACAACCACCATTCATAGTTGTACTCTTTTTAAAAATAATAATTTATATTTTGGTCACAAAGCAAGTTTGCGACAATTAATCTGGGTTACACTTTGGGTACACAGAAAGTAAACAACCAACATTCATAATTCTTCTATTTTGTAACATACAATCTTAGTAGCACTTATTAGGAAAATACTATTTTTAAACTTTGTAAAACTTGTGAGTTTTTTGCTTAATGAAACTTTGATTTTTCCAATAAAAAGAATGAATTTAATATCTAAACTAAATGAATCTACTGACAATTTTCCAACTGTCCTGTAATTTTGTTAATAATGTTATACTGAAAATCTAGCTTTTTTACAATTTACCAACTTTTATTTTGCAGGTTGCCTAATTGTCAGGATTTTGATTTTACTGATTAACAGACTGACTGAAAACATGAAAACTAATTGAATTTCCCAATGATTAGATCTTTCTAGGCATCAATTAAATCAATTAAGTGGAGAAGGGCGTGGGGAGAGGGGAGGGATTGATATGCATTCCTACAAAACAGTAACAATAATAAATCATTTTTAATCCAACTATCTAACATAAAACAGTTCTATAATAAAGTTTTTTTATTCTTTGGCTTAACAACTTTTGGGACTTTTATAGAATTTTGAGTGATTGGCTCAATAAGTTGAATGTACAAAAGTTTTAACCACCAATTGTAATCTACAAAAGGGGTAATTTTTTTTATCATCATTGGGGATGCAAATATTTATCGGCCATTGTCTTATAGTTTAGATCTTTGCATAAAACACAGAACTTTTTAATGGTATTTAAACTAAAATTAAATACAATTAAAATGAAATTAATGAAGGACATTTACAAATTTTTATTGTTGTTTTAGTTCAGGAACTTTTTGATTAATTTTGATAATGATATATAAAAACTATATGCTGAAACGTAGCTATTGTATATTTTAGCTGTAATGTAAGAATGTCATGTCTCAGTAGTCCTATATGATCCCGTCAATGTTTGATTGGAGTTTTCAACCCGAGGAAAAAGCAATAATAAAGCTATTAGAAAGAGAGTTGTACACATTGGCTTGCACAGCAATTTCCCAGGGGGTGTGAAACCACAAGTTCAAATTTTGCATGGTGATCCCTGTGGTAATTAGGTACAATTTATCGATGTCATCCTTGTTTTAATGTAGTCATTATACATATGTATTACCGAATATCTTTTTCAATAAGGGACAATTGACCCTCTATTTAATTACTTTTGGAGAAACTTGTGTATTTGTGTGTCTTGATGCACAGACACATAAAGGCTTTAATAAAAAGAATCAATTAAAGTGTTGTCAATTCTCAGTATCAGGTTTGGTTTCTTTTAGAAATTGTAGATACAACTGAATCAGTTGCAATTGATTTACCATTACTTGAATCTTACACTTGATTATCAGGCATTCTAATTAAGTGAAACTTTTAGCTGGCTAAAATAACGATAACTCCCTCCCCCCATCCACCCCCTTTGCCCCAATACCTTCACTCTGGCTGGATGAACGAACTAACCAATAAATGAGGTTCATAAAAGCAACCTAAATTGACGTCAAATTTTTCCCTGTCATGATATCCACGTTTATTTTACATCCATTTAATTTAGAAATAACTTCTTTTATTTTGGCCATATTGACAAAATGCTACGAGGGAAGGCGAGTCTAAACACAGTAATGCTTCAGCCCTGGAATTAATTTTCTTATTTTACTTGTCTTTTCAAAAATTAATATACTTGTCCATAATCCTTGCTTTGCTGCCTTAAGAGCCCAAAATTTGATATCAATTTAATTAATTAAATTAAAATTTCCATCATATTATATTTTCAATCAAATCTGTATGTATGGTTAGAGAAAACAAATATAACAAGGATAACAACATCCATAAGTAGTAAAGTACAAAACAATAAAAGATGTATAGAAAACAAACAATATAACAGTTTACAGTGTATTGCAGTTGTGTGTAATTATAAAAATAAGTTTATCATTTTGCACGTAGAAAATATGGCATAAAAAAGGAAATTTTAGCATTTTGCCGCCCAAATATTCTAGGACCTCAATAACCTCCAATTAAAGAATGCGGGAGCGGTGAAGTTATTGATATTCAATTTATTTATGCCAATATTCCTAAATATATTCATAATTTGATGAAATCATGTTTTCGGATCAGAATTAAGAGAAATAAAGTACAGGGAAGAAGGGTTCAGTCATAATTATTTAAATTCAATTTGAATTTATAAAGTTTTGTTTCTTTACAAATAAGTAAATTTTTTTTATTCACAATTGTATGTATAAAAATTGTCTTAATAATTTATTTAATTACAAATTCTCTTAAAATCTATTATGTAAAATAGTAAGTTTTTTTGTCTGTAGCTAAAGATTTTGATAACAACTGAACCGATTAAGTTCTTCTTTTTAGTGAAGCTTCACAAAGGTCCCAGAATGGTTTTGGCTAATAAGCAGCGTAGAATATCTATAATTATATCTCAAAATGTTGATGTTCTTTTGTCCAAATAATATCTAACATCAAATTAGTTAAGCTTTGCTTTCATGTTTTCATTTTTGGAAGGGGATTTCTTTTTCAAAACGACACTTCTATGCTTTTAAAATCAATTTTATTATTTACATTTGTGAAAACCTTGAAATAAGCGAACGGGTTAAAGATTTCTTTATCCTCAGAGAGCATCCATTAAAACCCTCTTAAGTTTATATACCATAGTACTATAACAGCACATCTGCAGACTAAAATACTTATCATATACAGTAACATTATGTTGTAATATAACTTCAGGAATCACAATTAGATAGTATCTTAGACTGATTAGAGGCGCCGAAATTTTGAATAACTTTGATTTCAATTATTATCAATAATTTTATCTGCCGCCGTAAGGGTATAAAGATAAAGTAATATTTATTTATCGCTTCGTATTAGACATCTTTCCGCTGATATTAAAATGAAAGATTAAAACCGGTTGTTTAGTCCCAAGGAGCCGAAGGCCCGTGCCTACAAAACTGGTATCACTTTGAAAATCCGTTGAAAATTGTCTATTGTTCTATAATTTTTTTATAGTTTTTTTTGTCTGAAGCTTAAGTTCTTGATAAATACTGAACTGATTGAGTTCTATATTTTATGGAAGCTTATTTGATGTAAGATTTTGGTCCTATGATGGTTTTAGCTGTTTTATTTTTAGTTATAAGCCTTACGATGGTTTAAGGCTATATTTATGCCTCTTCTAACCTCTTTAAATACAGCTCCCCTAGAAGCTAGGGGCACAGTCGCTAGTATGTAAAAAAGTAGTAAAACATTTAAATTATGATGTTTTATTTAAAGGTGAAAAAAAATCAACTGAAATATCTCTTTTTCGCTTTGTTATTATTTTTCGTTTTTTTTTATCATTATCTATGTTTTATTTCTTTCTTGTTTATTATAATGAATTTTAATTAGTTTTTATTCAGTTCTACTAATTACAAACAAAATTATTTCATTATCAACTTTTGCAACCCACGGCCGAGAGATACGGATTGGTAAATGGATGACAATTTTATCCTCTTCCCATAAACATCCTCAACAGGGTTCGGTAGCCGCGTGTCAGTCTCAGTGAAACCGTCATATTATAACTTTAAAATTCAGCTGCATGTCCAAACTTTTCTTAAACAGACAATTCATCCATTAGAGTAAAACACTAGAGGGAGAAAGGGTTAAATAACTGTATTTCCCCATCGCAACCGCCTTGTGCAACCTTTCTATTGGGTCATTAAAAATCAATCAATGATGTCGCTTATATTGACACAACCAAGTAGCAGAAAATAATTTAGAAACAGACTAAAGAGGTCTTTGAAAAAGGAAGGGAGGTAGTTGTCTGTATATAATCTATACTATAGATCTGTTATTCATCCTTTAAGAATCTTTAACAAACCAGTGGGTTTAAGTTTTAGGTTTATGGGGACTGCACTGATTTTTAACCCAAAAGAAATTTTGTATTTGGAATTTTTGGATAGTTATTTTATTCTTCGCTGTCCTATCCCTGTATCTATGTATGCAAGCAAGCAATTTTGATTTGACTAATCAAAAAGTTTTGGCTTTAAAATGAACCTAGTAATAGTGGCTGACTAATTATGACGTAAGAAAAAAAAATAGCCAATGAGAGGTCATTATTGACCAATGGTAAAATTTATAGTGGCCTCTCATTGGCTAATTTTTTTTCTTACGTCATAATCAGTCAGACACTATTACTAGGTTCTTTAAAATCATTTTGCATAGTTTTCTATTAATTCAACTATAATTTATATTTTATATATTTACATTACATATGTCTATCTATCTTATATATCATGCTATAATTCTTTCTATCAACCAATCTAGCAATTTATCTATCTGACTGTTTCTTGACATCCAACAAATATATGTATCTATCTATGAAACTACCTCGTCAATTACCTCATATGGGCGGAGATGCAGTCAATGACACTCACTGGCCATGGTACAACAACCCAGGATAACTAAGGGGAGTCAAATGTCTCCTTTTCTGTCCAAACACCCGGGGTATTAAGTTAAGTAACACCCATCAGACAACCAACTCTTTGATTGCACGACCTTTGTCTGGGAAGTCCTAACTGTGCATGTTAATGAGTTGCGCCTGTTTTGGGCCAAGACATTTCCCCCTAATTTAACTATTAATGACATAACCATTTTTAATGTCTTTAGCTATGACGCGGTGTGAGGCCGAGATTCGAACCTATCACCTCCCCGACGACGAGCGGATGCGCTACATGTTGAGACACGGTCGTGGGTTATCTATGAAACTATGTATTGATAATGTTAATTAGAAAATATTCATTCATTATGATTGTTAATCATTGAATCACGCTATATTATCAATAAGTGGATACACCTCTAGCGTCTAGTGGCTCTTTAGTCAAAGAAGCTGAAATAAGAAAACCATCCCAAGACTTATATCTAAAAATAAAATAGCATAAAACTTTCACATTACCTATCTGAAGCTTACCTTAAAAGAAGAATAAGAATTTATTGATATCCTAAGTTTCAGACAAAAACACTTACTACTTTATACAATACTAGCGGATACGCCCCCTAGAGGCCTCTAGGGGCACTTGAGGCGGGGGAAGTTGAATTTGACAAACATCTTTTTATCTTAGATTTAAGAAGAAAAAAAATTTATGGGGGGAATTTTTTGGTGGTGGGATCGGTTCAGCGGTTAGCGAGATCCTTCGGTAAAGACAAACAGAAAAGTATAAATTAGGCTTGTTTAATGTATAAAATCTAAATGTAACAGAGAGAAAAACTCGTCCCCCCTAAAAATTATTTTAAGCGGTGTGGTTCCCAACCTAAGGACCTTAATGTTATGAATAAAGTTACTTGTTTTTAACAATACAAAGTAAAATGATGTCTGTCCATTTATCTTGCTGGTCACTGAATACAAAAAGCTGTTTTTTTTCTGGGGAATGCCAATCATCATGGGGCGAAGCCACTAGGAGAATAAAATAGAAAATAACAATAATGAAAAGGAAAATGCATCGTATTATTTATTAAATTATAGAAGTTTTAATTGCATTAAGTTTTGTTAGATATTGGAATAATTAATGCAATTATCTTCATTATTTGGTTCAAAAACTAACTTTAAATCTAATAATAATTTTGCAAACTCTTCTGGTAAAACAAGGATGACAACATCAGAAATGTCGTCCGACAAACAAAAATTAGGAAATTAGTAGACATAGAATAAAAGGTTTATATAGTTGATACATTTTCCAATACATTTTCCAACTGCCACAAGAATCATCACACAAAAATTAAAATAACGAAGCCCAATCTGTACCACTTTTGCACCACTTTTCCTGTGACGTCATAAAATAAGGAAGATGAGAGGAGAAGTGGGAAAGAAAACCCCTATAAAAGAGATGGAGAATCCCTCATCAAATGTGGTACGGATTGGGCTTCGTCATTAAAATTATAGGACAATTCTAACGTGATAATTTAACGGACTGCGTACTAATGGATAGAATCTAGCTTTGCTTTAAAAATGAAAAGATTGTTTTCTAAAAAAAAGTCTAAATACTATAAATAGACAGATATCGAATATTTAGATTTTTTCCATATTTCGACCACCAAGAATAAATAACTATTGGTATAACATTAACTCAATTTCCCCTTTTTTTGTCCAAATAAACACCACTAAAAGTGTGTTTTTTTCTGAAAATTTGTTGGGATATCAGTCACAGTGGTATTGAAAGTTATAACAACTTATCTTATTCGTTGGATTAAAAACCTTGAGTACTTATACTGATTTTTGATTGGTTAGTTTAAAACTTGTAGATTAAATAGCTAATTTAGCTTGTTTCATGAATAAACGAAAATTTAAAATGTAAAAAAAACATTTGTTGAGATAGTCATAGATTAGTTATGCTTTCAAGTATATTTACCTAATTTATACAGGATTCCTTTTGGAAGATTTTACCTAAATTAAATATCACTTCATTACTGACGGACCTACCATAATTGTAGAAAAGCTTTGACTTTAGAGGGGGGGTTGAATTAGAACCAAAGCTAATGTATTAGAAATTACCACTATTTGTAACATAAAATATAACACAATTAAATAATATCATGTAAAATATCATGGTGTTATTTTAAAACAACCATGCAGAAAAAAAGAGCAAAACAGTTACAATTAGGTTCATAAATAGCGAAGCCAACGATATCTCAGAAAGGAAAATAAGCTGAGAAAAGTAACTTGGTTTAAATATATTTGCATACTTTTGTGACAATTGTAATAATATTATTTTAAGATTAAAGTAAAAAAATGGAGGGGACACGAGCTATATGTAACTCTATCCATCGATTAGTGACCCAGGGCCGACTTTCAAATGGTTCTTTGAATATGAGCCAATAGCGTCGGAAATATTAACAAAGCCAAGTCGCTTAAAAAAAAAGAAATCAATTTGCTAGCAGACGTACGAAAAGGTCCCCACCACTTGGGTAATATAGTTGTCTGGGTTATATATCAATACTTATATAATTATTATTTCAAGTAACTGACTGTTAAGCAAAAAGGCACAACTTTAAACATATGCATCTTTGTTTGTATGTACTAGGCTAAAGAAGTGTGTTGGTGTCAAAGAGGAATTGTGTTGTGAGAGCAATATACTTTGTAAACAAGATTTAATTATTACTCAATTCCTCCTACGTTGTAATGTTTCGACATACAGACTCATTATATAGCGGCTTTGCTATTAACAATATGAAGTAAAGCAAAGTCCAGTTTATTTTTGCTCATTTCCTATTATTATTTTCCTCTATATTACAAGAACGCCGTGTGAATGTTTTTATTGAAAAGCCCTATGGACATGTCATGTAGAAGGTGGTGATGGTATTAGTAAGGGAATAAAATCTGGGGGTTATGTTCCGGGGGGGGGGGGGGGTGTCCATTAAACTGTCGATAGGCCACTAAAAGGGTCATATACACGTTAGGAACAAGTATTCTCAAAAACTTTTAGAAAGATTGATTTAATCTACAAGAATGCTGTTTGCTGTTTGTTTTTTCAGTCAGCTATATATTTCGGTTAAGTTTAGCTGGATTTATCAAATTTTATTATTACAAAAGTGTAAATAAATAAAAAAGCTATCATTGCATTGCTTTAAAAACGGATAATTTATTTTGTTAATGCATTATAAAAATCCTTATAAAAAGGGAATATTAATAAAATACAATAATATGTAATATGCCTTTTCCGATTACAATTGTAATAAAACAATAAAGTTTCATATACATTAAAGATCTCTGAAACTTCAACTCCATATGTCTATAGTGTCTCTCTTTTATTTTTGGTTAGCGTTTGTTAATAATTGTAGTTTTTGTATTTTTTTTAGGCGGTAAAACACCGATCTCAAGCCTCTATCCTAAACTAGTGGCTTCGCTCCTAGCCTCTAGGGCCTGTGCCCCAAGAGGAAATTAAATAAAAAAATTAAGTACCTCTGGTGTTGAAACCAGCTTTTTAAAATTAACTGTCTAAAAAATTAGGGGGATTTTTTTAAGGGGGGGGGGTGTCCTACCCCACATGAAAATAGCTTAAAACCACCACAGGACCAGAGCTTGATCTTTAAATTGTTTATAGGTGATTTAAACCGGGGCGATTCATTCAGCGCACCATCAAATTATTAAATACCAATCTTTAAATCGAATTTGCATGGGCGATTTGGATCGGGCAGTGGCGCGGTACCGGCGCACCAATGCCACTCACCGAGTGGCATTGCCGGTTCAAATCGGGGTGATCATATGTAATAAATGGATATTTTTTTAATTACTTTAATATTTTATTGCAAAACTATCGAGAAAACATTTTTATAGTTATTTTTAAAATAAATTATATATTAATGTTTTATATAAAATACCATACTGACACGGCATTTTATATAAAATACCTTACTGACACGCCTTAAGTAATAAAGTTGTACTGGCGCGGATCGATATTTTAGTGAGTGCGCAAGCGATCTAAAAACACCGCGCCGAAAATCTTTTAAAAATCAATGTTTTATAGGTGCGCTGTGGCTCAACACCAGCGCACCTACGGTTCACCTCTGAATCGCCCCGATTCAGCGCACCATAAAAACGATTTAAAGATCCAGCTCAGTAGATATATTCCCTGAAGAGTAGAATCCAATTGGTTCAGTGGTTACCGAGATCTTAAGGGACGGACAGACATCATTCTAATTATATTATAGATAAGTATTTTGGTTAAACAATCTGGAAATCTTTCTAAATGATATCTTTTATTACAAATGTTGTATTCGCCCATTCCCCTCATTTTTTTAAAATCTAGTTTTTAAAAAAAAAGGTAATTTTTTTTCTATTTTGTGGGAGGGTTATTTTTTCTAGAGGTTATTTCTCTTGGGAGGGTGATGCCACCATCCCTAAAATAGTTATAAACCATCCGGGGATCTTGAGAAGCTACATTGTAAAGGAGAATCATATCAGTCCAGCAGTTAACAAGATCCTTTGGTACACACAGACAGACAGATAGACATCATGTTATATACCTTTAGATAACCCGCGACCGTGGCTCAACACGCTCGTCGTCGGGAAGGTGATAGGTTCGAATCTCGGGCCGACACCGCGTTAAAAGACGTTAAAAATGGTTCCTACTGCTGCTATGTCAGATGCGCGACATAAATAGTTAGAGTAGGGTGAATGCCTTGGCCCAAAATAGGCGCAACTCGATACCATGCACAGTTGGGACTTCTCAAACAAAGGTCGTGCATGCATCACAGAGAGTTGGTTGTCTGTTGGATGTAACTCAACCTAATATTCTTGGGTGTTTGGACAGAGAAGGGTGCGTAACAGTCATCCTTAGTTCTCCTGGATTGCTGGACCAGGACCTAGACAGTACACCAAGTCGAAAAGGTCCTGGACTGTAATCCCGCCCGTACGAGGTAATCTACTAGGTAATACCTTTAGATAATGAAATAAATATGACTAAAAAAAGATACATTTTGTACGTAGAGTTCATATTTACTAATTTCAAAACAAAAATCTTGTAAAAAGTAATAACACGCAATAATAAACCAAAAATACTGCAAGTAGAGTAAATGCGTTTACTTCTTGAAGCATCAAAAACGAAATATACCATTTTTAACGAGTAATGCCGACAAATCTTTGGGAAAAGCGGTTTTTGGACCTCAAAATCTGTTTTTCAAAGAAATTTAAATTAATTATTATTGAAATTTTCAGCCCAATATCAAAAGTAGTCTCCAGGACTTCAATATTTTTCTCAACAGCAATATAGCCATTAAAGTACTACCCTTTTTCAACTTTTTTCATTAATAAATCTATCCATTGCAATGAGATTGTTGGGAAGGGTACAAACTTGAATCCGCGTCATACCAAAGACGTTAAAGTATATTTTGTTGGTCACAAACACACCAGAAAGTCTAAGTCAGGGAAATATTTTAGCTACCAAAACAGACGCAACTTATTACTAAGCACGGTAAGGATCTCCAGACAAAGATGGTACAATCAAAGGGTTAGTAGTCTGTATAAGGCGAAGTACCAAGATTCTAGCTTCTGATTTGACAAATTGACTCTTAAACGACATAAACATCTTGTAATAATAGTTTTCAGTAATGTCTGGCTCAACGATTCGCTCTGAACCAGTAGCTTTATATTTTTCTTTAGGAAGTTTATGCTCCCCCCCCCCCCCCCCACCGGACCTACTCAGAATCAAGCTCATAAAGGCTAGTGTAGAAGCCGCTAGTTTATTTTATGGTAAAAAGTTAATAAATTTTTTCCTTAAGGTTTACATTTCGTAATTTGAAATATTTTTTTTTTATTTTCAAGTTGTAGGACTGTATCTTTAAATGTATTTTATTAGTGGTGGTTTACATCATGATATTAGAACCAGGGCAACTAATAATTACTTAAACATATTTTTTTCAGGGGTGTTTCATGTACATGGCAATATCAGAACAAAGAAAAAAAATAAAAACATGAATTTTAGGGTTGTTATTTTTTCTAAGTTCGATTTCGCTTTGGAGGAGGTTGGTCCCCTTAAATAGTTTTTCTTTCTCGGACATATGAGAAGCTGCATTGTTATGGAGAACCATATTAGATTAGCGGTTAGAGAAATCCTTACAAAGGTACAGAAATACTCACACTCACACAAAGACATCCTGTTACTTTTATATAAGGAAAGGTTTATTATTTGTTAAATTAAAACAGTTTAAAGCAAATACATTGACATAGAGTGAGTTACAAAATAACTTAAAAATCATTTTTCATGTTAAAAAAACAACTTTTTATTAACTTTCAATAATGATTCAGTAAATATTTGCCCCTGTTAAGAATTAAGTAGACTCACGTCAATATTTGATCGAAGTTTATCTCACAGAATTTAAAAAGGGATAGAAAGATTGAAAAAGAAAGAAAGAGAGAAAGAGAGAGAGAGAGAGAATTTTTCTTGCCCGTTGTTAATAATTCCTATTTCACATTAGGGTCACGAAATAAAAAGACTGCCATTCACAATTTTTTTTAACTAGATACTTAATCTATTTCATCTTAGAATACTGTTATTCTCAAGTAATGGGTTTCTTTCCTTAAAATAAAGGTACAGGATGTTTGTCTGTTTATTTGTTTGTATGTACCAAATTATCTCGCTAACCGCTGAGCCGATCGGGTTCTTCTTAACAGGGTAGCTTCTCATAGGTCCCAGGAAGTTTTTTAACTATATTGGGGTAGAGTACCACCACCTTCCCAAGAGAAATCACATAAAAATCGAATTTTTTTCTCTCAATATTCTCGCTTTTACGTAGAGACTTAAACGCAACATAGACAAATTATTCTCAAATTAGATATTTGAAATAAAAGTTCCACTAGGAGCCTCTAGGAGCGTAGCCGCTAGTTCTATTTAAAGTAGAAAATATTTTTTTCGTGTTCATTCGAATCCAGTGGATAGGAACCGGTTCTCATCCATACGAAAAAACTATGTCTAGCATCGTATTATATCCAGCTTTCTACGAATATAAAAATGTACAATCATAAGATTAAAACCAGTTTTTTAGCCGGTGCCATCGGCACCTCGGGGCTAAAAAACTAGTTTTTAATCTCATAATTGTACATTCTATATCCGCGGAAAGCCGTTTATAATACGATGCGAGAAATAACTATTCTAAAATTATTTACAACAAAAATGCCCTACATAGTCCTTTTAATCAATCCTGTAATTTTAATTTGTTAAAAAAGTAAAGTTCTCCAGTTTTTGTTAAAAATTTGTATTGGGTTTCAATTTTGGACTAATACATGGGAGCATTTTGAATAAACTTTTTGTCCAAGAGTTAAAGTAATGCTTTTATACAGCTATGTTCCGAAGGAATTCTTAAATAAGGAGGACAACATCCATAAAAGCGAAGCTCTAAAATGAGAAGAAATGATAAACAAACAATGACTCTTGTAGTGTGTCAGAACTTGATAAGCAGAAAACTAAATGGGCGCAAGGACTTTCTGGAAATTATTATTGAGATGTTATGCCTTATAAATCGAACCTAACTGTTATAAAAATCATCATGTAAAAATTGAAATCAAAAGGACAATTCTAACATGTCTTAAGAGCTAACTGTTACGGACGAACCGACCCTTATTTTAGCAAAGCTTTGCATTTAACAAACAATAATTTGTTTTTGATCAAAATTCAGCATTTTTATTTGTTTTTTAGAATAAAAGAAGAAAAGATCTAGCTACAACTATCATTTTTAAACAGTATATCATTTAACCTAATAAAAATCCTAAAACAATTCTTCCAATGATCTATAGTTAAATTTTCTTCAATTAAAAAACCTTGATGAGTAAGAGAAAGACAAAATAAATAGACAAATAGAAATAGTTTTTATACTACATGTTAGGAGGCTGAGGGAGGCTGCGGCTTAGAGAGGCTAATTCTTCCTTCAAGCCGCCCAGCATTTTTGAATCTTCAAGGTTTGTTGCGGCTGCGACTGCAGCTTTGTCTAAAATGTATAGGTTGGTTCGGCTCCAGTTTCTCTAAGCCGTGCGACAAATGGTGGCTGTGTCTGCCAACCGCAGCAAAATGATATAATCTGATACTTAAAACAAAATCAAATAGCAATTAATACTGAAATAAACATATTTTTAAATCACCTAATTTTCAGTAATTAAACTTTTGAATATTCATATTTTGTAAAAATGCTTCCTAATATTATCATTAAAATCATATTTAAAATGTTGTTTAATGAAGAGTAAATTATTCACACATATTACAGTTGGGTGGTTGAACACATAATTTCTACCTTAAAAGATCACACTTATTCACTCATCATATTAAAGACAGCTAACCGCGGATATTAAAATAAGAAATTATAAGATTAAACTAGTTTTGTTAGAGCCGAGGGGCCGAAAGCTCAGGCTTACAAAACTGGTGTTAATTAATTTTTCTTTTAACATTTAACATTATCTGTAATACACTGCTATACATGATTTTTCAGTATGACTGAAAGCCGGTTCTAATCCAGCGGTTTCGAAGCCGTAGTGAAAAAGATGTTTTCCACTTTTAAATTTTTATGGATGATTTAAAACAGAAGAAAGGCCAACAAATAAAATCATTTTCGAGACTAATGGATTTATTATTACTTGGATCTTACGCAATATTATCATGTTTTCTACTTAAGTGCACTTCGTAGCGGGCTATAATAACGATATTACACGAGATCTTAACGACAGACAAACATCCTGATATCACCTAGACCCTCCCCTACTAAAATCAAAGAATTGACCAATGAATGACAGTGAAAATAGCAACTTTAATTGACGAAAATTTTCTCCTGTCATAATATCCACGTATATTATAAATCCATTTCAAGACCAAACAAAGATTTCTGATAAACAAGGAAGTTAGCATCGATAAAAACGGAGCTCACTAAATTAGAGAGACATGCGAACATTAACAAATATAGAGTGACTATTTCTACTACAAGATTATTGTTTGATTATAGAGTTGCTTTGCTTGTCATCATTTTAACAATTATTGAAATTAGACAATTACATTACTACAAAATTATATTAAAATATCTTTAAAGCATCAACATATCTACAGAAAATGAACATAAAGACTTTTTGGTATAGATTATAGAGATGCTACTCTTTCTAAATTTTACCTAACTAATTCTAATTGCTCTCTAGAAGTTATAGTTCCGTAGTTCTAAGAAAAGGAATGCACAATCATCTCACAGTCCCAACTGCTTTTCACATTATAAGGTTGTATGTGATTGGTGTTATTATAAATACATTTGAATGTTAAACAATAATAAATATTACCATTTGATTATACACATTATACTAATAATTATGCGGATCAGAGATAAAGGAATATGGAATTATGGGATTGGGAAAAGCTAAATTGTAATTTTTCAACCATATTATTATTTTTTTAAATGTTGGCAACATCCAAAAAAGCGAAGCTCTGAAACAATAGGACAGACGAACATTAACACATATAGAGTGTCAGAACTGAATAAGCAGAAGATAAAGTCTGAACAAAATTTTAAGTAAATTTGTTTTTTAAAAACTTCTCAAAACAGTATACTTTTTAAGATCATTTATAGGGCTTGATTATAGAGATGCTTCGCTTTTAACAGTATACCCTGTTGTAATAGAAATCAGTATTTCAAAAAACAGATAAAGATAATAATTATATCATACAAAAATTAGTTGTCAAAAAGTAAAAAATCAGCATGCTTTAAAAGGACGTATTGGCTTTCTGTCAATGATTATTCAGTTTCTATGCTTCCTTATCGTACCTAGTTGTTATGGGAATCTTCATAGGATAATAACAACATAATTCAAACTCCTATTTATTTCTCCATCTCTAATTCCCATTTAAAAAGATTTTTTTGTATTTTTATATGTATGTTTGATTTATCTATTTATTCCTGTTTAGCCTTGGTTAGAAAATTAGGTTGGCTCTTTCTCTTTTTTTAAAAAAGCTTTTCTATAAGTAGGGTCCGTCCGTTCGCCCGCAACAGATTGTTCTTATTGTCTTTAATTTAGTTATAGTTTTTCTGCCGATTTCAAACTTAACAAAATGATTCCTGAAATAGTAAGGTACGCGTACAATTTGAAAAGCGTAGCAACTCTATAAATAGTTTCAGTATGTCCGTAGATCCATTTAATAATGTTTTGCAAAAATTTATTTACAATTTTCTTTAGACCTTCTATTTATTAGGTTCTGACACCCTAGGGAGGGGAGAGCGGTCATGTATGTAGCTTAAGGCCATCTCATGACATTTACAAAGCTTTTCTGAAAAGTACAATTAATTGCATGCGACCTTCAATTTCCCAGTTCTATACCTTCAGACAAAAACCTTACATGTATTATAGGATTACTTGCATTTAGGGAAATATTATTTTGCTCCGTTCTACTATGTAAATACAGTCATAGTGAAAATGACTAATTATTATGTTCCAATTTTTAGCTATTATTCAAAGCGAAGCTTTTCGACAGTACGGTACGTTAGATTAGTTGACGAGTACTTGAATTATAGCTAAACTCTGGTACAGATATTTGATTTACAAAGGTTGATTTTAAATATATATCGACACCATCTTTTTATGTTATAATATACTAGCGGTTGCGGCCCTAGCATCTATGAATTATATTCTTTAAGATTTAAGGATTCCCCAAAACATCCTAAGGCTTAAATCTAAAAAGTAAATAGCCTAAAACCTTCCTCGGATTTATATGAAGCCTCCATAGAATACTAAATACTAAATACTGTCTGACTTTTTAGCTTTTATGATTGTTTTCATAATTGTTTATCATACATGAATATGCCAATTATTTATTAATTGTGCTTTTTTTTGTGAACATTTAAATGAACTTCATACAGAAAATATTATTTACTCATTATCTTTTAATCGCTTTTTTCTTCCCATATGCTATTTTTCTTTTATTTATTTTTTATTGATGTTTAATTACTTTTCATATATTTTCAATTTATTTAAATTGAATTTATATACCTATATAATTTTTTGATCTATTTTGGCTTTGATATAATGATTGCATTAATTTAATTTTTTTAAGGACATTTTAATACTTTTCAAGTTTGGCTTCGAAACCGATTAATACCCACTAGATTAGAATTTTCCACGAATATTAAATAAAAAAAAATTATGAAAATCCTTGGAAAGCTGACTGTTATACGATGCGAGAAATAACTATTCTTTTACTTTTTTTTTATATTCTCACTAAACAAAATTATTTGGTATTATCCTCTTAGAATTTTTTTTCAATATTGAAAATTTGAGTACCCACCCCCCCCCCCCCCCCCCCCCGACAGCGAACTATGAACTCTGGCCGCAGCGCTCGGCACCCTAGCCTGCCTAGCCGCAGCGCTCGGCCCCCTTGCCTGTCTAGCCGCAGCGCTCGGCTCCCTAGCCTAAAACCTAACCTTACCTAAAATAGTTGTTCGTCGGTAGTCGGGGAGGGGGGGGGGGGTACAAAATTGAAAAAAATTGAAGAAAAAGATTTCTAGGAGGATAACGCCAATTATTTAATTTCTTAAACAAAAAGAATTTTTCTCCTTTCTTTTTGATTAAAATGTATCTATCTAAATTTAAAATTTTCAGTTCATTCCCTCAAATCAGGTGTAGGCCACACGTAAACCCCTCCGACGGCTAATTAAAAAAAGATGTGGTTGGATGTGTATGGGAACAATAAAGGAAGAATACTTTCCAGTATGGATCCGAAACCGATTTTTATTTGGTTCTGAGCCAAAATGAAAAATCATGTATTTCGTATTACAGACAATTATTGTACAGTATTAAAATAGAAATCATAAAATCAATGCTATTTTATTTTAATATTCGCGGACAGCTGTCCATAAATAATTATTCTTCTTTCACGCTAAAGTGAGCACTGGAAACACTAAAGGTGTCAAAGTACGGTTTTCAGAGAAGTTTTGGTGATCTTCAATTGATGAGACCACGTTTTCTTTGTGCCTAACCCCTGCAGCGGTTCCTAACCCAGTTGATGTTGACCTATTCTTAACTAAACCTAGCCTGGTCTTATAGGATTGCCTCAAAATACACATCTATATATTATATTATTCTGTAAGAGGAAGGTGGTGTGTTGTGCCTGCACTAGTACCAAAGAGAAATATGACAAAATTATCTCTTATATAGCTATCTACCTATTAATCTACTCATAATTCTCTCTTTCATGATCTTTCAAAGTGAAAAACCAAAATGAGCTCAAGATTAAGAATAGTTTTATACCAAAAAATTGTGCCAAAAAGAAAATAATTAAAATACAAAATAAATAACTATTACAGTTAAGTTTTTTTTAAATCTAAAAAAACAGAATATTACTTTGATCTTACAACACATTATATTGTACTCTAATGAAGTAAAACTTGTAGCTGGCTTAAATAATGAACCTTTTATCCAACCCCTTTACCCCATCCCCTACCTTTATACTGGATGAACTAACTTACCAACAAATTATGTCCATGTTAGCAACCTAAATGACGGCAATTTTTCCCGGCCTTGTCATAATATCCACGTATATTATATATCCATTTATCCATCCCTTTCTCTATTTCATTGCTCTAAGAATCTTTCTATTGCATCTTTAGCTGTTACGACTACTTGCTCAGAAACCCTATCCATGTGGGGCTTTATTTCATCAAAATCAAATCATGAGAATATTTATCCATGTTCTGAGCCCTGGTTTCATTGCTCTATTAATCTCCGTTAGTTGAATTCAATCTTAACTCGCACGAAACTCAAATTGATCAGGGGTGATTCTATTCTCAAAATGTTTTAATTGTAGCTAATGTTTGGCAAGGATTTTTTGTTAAAAGTCTTTTAATACCTACATCATTACTTTGTTCCCTCGTAGCCTTAGTATTTGCATTTTTTTTATATCTTCCTATTATATAAAGTAGTAAGCGTTTTTTAGTTTGTCCCGAAGGCTCTCGCTAACCGCTGAACCGATATTATTCTCATTTACAGTTAAGCTACGTATAGGTCCTGGGAGGTTTTAAACTATTTTTGGGGAGAGTGTCTTCAACTCCCCATCCACCCCTAAAAAATATTTTTTTACTCTTTTGAAACTCAAATTTAAAATGGGATGAGGTCGACTTTTTCCCCTCCTACCTTAAGTGCCCCTAGAGGCTTCTAAGGGGCGTAGCCGCTAGTATTATATAAAGTAGTAAGGCTTCTCTATGTAGCTTATGGTCTCAAACACTACTGAACTGCTCAGATTCTCTATTTTAGGCATTATTTCCATATAGATTCTGTGATGGTTTTAACCTTTTTATTTTCAGATTCAAGTCTTGGGATGGGTTTAAGCTATTTTTATAACCTATTTGTCCCGTTGAATACACGGCACTAGATGCTAGGAGCGTAGTCGCTAGCAATTATATGTTTGATAAACATATCGAGTTTGTTACTGCTTTAGGAAAATATATTGACCCCTTAATAAAATCTCTTGGTTTAATTATGTTTTTATACGGAACATTTTATAAAAATGTAAATGGCCAAATAATTGAATATTAAGGGGACGTGTTCTTGCTGCCAGTGCTGCCGAAATTTAGGCGCGTAATTACCACAGCAATGGATATATAATATACGTGGATATTATGACAGGGGAAAAATTGTCGTCAATTTAGAGGGGATAGGGTAAAGGAGGTGGATAAGTAGTATCATTTTTTATCCAGCTCTGAGTATTACTTCATTAAAGTACATGAAAATCTGGTGAAACATCCAAGTAATAATATGTCGATTACCACAGCAGACAAAGATTTTAGTTAAAATCCAGGGTTTAAATCTTATTAGAGTAAAACACTAGAGGAGGAAAGGGTTAAATAAGTGTATCTCCCCATCGCAACCACCTTGTGCAACCTTTCTATTGGGTCATTGAAAATCAACCAATGGTGTCCTTATATCTACACAGCCAAGTAGCAGAAAATAATTTAGAAGCAGACGAAAGAGGTCTTTGAAAAAGGAAGGGAGGTACATCTGTTAATACCTTAACCTATTTTTTTTCTAATAAAAAGACAGCCTCAATTTTATTTTAGATTATTTTTTGTAAAAAAAAGTTTAACTATGTGTGTCATTTAAGAAAATCCTTAGAAAACAGCTTCACTAATTGTATTATTTTTTTTGTAAGACTGCATAGGTTATGAACAGGAATTCAAGCTTTTTTTAGTTACTATCTATAATACAAAGTAGAATGATGTCTGTCCGTCCGTCTTTTTGTCCGTGCAAGAAAGAATTGCAATGATCATGTTGAAAACTTTGAAATTATAGACGTGGCCTAGAAACAAAATTATAAGCTTATTTTTGTCTTAAATATAGGTTTCCAGTAACTAATTATATTTTAACAATAAAAATACTCATTTTTATAGTCAAAATCATTAAAAAAAAATTAAGTTTAACTTGCATTGTACCGAGTGTACTGTAGCCAATCAGAAGGCTGAATCAGCTTAACAACCAATCACAGCTGAGCTTGTTTAGTTTACATCTTTGTTTTCGCTATGATTTTCGTTTAAAAATGCAATTTAAATTGAATTTTTTTCATAGATTTTGACTATGAAATGTGGTGTTTTTATTGTAGAAATGTAATCAGTTACCGGCAGTCTAAGTTTCTGACAAAGATAAGGTTATAATTTTGTGTCTAGGCGACGTAATTTAATATTGTTTTTTCTTTTATGAGCATTGGAAATCTTTCAAAAATTTCATTGTACATAAAATGCTATTTTGAAATGACTAGAACTTTTTTGTTATTGAAGCTGAAAGCTTTAAATTTAGGGTATTGGGTCTACTTGTGGCAGTCTTTCAGCAGTTAAAGCGTGGTATTTCTTGCAGGCGTCCTTTAAGATCTCCCTCCCAATTTTTTTTTTAGGCAATTAATTTAAAATGTGGTTGTGGCAGCACCAGACTTACTAGATGTTTTTTTTTTAAATTAACTCTTGGAACAAAGCCCCTAGAGGCTAGGGGTGAATCTGCTAGTCTTTTATACTTCAATTGAAAGTTGGGATCATGATTATATCATTGAATATCAGCCAATATCGTTAGAAATATAAAAAAAGTCTCTGCAAAAGAGCAGAAAGCTGGCAGACAAAAAAGGTCCCCACAATTACATGGAGCTTTTCTGTAAAGAAGAACCATATGGGTCCACTGGTTTATGAGATCTTAGCTAAACGCAAACAAACAAATCTTATTATTAGGATATGCATTTATTTAATTTTTAAAATTTGTAGATTTCAACTTTATTCTTTTTGTTACTTAACAGCTTTAGAGAGTAGATTCATTGAAAACTGATTAATATCCGCTGGATTAGAACCAGTTCTCAGTTTTACTGAAAAAGCTTTCTCTACTACAACCAAAGAAGATAAAGTATAGAATAGAATCCAGGTAGAAGATTCTGCCTAGCTAGCCTGTAGTAAAAACTAAAATTGGAACAATTGAAAGACCAAAACGGCTATAAGGCTGTTAGTAAATAACATGATTTCAGTAATTATTCAGAAAAAATATTCAAAATAAATTCCTTTTGCAATAATTTACTAAAAGCCTTGTAGCCAAGCTTCCAGCTTTCTCTTCCCTCTTCACAATGGATTAAAAATGAATTTGATGTGCATTTTAAGCCTTAAAAAATTTAATTATGTAAAAAATTTACAAAAAATATTGGTTTCAGTATTTATATTATAAAACTAGGTTGCGCTCTTATGTATGTTTTCAAACAGCTGATTTATACATGATAGCAACTACATCCATACATTAACTTGTGGTAGGGAGGGAGGGGGGAGGAAGGGGCTGTACCCATTTAACTGACCCTTGAAAATTACAAATGTGGTCAATTGTACTTACCAAAAATAGAACAACATCAAGTTAAGTGACTTTTCATCTTTGTCTAAACCGACCAAGCAGCAAATGCTGTCTTCACTTCACTAAGAGGTGTGTATTGCAGGTGTTAGTATCAATCAGATATTTATGTTTGTGGGTAAATATTTATCTTCTGATTACGAAGAAATAATATAAACTATTAAATAGTCAAACGTGTTACACTACAATACTTAATTTTAATTCATGAAGATCAAAACAAATTTTAACAGTATACAGTTAGGGAGTTGAATCAATTTTTATAGAAGCAGAAATATAATCTATGATTATGGTTTGGACCCTCTAAAACTGTAATCTACCTTTCTACTTTCCCCTCTCTTGTTGAAGATATCTTCAACGCCGATACGATTTTTGAAATGTAAGATTCTACTTTCCCTTCTCTTGGTGAAGATATCTTCAACGCCGATACGATTTTTGAAATGTAAGATTCCACTTTCCCCTCTCTTGGTGAAGATATCTTCAACGCCGATACGATTTTTGAAATTTAAGATTCCACTTTTGCCTCTCTTGGTGAAGATATCTTCAACAAGAGAGACAAAAGTGGAATCTTATATTTCAAAAATCGTATCGGCGTTGAAGATATCTTCACCAAGAGAGGGGAAAGTGGAAGGGTAGATTACAGTTTTAGAGGGTCCAAACCATAATCATAGATTATATTTCTGCTTCTATAAAAATGGATTCAACTCCCTAACTGGTATATATTAGATTTTGATACAAATTAGATTTTTCTAATTTTGTCCAACTAGTCATTGTGATTTGTACTTTAGCATTATTGTCTTTACTGCGCAAGTCAAAGATTCCTTCAAATTTCCCAGAAAGTTTTAGGGTTTTCACTTCTATTCCTCCTTATTCTATGACTACAACGCAATAAATAAATATTTTTACGTTTTTATTGTTATATTCTAATACGTATCAAAATTTCTAATTATTTGATGTGAAAACTATTTGCAATGGCCTTTTGTTTGCTTAATTTATTTTGTTTATTTATCGCTGTATATATACTATTACTGACTGATCAGAAACAATGACAAATTTTCTGGAAAATTAGTTCAACAGAATTAGTTTTTTATCGCAATGTATTATGGGCAGCTTTCTGTGGATAGTAAAATAAAAAATTGGAGACGAAGAAAGTCTCTCGAAAGAAATTCTGACGTCATAAAAATGAGGGATGAGGAAAGGTGAGAAAGAAAACCCCTAAAAAAGAGATGGATAATCCCTCGTTTTTATGACGTAACATGCTGATTTTTTGAGAGACTTTCTTCGTCATCTAAAAAATTATAACATTAATTTCAGTTTTGTTAGATCTAAGGAGCCGACGAAACTTGCATTAATATTATGATTTTTATTATCGGTTTAGTTTTGAAGCTATACTGGAAAAACAAATATTCCATTAAAATAAAACAAATTATGATACAAAATAATATAATTCTATATTTCTCGTAATACAAAAAGCCATCAGATTTATTAAGATTACTACATAGTATCTTAAAAATATTAAGATGGGAAAATAAATTTTCTTTAAAATGTTTGTATACCCTGTTCTATACTAAAAATTATCCTGTATTTTATTTTGTTTATATTTATAATTGATTTAATAAGGCTTTCATGCTAATACGGGATTAGGTAAATAAAACGCGAGAATTATATGCCAAGTATAATTAGAGTTGTGCTGGATATTCAAACGAAGTAAAATTTTATTTTGTATACTATTTGAACGCCATTTATTGTGACAAGGGCACGTGGAAGAGGGGGAGGCGGGTAGTAAGAAGAGTGGGTGTAGACTAAAATAAGACTATATGAATCTTTCGTCTACATCAAAATGATTATAAACAACTTGAAACAAAAGGAAATGGAAACCTCATTTTATACTAGTTAATTCTTTTATTGTTTTTTTTGTTTTACATCAAAATGATTATAAACAACTTGAAACAAAAGGAAATGGAAATCCCATTTTATACTAGCTAATTCTTTTATTGTTTTTTTTTGTTTTTCCATGCATGCAATTTGAGTATTTTAGTCACTTTATAAACTTATTTTTTGTTAACCTGGAAGTGCTTACAAGTTTATATTTATTCATAATAATTTTTGGAGTAAATTCCCAGTTGTAACCATCAGATGAAAAAATGCCAGAACATTTTTTTTTTACTTTAAGTGTTGTTGGAAGTTTTTTTTTCAGAAATGACCCCCAATTTGATTTTTTCATAAAACAAAAAGTAAGATGTGTAATTCTTTTTTTTAAACTAAGCACATATGAAATAAATATAATAAGATATAATTTCAATCAGATAATTTTTTGTGAAAAAGTTACACAAATGTTTCTATATTGAATAAATAAAATGCAAAAGTGCTTATTGCCAGGAATCTAAAGAAATAACACAATGGCCAATAAATTGATTCCCAAAATGGGTGAAATGTTTGAACACTCAACATTATGAACCAACCAATCAAAATACAATAAAAGGCTCCAAAGTTGTTAAGTCATTAAATAAGTAAACATTATTATAAAATTTTTAGGACTAGTGTAATAAACAGCCCATTGTCCCTTTCATCCTGGCATAATACAGACATACAAATGCAAAATAAATCAACTACGAGTGTTTGACATAATTATTAAATATTTGATTATGACCTTAAATAAAACATCTTTCCTCTATTAATTGCAATGATCAATTAAATATAATTAATTTGATAAGTTTCAACCTGCCGTTTCAGGTGTAATAAAATTCCAATATCAATAGGTAATTAAAGGTCTAGAATTGGGGTGATTGAAAAAATCTGTTTAAAAATATTAGATTTTAGAGAAAATGGGTAAGCTCAGATGAAACCAATTTTTTCTCTTATCATAGTAGGAGGTGTAATCCTTATACTAAAGTAACAGGATGTTTGTTTGTCTGTGTGTCTGTACCGAAGGATCTCGCTAACTGCTGAACTGATCGGGTTCTCCTTAAGAGGATAGATTCTCAAAGGATCTGGAAAGGTTTATAACTATTTTGGGGGAGGGTAAAACCACCCTCCAAAGAGAAATGACAAAAAAATCGAAAATTTTTAAAATATATGGGAGACTTCAACGTAACATAAAGAGAATTATCGTAATATAAAGAAGTAATGTAGAGACTTTAACAAATAAAAACATCTATAGTGCCATTAGAGGCCTATAGGGGCATAGCCGCTAGTGCTTCATAAACTATCTCTCCTTCTCTATCAATTCAGTCCAGTAGCTAGCTAGACATTAAATTATTTGAGTAGTTTTTATTCAAAGAACTTTACCCAACATGACAGGAGTCTAAACCTCTCAGAAAACCCCCGAAAACAGCCAAGTAGATATTCAAGTCATCAAAGTCACACTGCCGTTAAATTTAAAGGGCTTCTATTTTACATTTAATGTCGGTTTGACACTTCCCTGATAATAATAACCCTTCTTGACAAAACATTGTGCACTAATATGATTCAACAAATGTATCCCCCAAATCAATACTTTTATTGCGAATATTCGTTACCACCCTAAAGAATTAAAAGTATAATAATGGTATAAGCTTAGCTTGAGTAAATACTATTTTATTGGGTGACTAATTATAATTAAAGCTCTTTTAATTGAGGGGACTTTATGTATATTAAAAAGATTTCATTGCACGAAATAAAAATTCGGTTTGGAGAAAGTGGGAAAAGGGAAAGAAAAGAGGAAGGAAAATGCAACAAAGAGAAAGAGAGAGAAAGAAGTACAACGAAAACAAACATAATGCTAAAGAAGCAGGATGTATGTTTGTGTATAGGGGTCATTTCAAAATAAAATGTTATTTTAAATTTTTTCTTTGTTTACAGCCTTTAGTTTTTAAAAATCAGGTTAATTTTTTTTATTATCTCCCCAAAATATGTTTTTATCCTCTAAATCAACACCTCGTAATATTCTTTTTCTTTTTTGGGAGAGGGGGGATGGGGTTGCCCAAACAAAGTTAAATGTTGGTTAATGTAGTTATTTATTCTAATATGCAACATAATTAAACAAAAAAGTATTAAACCAATTTCTTTACTAATACAATTATATTCCAATTTACTTTAATCACACATGAATACCAGGGATATAAAGGGATAAGACAATGGCCGTTAAATCGATATACATCATAAATAATTACCCCTTCTGTAGATTACTATTAGTGGTTGAAACTCAACTTAAAGAACTAATCAATAAAAATCCAATTAAAGTCCCCAAATTGAGCCAATGATCAAGAAAACGTTTTCATAAAACTTTGGGGACCAGTTAAATAAACAGCCCAAATGTTCCTTTACTCCCTGCATTTACTTTAATCACACATGAATACATTCAAAGAATGCTGCAATTTTTTTTATAATATGTCCGCTACTTGAAATTCTATCATTATTTATAAAGTTTGAACACTGCTTGAAGAACCAACTAATCCAATCAGTGATCCCTTTAGGAATAAGACAATGAAACTTATAAAAACCATTACTATTTAACGTTATTCTAATAATGACATTAAAACTCGGATTTTAAATTATATCAGCACAGAAGTTTGATAATGTAAAGGATATACCCTGTTAAAAATATGACATAGATTATCATTATAAATGAAAACCAATACAAACCAATTTAACTACTTGTCATTACTAAATCAATAATTAGCCTAGTTAGTTTGTTTTGGTATTTCTACAACTCAGCAAAGTAAAAAAATAGCAAAATTGTTTTAGTTAATCAACTGAAAAGCGAATTAGGGTCAGAAAGCTCCTTTCGATCATTGGACATGTTCAAATTGTCCTATCGGTTTTAAAGTTTGCACCATGGTTGAAAGCGTAGCAACTCTATAATCGGTAACTATAAAGTCTTAAACTGTTTTTAACCTATTTTTAAAACGTATATAAAAAATATGCTATGACACCAGTAGAATGAGACTGCAAAGCCTAAATTTGAATTAAGTCCCCAATAAACTTTTTTGGGGGGATTTAAATATTAATTGTTACTGTTGCCGTGATCATTTTGATCCGAGCAAAAGGTCTTTTTTTTATTTGGGTAAAATTCGTAGCTTTTAGAGTGTTTTGCTTCATAAATATTGTATTCTGGTATAGAGTAAAATTAGGCCTTATGATTTTACTATAAAAATTAACTAAAAAGTTAATTCTTTATAATATATCAACGAATTAACATTAACATGTTTGTGTTCTCTCACTTATTTTAAAAACATAAAAAATGGCTGTAAAGGGTTAAATGACAACAAATGTTTATGCAATACAACAAATTTATTTTTGTCACATATACAAATGTGTTATTAAATAAGATTATTCAAACTTATCTTTTAAAATAATTTTAAAAAGTATGTATCTTTTATGTGTACGGTTTTCATTCTTTTCATTTTATTTAAATAAAAAATATTTAACTACATTGGAAATAAGTCACTTTGTGAAAACACTCTTTTTTTGAATTGTAAAGAATTATATAAAACAAGGCTTCTTATTGGTTAGATTTCAGAATTATTTGTTTTATTGTAAATGTTAGATTTTTTAATGAAATTAATTGTTTTGGGAAAAAAAATTATTTCCAATGAACAGAGTAATGTTTTTTTATTGTATCAATATAAAGTGAATTATATAAAAATGTTCTGTAAGCCACAATATTACCCGAAGTAAAAAAAAAGCTTTTGCTTCGGTTAAAATGATTACAGCAACACTAAAAATTAATTTTTAAATCCCCCCAATAAAGTTTACTGGGGACTTAATTCAAATTTGGGCTCTGCAGTCTGATTCTATAGGTGTCCTAGTATATTTTTGACCCCCCATTCAAAAATAGGTTAAAAACAGTTTAATGTCCATTAAAAACATCCTGATTTTTTTACCTTTTTAACAACAATTATTTGCATGATGTAAGTTTGTACTTATACAATATCCAGTATCTCAGCAATTTTGTTCTTTTGTTCTACAGTCTCATTTTAGAGCTTCACCATGGTAAGATGTTAAATACAGTTGTCTGTTTATTAGACAATGCATATACAGTAGTTTAAGTATTGCTTAAAACATCTGAAAAAGTAATAGTAGAACTATTTTAGAGTGGTTAGTTATAAAAAAAATGACAAAATATGGTTCTCCTATACAGTAAAGCTTCTTATAGGCCCATGGAATATTTATAAAGGGGCATAGATGCTAGTTACAATATTTATATACTTTTATTTTACTTCCTTTAGAGCCAAAAATCGTCGCAACCGCTGGACCGATTGTGTTCTATCTTACAATTAGGTTTTGGCCTGATATCCGGCTGATTTCTAATGGCGGATATCTGGCAGATTTCTTATTCCGGCTATCCGGTTATTCGGTCGGATATCCGGTAATTTGCCTGAAAATGGCCCAATCCGAATTGAAAATTTTAGTTTAGTCCTCTGATGGTTTTATTTACTAAGTATATTTGCGATTACTTTTATTTAATGAAATCTTCCAATTTTTAACATTTACAAAAGGGCCTGCTTTATTGCATCAAGATCCATGACAGATCTATATAGGAAATAAACGTTTATAAACAAGCTCGAATCTTCCAAACGTATGTTGTTCAAAACTCATAGTGCTTCAATGATCACTATTAAACTCTCATTGCCCAGAACGATAATACCCATTATTCTACTTTATGCATCATAAATGCATTTTTTATATTCATGTTGCTATTTAAATAACATTGAAGTATTTGATTTGTTTTCATAAAACAGAAAACTTAAGTTAATAATATAGTAAACATAGGAAAACTTAGTTTTATAATGAATTGATTCGTGCGACACTCCCCGTAATGCGGTCAGATATTAAACTAATCATTTAACCCTTTCAGGACGAAAATTTTAAATGAAAAATATTAGAATTTTAATCTTTAAAAAAATATATAAAAATGAAGCAAAACGTTAAATCGTGTATTGTTACATTGGGTGTAAATATAAAACAAATTACTGAATAAATAAGTTAACAGATATTGGAAGACGTTAAAGTTGTAACTTATTATTTTGTTGAGTATGAAGAGAGGGAGAGTGAGAGTGAGAAGCAAGAGAAAGAGAGAGAGAGAGCGAAAGAGAGAGATTGGGGGAAGGAGAGAAAGAGAACGGAAGGAGAAAGTGAGACAGAGCGAGAGAGACAGAGAGAGAGAGAGAGGGGGGGAGAGAAAGAGAACGGGGGGAGAGAGAGAGAGACAGAGTGAGAGAGACAGAGAGAGAGAAAGAGAGAGAAAGAGAGAGAGAGAGAGAGAGAACGGGGAGAGGGAGAAAGAAAGAAGTAGAGAGAGACAGAGAGAGGAGGGGAGGTTATATCGCTCGATCATTTATTTCCTTGAGATTTAAATATTCATTTATGCTAAATTTTGTTTGATTAAATTAAATAACTCATTTAATTGAAGAAAAAGAGAATAAAATTTGTAAGGCAATGAGCGAGAGTAATTATTAATTATTAATTAAAAAGAGTAATTATCTCTGATAATTAATAAGATTAACAAGAATGACAAAATCCTTAAAAGAGAAACTCGATCAATTCTATATAAAAAATTTAGAGTAACTGCACTTAAGATGAAATATCTAGATTTACCAAAAATAGTAATTATATCATTTAATAGCTTAAATACAAGATATTTTATTTGGACATACTAACGTCATGGTGATAGGGCAACTATGTAAAGCAATGGTAAAAAAAATTTTTTACTTTGACTTCATTGCAGGACATAACAGTTTCAAGAATTTCATTGTCGAGTTTGAATTCAATAGGACAATTCTAATATGCCTAAATTAACAATCAGAACTATCTGTTAGAGACGTACGGATGGACAGACAAACCCCCACTGTAAAAAAGTTTTGCTTTTAACAAGAAATATTTAGATCATTAACAACATTATACAACCCTTTTACCCCATTTCCTTCCCTCTTACTGGATGAATGAACTGACCAATAAATGAGGCCCATACTGGAAAGCTATGTAGGGAGTATTTACACAACTTTTTAGCCATTGAATAGCAAATGAGAAAATCACATTTTCCATTAATCATAGCCAACAGACGAACGGAAGGACATTTTGAATTAAAGATAATCTTCGCTACTAAATGAAAATGAATTTTGCAAATGTGTCATTATAATCTTGATTAAAAATTTAAACCATCTAATTTTGATAGCAGCTGAGAAAACAAATATTTTAGCTATTAAAATATGAAATCTCGATCCAAGAGACTAATGGAACATGTGAATTATAGAGTAAGAAGGATAGTTTCAATTCCATAATTTCTTTTGCTCAGGGAAGGAGGGAACATTTGACTGTAAATTACACTGTAAACCAAAGTTTAGTAACCACTTTGACTAAAAAACTTGATCTGTGTTTCGTCACTTCTAAACAAGAAGTGTCCAAACTTTTCAATCAACAGAAGGCTTACGAACCCGGTATTAGTGTCTTAGAAATTATCTTAGTGACGTAACTAAAAACGAGGGATTAGAGGGGAGGTGGGAAAGGTAACCCTTAAAAAAGAGATGGATAATAGAGGTGATTGATAATTGATAATTGATAAAGAAAATGTAGGAAATAATTTATACTCTCTGTACTTTCTACCATAGATTAATTAATTTGTATTTTCTAGACAAGGATGACAACATCCATAAAAACGAAGCACAAAAATCAGAAGGTAGAACAAACGCACAATAGCTAGAGTGTCAGAACTTAATAAGCAGAATATTAATTTTGAAGTCTAAATGAAATTGCACATAAATTTGTTGCAAAATTGCGTAAATATAGCATACAGTAAAAGGACATACTTCCGTGCAAAATTTGAAATCAATAGTATAATTCTAATATGTCTAATAAATGTTGTCAAAAAAAGGTTGAAAAAAGTCCGCATATTTGATTAAATTTTTCTTAAAATCCGCATATTATGTTGATATAAACTATAATATATTATCACTAGCAGTAACATCACTAGAAGTTTTTAGGGTGGTAAGGGGGAAAGTTCATTCTTCCAATTTTCAATTTAAGTTTTAAAACAAAGAAGTAAAATTGCGGAGATGGTACTTTTTTTCTAGGTGTTATTTTTTTTGGAGAGTGGAGAGCCCTCTTCCTAAATAGTTATAAACTTCTCTATACCTATAATAAGCTTCACTGTAAAGAAGAACCCTTTAGGTTCAGCGGTTAACAAGATCCGTTGCTACAGTCAAAAAAAGCTTAGCTTACTAATTTATATAATAGGATATAATAAAGTAACAGGATGTCTGTTTGTCTGTCTCTTTGTTTGTTTGTTTGTCTTTTTCTTTTAAAATCTAGAAAAATAAATTGGTTTATTAAATTGGACTCTCTCCTCCACAAGTGCCCCAAGAGGCCTCTAAGGCGTAGCCGCTAGTAATAGGATACAGTAACAAAATACTAATCCTTATATCAAAGTAAAAGAATGTTTGTGTGTGTGTGTCTATTTATATGGAAGGATCTTCCTAACTAATATGCTTCTCCTTTGCAGGGACATAGGTCATAGGTCATGGGAAGGTTTATAACTATTTTAGGATAGGGTACCTGCACCCTCACGCGCTTAGAAAAAAAACCACCAACATTTTTTAAATTTTTTTCTTTTAAAACTAAATTGTCCTTTTAAGTATATCTGTCAGACAGACAGACAATAAATATATGGAGCAGATCTGTATAAATATAAGGTATCTTGACTAAAACTTACAGCTGGCTATCTAAAAAAGCAGTTAAGAAAATAACATTTCTCCAACAATAAGGTTTTTTAAGCATGACCGACAGTCAGACAGACAAAATAATGTATAGAGTAGATGCAGGGGGGGGGAAGGGGTGATTACTTGAGGGCACCCTCAAATTTTGGAAGTCGTTAAGTAGATGCACATATATCTTGGGTATAGTCCCTTTCATGACAATGCCTCTTAAGGGACGTTTCTTGGTATTTTCACAGTAGATTTTATCCTATTTCTAGCCACTGCGGGGGGGGGGGGCTCTATCCATGCGGGGCCATTTTCCTAACCCTGCAGGGCAATCACCTAACCTAACCTAAAATAATCCATCAAAAGCTACTGTAAAAAAAATACATTAAAACACCTCTTAAAAGACCTTTTCACTTAAAATTTCAGTTGTCTTTCTTCAATAGCAGCCAAAAAACACACAAAGCATGTTTTAAATGGACGTACTGACTTTCTGTTAACAATGATAGAGTTGCTTTCTAAATTATACCTAACTGTCATAGGAATCATCATGAAGAGTTTGAAATTGATAGGATAATTCTAACATGTCTTGTTTAATAATCTAAAATCAATTAATAATTTTATCTAATTTCAATTTCAATTTATCTATGAAATAAATGTAAAGCTGTACAGGTTAAGGCTACTATCTGACTCAGTACATTTCTTTTTCTCCTCTTTTTAGCAACCGAATGAAAGTAATTCTTTTCAATTCCAGATAATTATAAGAATTGGTAACATTTGCTTAAATATTTATTTTATAAAAACATAGCAAAAAAAATAATAACCGTATTATAATACAGGTATTAAATATTTATATACAAACAATAAAATTGAATATGAATAAAAATTAAGGATAGATCAATCAAATAATAATTATGTACAGTGTCAAAGGACTAAACAATCTTGTGAGAGGTAATATAACTTATGCATTTTAAAAAGATATTTGTTAAATAGACTGATTATTTAAAGACATATTTGTTAAATATGTTGCTCTACTGGATATCATTACCCTTGTTAGAATGTACCATTCATAAAGAAGGTTATTTTTTAATGGCAAAACTGTTTAAGCTAGCTTTTTTAACAATTACGTTCAAATTCCGTTAAATTTATTGATATAAATAATCTAATAATTGATTGTTTTGTTTTTATTCGTAATTGTCTTTTTTATATATACATTATTATGCTTAATTAAAAATTTCTGATAAACATCTCATTATATTTAAAGAAAAATTAGCTGTCTCTAAATTTAATATAGAAATAAAATTATTATGGAAAATCAATTGGACAGGTATAAGTTATAAAATACAGACGAATTTATAGATGTAATCTTGAAAAGATAGCTTTAATTTAAAATGATAAATATGCGTTATTTTTACCAAAAACTAGACAAAACCCTTTTTTGTTGTTGTTGATAGCAATATCTTATTTCTTTACTCTCGTTTATATATAGTTTTAACCTAATATCTTTTGATTTAATTGTTATTGGTTTGAAATTTTGACTAAAAAGCTGGCTTAAAAAATAGCTCATATGTGATAAAATATATAGCAGCTTGCGCTAACTTATGAAAGGTTTATACAATAAGTATAATTATAAAAGCAAATATTTGAAAATTATTTAAAATCATTCAATGTTTAATGTAAGATTAAGCCAATTATTAATCACGAAATTACATATAGGTTTTTTATTATTTTGCTAAATAATCTATAAAATATTTACACATTGTAAGTCAACTCTTGAGTTATGTAAGAAGTACAATATCAGCTGATAGATCTTATTTCAATTTTGAAAGATAATTTTATAAAAAAAAAATAAAAAAAAGTTGATTTTGTTTTTTAAAAGTGAGCAAAAATAATGTAGAATTTTTAGAAATATTTTAAATATTTTTTAAAAGCACAACAAATCTTGATTTCAGGCCTATATTAACAATTCTTAAAAATCCTAGTAGTATCGACACATCCTATTTTTTTTACGTCACTAAGATAATTTCTAAGACACTAATACCGGGTTCAAGGCTTACCTTTATTTATCATCATGGGGGATGTAAAATAAATATAGTACATTATCTCCTAAGATCCATGAGTTTAAAAATCATCAACAAGGATGATAATATATCCACATGTAGCAACGTTCCTAATTGTAAAAGTAAAAACACAAAAGCAAAAAGAAGGAAAAGGGGCATAACTGACAGAATGACGAACAATGATCAGTACAGTGGTCATACAAATCTTCAAACAAAATATTAGCAGTCTTTGACATCAGAAAAAAAAGTTGTGTTTATGCAGTACTGATTGATCGACGGTTATGCGGGCAGAAGTGCATTGGTCTCAAAAAAATTCAATCTTCAATGTTAAATAGCAGAGGGGAAAATAAACATTTTCCCTACAGTAATTTTAATAATTTCAAAGCACTATATACAGAATAACGAAGAAGGTGAGAAATAAAACTTTTAACAAATAAATAAGGATGACAACATCCATAACTATAGAAGCTCTTGAATTAAAAAAATAAAAGGCAAAGCAAATGAAAGCAAAAATGGTGCACAACAGACAGACATAGTAAGTAATGATGCTTAGTGGTATTTGAATATTTACACAACATTTAAAAAGATTATCATTGATAAAAGCTGAAAAAAAATATTTTAGAGCATTAACGATAAATCGCCGGACAATGTTATTCATAGAGTAGAGGTGCATGGGTCAGCAAACATAAAAAAGCCTTCTGTCTTATCCCTGAAAGATCAGGCCCTAAACGAATTCTTAATTACCGGATTTTATACTCTTATAATTGCATCACCATTATACCCTTTCCCTACAGATATTTAATGTTCTCATCTCAATAGCATTACAGACCAGCGAACAACGTGAGCTGTAGGCTAGTGCTATATATTTTAGGATCAACCTTACTACAAATCAACCCTACCCCAAAACGAACAAAAATCGCAACATCAATATGAATTATATGAATGAAGACAAATTTTATCATGAATACAAAAAAACAGATGAAAAAGGTTAACTAAATTTCATTCAAAAAGAATTGATCCCATAAAGTAAGCAGTAATTTCAACACCAAATATATAATATACATTTAGACAAACTTTCAGGCGTTAACAGATATGGAAACAAGATTAAAAAAGAAAATTTGTAAGTTAAAATAATTTGTATGAGATATACATACGTGGATATATTGACAGGACAAAATTTGTCGTCAATTTATCTTGCTAATATTGACCTCATTTATTAGTCAGTTCGTTCATCCAGTAGAAGTTGAGTTGATGGGGTAAAGAGGGTTGATGGGGGGGGGGGGGTATCGCTATTTTAGCCAGCTGCGAGTATCAGTTACCAGAGTACAATAATACATTATTTTAATTTTAACCTTCAGCATCTTATATGAGAAATTATAATTTTATAATAGTTATTTCTTGCATTATGTTATAGACAGTTTTCCGAGGAATATCTGTAATACAATGCTATACATTATTTTTCAGTATTGCTGACAACCGGCTCTTATCCTGCGGCTCCAAAGCCATACAAAATATTTTTTTGTTTGCTAGAGAAAAGGACAATGGATTTTAAACCAGGCTTCCTCAGTTTACATTTATACTTTATTCCCTGAAAATGTAAATGTATGTTTATTTTTCACAGTGGTCCTCAAGGCAAAAGAAGTTTGACAAAACCTACCATAAAAACGGACTATATGGCCATCAAATATACACATTGGAGGGCCAGGAACTGATTTTCTTAAAATCATAGCTGTTCCTTCTTGGGGTTTATTCCATTTTAAAGTTAACAGACCAAATTCCCTAAAAAATCAAGATTGTTTGTCACGATTTTGTTGCTTTGGATTCAAACCTTTATAACTTTGGCTGTATGAAAGACTCATGAAAGCTAAACCTACCATTGGAAAGTCTATTGAATGACAATTTCAGACATAGCTTTAAATTTTTTGTAGCTTTCTTACTTTTTGTTCTACAAGGAAAATTGTAACCAAAGGGAGAAAATTTATTGATAAATCTATTCTCAGGAAGGCTTTCACTAGGGTATTTTGATATAAATTTTTCAGGATTTTTCTTATGTTCAGTGATTCTTTTGATGACAAATGCAAAAAATACACTTTCATACATTTAATTTGGTATATTTGCATTTTTTCTACCTTGTGCCAAAATTTTTTTATAAAAATTATAAGTTGGTATATATTTTTTTGTCCAAAATTGTACATAAATTTCAGGAATAAATATTAAGAACCATCAATTGCTACATTTTACATGTGTAGTTTTAAATTTCCTATATTTATGGTTGTGTAGGAGCCTCAAAAATGCTAAACCTACCATTGTAAAGCTTGTTGAACACTCTATCCAAATAAATCTACGACTTTAAAAAAAAAAATTGACTTAAAAGGCTTGCACAGGATTTATGTTAGGTGTTATAAATTTCACCAAAAATGTTTTCTTTCCTACAAAATTTGGAGTAGAAGGGAGGTTACAAAGCAGTAATAGTTATCACATGTCCTGTTTCAACACCAATCTATGGAGGGGGTGTGCCCCCCCCCCAAAAAAAAATGGTGCAGGGCTTAGGTGCCCCCCCCTTTCCCCCCCTAAAAAGGGAGGGGGGTAACATTTTGATAGTTAAAAATAATGCAAAATTTAAAAATTTAAAAAAATATTTTTTTCAAAACTCAACAAGATATAACATACCCCCCCCTCCTGGCCCCCCTCCCCTACCCCATATCTATGGGGAATAATTCACAGTTGGGGGAGAGGGGGGGGTGTAAAAAGTGCATGAAAAGTGCTGAAATTTATTTCATATTTCTAAAATATATTTACCCCAGGGGTAACATGTTTATGGGGTGGGGGGGTATTATCTGCTATATATCTTTTTAAAAAAATTAGGGGGGGGTGATTTCAACCCCTCCCCCCACCTCCTTAGACATCTCTGGGAATTTTTTTCATCTTTTTTAACTCTCCCCCTTCTAAATTCTGGTAACTTCCCCCAGTTCAGGGGGTTTGGGTGGGGCTAACAATCCTTCCATAGAAAAAAACCTGCTCACGTTCAATCTGCACAAAGTAAAGACCAATTTAACTTTGGGCTCGGGAACGAAGTAGAGGTTGGAAACAACAATATGATGTTTAGCTGGGAAACCGCTAAAGGACTAGTCAGGCAGATGATTCTGAATTCCCGCAGACAAGCAAAAATTTGCACCTGGAATGTTTGGACAATGTTTCAGTCAGGCCAGAAAGAAAACATTTGCTGAGAAACGCTTAAAGCCAGGGTTGATATCCTGGCTATCACCGAATCATGGTGGACAAATAATGGAGAGTTTAAACATCATTCTGGCTTGAAAATACTTTACTCAGGCCATATGAATGAGAATCTAGGACATAAGCAAGGGGTGGCTCTTATGCTGACCAAGCAAGCAGAGCAGGCCATGATCAGTTGCCAACCCCATGGTCCAAGAATCATGGAGGCTTACTTCAAATCCTCAGATATAAACATCAATCTGAGAATTATAGTAGCATATGCTCTTACAGAACAAGCAGATACAGAGGTCAAAAACGAATTTTATGACCAGCTTGACTCTGTATTTAAGAATGGTCATAAATAAAAGGACCTGACCATGCTCCTAGGAGATTTCAATGCTCAAGAGGGGACTAATAATGAGAATTTAGAAGAAATCATGGGCAAATATGGCCTAATAAGATCACAAATGCTGAGCTTCTAGAGCGCAGTGACATGTCAGACATTAAACTGACAATAAAACAGAGGAAATGGTGATGGTTGGGGCACACACTAAGGAAAGGGCATGATGATATATCCAGGCCTTGACTTGGAACCCCCAAATAGGAAAGAGGAAACAACCAAAAACAACCTGGAGGAGGGAACACTTAAAGGGAGTGTAAAGGTAAAAATTTCTCATCATATTATCAAATCTTAACATTTTCTAATCACCTTTCAATAAACTGATCAACTAAAAACGTCGTATTAACAAAATTATCAAGGATTTAAGCCTTGATTTTTTGGTATTTTGGGAGGAAAAACAGGGAAAATCTGAACTTTTTTCTTTATTAAAATGTTTGTAGGGATATTTAACGTGTCACATATAGTTTAAACTATTTACTTACTGTTAAGCATTTATTTTATGACATAAAATTGTTAATTCATGCTGTAATAACGTAGAAATTAAGTAATAAAGATTTATTTTAAGTTTGTATTATTGACAAAAAATACCTTACTGTTTACAAAGGGTTGAATCTCAGAGATTATTTGAAGTGATAATATCCCTTTTTATTGTGTTGGACTATAAACAACCCACTTTGGAGAATTAGTTTACACTTTTATCAGACTGTTTATAAAGAAATATTGCATCTTTATTATTTACAAATTTTGTAATTAAAGGTGGGCAAGAGATGGGCCATCTAAAGTTAATTGGATACTAAAAAAAATCAGTTTCTAGCTTTGTTATTGTATTTGGTTTTCAATAAAAAATATTGCTTATTTTATCAATTTCTAAGTAACTATACATTGGTTTAAAGCAAGGATTATGTTAAAAGTTAGCTTAACCGTTAGGAAAAATCAAGAACTATGTGAAAAAGTTTAATTTTAGCTATAATGGGAGAAAAAAAGAATTTAATGCACATTTTATATAATACGTAAAATTTCTTCCTTTCCCTGTACCTTATAATAATCGTCAGAAAAAGCCGTTTTTTAAGCAAACAAAAGCGCGTTTTGCTCTATCTGTGAGATATTATGAATGAGATAATGTTAAGATTTGATAATATTAAGATGAGAAAAATTTACGTTTACAGTCCCTTTAAGTGAACTGAAAGATTTAAAAATTCCATCTTTCAGCATTGCCTCAAAACGTACCCAAACAAAGGAAGATTGGAGAACCATTGTGCGTGGCCTACGTTCTGCTGAGAACTAAAAGGCAATGATGATGACTCTTCATGCACTTTTTACACCCCTCCCTCTCCCCCAACTGTGAATTATTCCCCATAGATATGTTATATCTTGTTGAGTTTTGAAAAAAATATTTTTTTTAATTTTTAAATTTTGCATTATTTTCAACTATCAAAATTTTACCCCCCTCCCTTTTTAGGGGGGGAAAGGGGGGGGGCACCTAAGCCCTGCACCATTTTTTTTTGGGGGGGGGGCACACCCCCTCCATAGATTGGTGTTGAAACAGGACATGTGATAACTATTACTGCTTTGTAACCTCCCTTCTACTCCAAAATCCCCCACCCCATAAACATGTTACCCCTGGGGTAAATATATTTTAGAAAAATGAAATAAATTTCAGCACTTTTCATGCACTTTTTACACCCCCCCCTCTCCCCCAACTGTGAATTATTCCCCATAGATATGGGGTAGGGGAGGGGGGCCAGGGGGGGGGGGGGTATGTTATATCTTGTTGAGTTTTGAAAAAAATATTTTTTTAAATTTTTAAATTTTGCATTATTTTCAACTATCAAAATGTTACCCCCCTCCCTTTTTAGGGGGGGAAAGGGGGGGGCACCTAAGCCCTGCACCATTTTTTTTTTTGGGGGGGGGGGGCACACCCTCTCCATAGATAAGTGTTGAAACAGGACATGTGATAACTATTACTGCTTTGTAACCTCCCTTCTACTCCAAATTTTGTAGGAAAGAAAACATTTTTGGTGAAATTTATAACACCTAACATAAATCCTGTGCAAGCCTTTTAAGTCAATTTTTTTTTTTAAAGTCGTAGATTTATTTGGATAGAGTGTTCAACAAGCTTTACAATGGTAGGTTTAGCATTTTTGAGGCTCCTACACAACCATAAATATAGGAAATTTAAAACTACACATGTAAAATGTAGCAATTGATGGTTCTTAATATTTATTCCTGAAATTTATGTACAATTTTGGACAAAAAAATATATACCAACTTATAATTTTTATAAAAATTTTTGGCACAAGGTAGAAAAAATGCAAATATACCAAATTAAATGTATGAAAGTGTATTTTTTGCATTTGTCATCAAAAGAAAGAAGAACATAAGAAAAATCCTGAAAAATTTATATCAAAATACCCTAGTGAAAGCCTTCCTGAGAATAGATTATCAATAAATTTTCTCCCTTTGGTTACAATTTTCCTTGTAGAACAAAAAGTAAGAAAGCTACAAAAAATTTAAAGCTATGTCTGAAATTGTCATTCAATAGACTTTCCAATGGTAGGTTTAGCTTTCATGAGTCTTTCATACAGCCAAAGTTATAAAGGTTTGAATCCAAAGCAACAAAATCGTGACAAACAATCTTGATTTTTTAGGGAATTTGGTCTGTTAACTTTAAAATGGAATAAACCCCAAGAAGGAACAGCTATGATTTTAAGAAAATCAGTTCCTGGCCCTCCAATGTGTATATTTGATGGCCATATAGTCCGTTTTTATGGTAGGTTTTGTCAAACTTCTTTTGCCTTGAGGACCACTGTGAATTTTGTTCAGTTAGAAAAGTAGATGGAATATTCACTTCAACAAATTTTCTACACTATGGTACAAAATTGGTTAAAATTTTAAAAAGTGCCTTTTTTATAAAAGACATAATAGTTCCTAGTAACAACTTCTCAATACCTCGAGCGTGTCCATCCGTCTGTTCCATCGAGCCAAATTTAGATTTTTGCTGGATATTAAGGGCTCATAGACATAATTGCGCAAAATTAAAGGAGGTAAAATACGAAAACGTCTTAAGTTATCAATGTAATAAATTCTATGTTATCTGATTCATATAAAATGTTGTAATTAATTCGCTATAAGATGGAATTGGCTCCTTACAGTGTATTATTTTTATGGATCTGGAATACACGTGAATATTATGATATTATGAAAAATGGTCGTCAATTTAGCTTGCTAACATAGAACTCGTTAATTGGTCTGTTCGTTCATGCACTAGGAGGAGTGAAGAGGATTGGTTGCGGGGGAATGGTCGTTCTTTTAGCCCGCTGCGTGTTTCACATTATTAGAAACCATAAAATCACAGTAGTAATATATTCATTAATCTTTTGGTTTAATCCGATATTCTTGGTTTTGTGCAACTGTAGAATCCCACAGATATTAGAGGACCTCAGGATTTGGATATGTTCAAGTACAAAAACTTTACCACGGAATATTATGAAAAGTACTGGTTCTGAGGGCAAAAGATACTTAGAATCGTGCTATTGCTTTTTTGGGGGAGAATAGATGTAGAATATACATAGACATTATGACGGGAAAATTGTCGTCAATTTAGGTTGCTAACATCATTTTATTGGTCAGTTTGTTCGTCTAATATGAGTGGAGGGGATGTGGTAAAGTGTTGGATAGGGGAGGGGTCGTTTTTTTGGCCAGCTACAAGTTTTATATGATAATATAGAGTAATAATAAATCCTTTTTTAGGGGGTTTCAAATTTAAGCCCTTAAAGTCACTATTTTAAAGTCTAAAATGCAGATTATATTGTTTTGTGATAGGAATATTGTGTGTATTTTTTTACTTTTTATTACCCATAACTAGCTTACTGTACTAGAACCATATTGCGAGGTCCCCTAACAGACATACAGACATGCCCCTAGATATAGTCTGACAGAGAATAAGAGAAAGAGGATGAAAATAGGTTGGGATGAGAGCATGTAGGTGATACAAAATATCCTTAAATAAAAGTAACACTATCTATTTGTTAGACTGTCTGTACCAAAGGATCCTGCTAACCGCTGAATCGATATGGTTCTCCTTTACAGTGTAGCTTCTCAAAGGTCCTGGGAAGTTTAAAGCCTACATAAAGCATAATGAATGTTTTATGTATAGATGTATATTTCAATCAACTACCTCTCCCAAAATAGCAAGGAACCTTTGTGTAATTCTTATTGAGCTATTGTCAGTTTTATAAGATAGATAAGTATTTTTTACAACACTTTAGTTCTCATTTGCCTGGTGGTCTCTTGTATGGACCTTACATTGTTATATTTCCAGAAACTTTAAATTTTGCTTTTCCTGATGATTTTTAAGGATACAATACAAAATCGAGATAGGGTAATTACCTTTTAGATCTTGCCCCCTCTACTCTTTTACTTTAATTAAAGCATACTTGTAAAATCTATTCATTTTTCCAGATTAAAAAATAAAGTGTAGAAAGTTGATTTTGTATCACCCCCTTCATTGGACTAGGCTAAATACGTTGATGTTTTTTTTCTGGATTCGAATCTTGAATTTAATATCTATAATTTAGACTTCAAATATAACTCTTTGGAGATATTTGAATAATCCGATATACAAAACTTGGGGAGGGTGTAAAAATATTTTCTTATATTTAGTAATTTTTTTTTTAATATCTCATAAACAGCTTGTGTATGTTTAAAGAAAAGCCGGGAATAGTCTCTTTCGTAGCAATGCCTCTTATTTTTATCTTATTTTTAAAGTAACTTTTCCCCTATTTCTAGTTTATGCGGGGGGCTCTAACCCTGCAGGCCAATTGCCTAACAATGCGGGGCAATCACCTAACATAACGTAAAATAACCTATTAAAAGCTACGGTGAAAATACGACAAAAAAAAGCGTTGCCACGAAAGGGACCCGCAAAACCTAATATTATTAATTAGTAAATTGTTTTGTAGAAGGTAAGGTTTTAGATCCTTTATGAATTGAATAAAAAGTTAATAAGGCAGGTAACTTTCTACATAAAACATATAATATTGGATAAGTCTAAGATTTGCAGAGTAGCTTCGCATCAACAACAAAAATATTTTTTACGTCTTTCCATTTCTTAATGATGGCTGGAGCCTTTGTTTTAATGGTCATTCTATATCTTATTTTTGTATTCATTTCGTAAAATATGATTACACATTTTGTTTTATTTCAAACATTTGACACTTTTAAAATTAGTTTCCTATTAAATATTTTTAAATAACATATGTATAATTCTGATTTTGAAATAGTGGTGCAGCATCAACAATACATCAAAGAAAAGTTAACTGTTATACAGTAAATTAAATCGTATGCTACATTCAGTAAATGTTAATCTTAAATTGTAATAAGAATTTGCAGTTTATTTTTAGAGTGATGTACATACAAATACATACCCTGTTTATGAAATAGCTACCCTGTTTCAGTTTTAGTTTTAAAAACCAAAAGCTTGAAGTGTACCTTCACAATTCATGCAACTATTTATATTTGAAGAATAAATGAAAAATCTAAACATAGGTCTCTCTGTGAAATAAGTTTGGGGACGAAGTTTTGGAGATAATCTTATTCATGTCTAAGCTAAAATATCAAGGATATTAAAAATATTTTAATAGTTGTGGAGGAAGGGGAGCCATTAGGAGCACAAAACCTCGCCCTAGCCTGTGTTCTGAAAAGAGTTCGCCTCATTAAACAATTTTAAATACTTAATAAAAGCAAGTCTACTTAAAAGCATGCATGTCTAAAACTAAAGTTTTAAAAAACCGCCAAAACTAAATTGTATCGTGTAGGTTAGTTAATTCTAAATTCAAAAGTAATCAAGGTGGGCTTGTAATCATACATTTACTTAAGACCAAGCATGGCAACATTCATAAAAGCAAAGCTCAATCAACTAAGCCATGCACAGTTATGAATTCCAAACGAAGATCTTACAATCAAAAGTCTCAATTGTTGGAAAATCTTATAGTATTTCTTCTGTAAATTGTTATTTTGCTCATTAACGATTGTGGTCTCAACGATTTTTTATTGACTCTGTTACAAACGAAAACAATGTTCGAGAGAAAATTTTCGTAAATTTAGCTTGCTAACATGGAACTCGTTTATTGGTTAGTTCATTCATCCAGTAGGAGGGGATGGGATTGGGTAAAGGGGGTGGAAGGGAGGTATCGTTATTTTAGCCTGCTGCGTTTTTCACTTTATTAGAGAACATGAAAATCTGGTGTATGATCCAATTAAAAATATATCCATTTTATATTAAGTACATTATCTAGATACAAAAATATATACATAGTGTAGATAAGCTGTTCAAAATAAAATCCTTTTGTAGATGAAAATTAGATCCATAATATATTTGAACAAACTCTCATTCATAGATAAAATGCATTAATCTATTTAAATTGCAGCTGCATTATTCTGCACTTTCAAATTTTATACATATAAATCGAAAAGATAGAATTGAAAAATTTTCGTTAATTTAGGTTGCTTACATGGACATAATTTATTGGCCAGTGCTTTCTTCCAGTAGAAGGGGAAGGGATTGAATAAAGAGGATGTATGGGAGATATCATTTTTTTAACACGCTGCGATTTTCACTTTATAAGAAAATTTGAATATCTAGTGTAACATCAAAGTAATAATTAATCTTTTGTCTACACCTATGTTTACAAAAAATTGTTGTGCGAATATGAACTTAATTTAAATTCAGCCTTTCATTTTAGTTTACCTTCCACATGAAGAAATATTTCAACTGTAAAATACATTTGATATTCATTAAATCAATTTTATCAATGCATCTGTTCTTTTCTAATTTTAAATTAAAACTACTAGCAATGAATGTATTATTATTTAGATTTTACCTAAAAATTTTATGTTCTCTAATAAAGTACAACATGCAGCGGGCTAAAATAACGATTCCCCCTTCAATCCCCTTTACCCCTCCCCTCAGTCCCATACTACTAGATGAACAAATTTACTAATAAATGACAGGGAAAATAGCAACATAAATTTACACGATTTTTTTTTCCTGTCATAATATCCACATTAAGCTATAAAAATTGGAAAGAATTTTAATGAATATAATAGATTTGAAATCTGCATAAAATTTTAAGGAATTTTTATAAAATTCGTTTTTTGTATAATTCTTTATCTATAAGCGCAAATACAAATTAAGTTAAATAATTTTGACACCTGTGATTGGCAGGGATAAGGGATGGGAAACGTAGGAAAATATTATTTCAGGCCTATTTCAAGCCTAGGCCTAATAAACCAGTTTTGGGATGACGCAGTGGTTCGTCCTAAACGCTAATGAAAAAGCTGTGTGTGTGTGTGTAGATAAAGTATAGAATCAAATTCAGGTAGCTAGTTTAAAGTAAAAAACATAACTTTTTATAAACCTACAGGGTGAGTCAGAAAAAACTGAGTTTTCCGATTTTCTGATACAACCAGTAGGAATATGGAAAAAACAATTATAGGTTCTTGTTCTCTATAAAAATATACATTAAACTTAGAAAAGGTGTTTTTGAATATCTCTGAAAACAACGGCGCTTTTTAGAGCATAAAGATTTCAAAAAGTGTGTGTGATGACTTTTTTGGCCATTATTTTGTACTTTTTAAGTAGATTTATGAATAATAAAAAATGTCTACCATTCTAAAAAGATAAACAAACATATTTTTTGATTATTAAAATTTTTTATCAATAGATTGTAAATATTTAACATCTTAAAAATACAATTTATTTAAATTAAATTATCACATTACAAATCAAACGTTTTGTTGTAATCTATTGTTAAGATTTAATGCTCCATGACTGGAAAACCAGCTCATGACCGGAAATATTTCATCTTGTTACCTAAATTCCTACCCCCTCCCCCTGAATTTCCTCTATATTTGGTGCAAGACTGGATTTAATCTCCAAAATCTCCGCCCCCTTTTGACAAATTATACTTGTGTGTTATAATCCATCATAATAACTTCATTTAAATAGGGTAGGGTTTCTAAAAGGCATTTTCATTTTAAAAATTCAAACCTTGATAACTTTTTTATCTTAAGAGATTTTTTTGTCAAATAAAAAGGTTTTTTTTCTTTTTACTATAAGCTACGTTATTATAGAAGATTCTTTTAAACCACGTGCATCACAATCAAGAAATATGAAAAAATGACAAAATGCAGTATTCTAAAAATGCTTTTGTGAGGAGCCAAATAGTATTTCACCTTTAAAACTAATTAAAGTACTTTTCTTAGACCTTTTTCTAAATAAATATTGAAATTTTAAGATTTTTTTATACAAAATAGGTGAGTTATTTTAATTTTTCTTGATCAACATTTTTCACACAAGGCATTTTTTGACACCATACACCTATCATAGAGGCCGCATTTTTAGAGATAATGAAAAACACCTTTTACAAGTTTGATGTGCTTTTGTACAGAGAACAAGGATATATAATTATTCTTTCTGTATTCCTTCTGGTTGTTTCTGAAAATCGAAAAACTCAGTTTTTTCTGACTCACTCTGTATATATTAATGGCTTTTGTTAAAATGAAGTTTTTTCTCTCCCAAAATTTTTTATATTTTACTTTGGTAATTTGAACTGTCAGAGAGCTGTCGTTGGGTTTCCCTCAGACAGATTTTAGTTTGTATTATTTGCATTTTTATTAATGAGTAAAATTTTATTTGAGAATTTCATTGCTAATTAAAATTCAAAATAAATAAATAAATATGCACTTGGGTAACATTCTATCAAGTTCTTTGGATACTATAATGTAATGATATATCTGTTCTGTGTTGTATTGTACAAAAATTAGGGTTAAGGTGTTGTATCAATTCCGTACTAAATTTTTAAAATTCAAAATACAACATCTAATTTATAAACTACCAAATGAAAATTCGTAGCTACCTTCTTTCCAAAAAAATAATCCCGTTAGTTTTGTTTTTTCTATATGGCCCTTTTTTAATGTTTAACTCTAAGCAGATTTAATAATTAAACTAATGTGATCTAACACCATTTATATTTATTTTTTCGTAGCAGACGAAATCATTATTTTTTCTAGAATTGTCTGCTTCTAAAATTTCCGCCATCTGTGATTTGTCAAATCACAGAATACTATTGGTTTAGAGCGGTAGCCAATATGAGCCGTCCGCCAGTAAGGCCATTAAATTAGGCAAATGGTAAAAGTTGCATGATTCCTTTCAAAACCAGGCCGAGACCTAATTTATGGCCATGTTTCCTATCCCTTATCCCTGGTGATTGGTGGATTGAAAACTATCTGCGCCCTGATTGAAGAAGCTTAAGTAACGTACATCATTCAACCAATTAGAGCGCCCGTAGTTTCCAATCCACCTATCCTATTGGTCAAAATTTATTAACTTAAATTGGATTTGCGCTTTTAAATAATGAATTATATAAAAAACGAATTTTATAAAAAATCCTTAAAATTTTATGCAGATTTCAAATCTATTATATTCATTAAAATTCTTTCCAATTTTTATAGCTTAATCCACATGTTTTCTATATCCATTTAACTAGCTTATATACTGTTTTTTTAGGATTTGTTTGAATGTTTTTAAATCACCTTTCTTGACTATTTGATGAGATAATTTATTATTATATGATATTCTTTACTAGATTACAATGTATATGATATAATTGTCCTTGTTTATATTATATTCTAAATTATAATCCATACCACTAATTTAATATTCATCGCATGAACTAAAAATACACAACTCAAGGATTAAGGAACAGGCAAGTATATTTGCTTGCAGTGTATACATGTATTGACATAAGAGGTAAATATGGATATAAGATATACTGGGATATATTGAAAGGGAAAAATTTGTCGTCAATTTAGCTTGCTAATATTGACCTCATTCATTTGTCAGTTTGTTCATCCAGTAGGAGGAGAGCGGATGACAGGGTTGGAAGGGGTGTATCATTGTTTTAGCCAGCTTCAAGTTTCACTTTAGTAAAGTACATGATAATCAGGTGTAAGATCCAAGTAATAATATATCTATTTATAATTATCATAATTTGAGTTTTAACTCCCCCTATATCCAAGCTAAAAGTGAGAAAATCTTTGCAATCATAATCCATAATAAAATCAACTTTCCCAGGAATAAAAGAATCAACAAGTTTTTTTTTCAATTTATAGTTACACATTTATTTTTAAATGAAAATTAAACAATGTTTGTCTTGTTCAAATATGTAGCTACTAGCTACTGCTGCTTTGTCAAATGTGCGAAATTTACTGCTTCGAAGGTTTTGTTTAGTTTTGGTTGCAATAAGTTCTGGTACAGTATAATAATAGTTATTTATCGCACAGAATTAAAGAAAGATTTCCGCGGACGTTAAAATGAAAAATTATTAAGATAAAACCATTTCGGCCATGGCTAGTTATTTTTATATTTATCGTTATTTTTATATTTATATTTGTGGAAGATTGTCTGTTATTCGACGTTATTCATGACGTTTTAGTATGGATGAGAACCGGTTCTAATCCAGCGACACCATGGAAACTGTCCCAATTTTGTATAACTTTTGCGGAACATGTTCCAGTTACGTCATATTTTTCTTTCCCGAAAAAGAGAAGGGGGGAAGAAAATCTCTTCAAAAGAGATGGGGAAAAACCCCCTTTTCTCCTATCTCTTTTTTCTTCCCCCCTTCCCTTTTTTTTCTTTCCCGCTTCCCTTTTTCGGGAAAGAAAAATATGACGTAACTGGAACAATATTAATTTTCCTTTATTCCTGATGTTAAGAAGATTATCCTAGTTTTAACCTTACACTTTATCACTTGACTTGTCCTTCAAAATAGTCGCATAGATACATGGTCTAGATATGTACAGCATTTAAATAATATTTTTATTGATCCTGTGTTGATATAATGCCAGCATAAAAGTTTGAGAGAGAAGTAATGCATTATAATATAAAATTTGTCAGCTTAATAATTCAATATTCAACATTGTTCTTTTGTAATATGATTCGCATAGTCATCATCATCATCGCCATTTATCTCTTCTTTCCAGAGCGTAGGCCACGCACAATGGTTCTCCATTTATTTTTGAATTGGGCCTCAGTAGAGGCTTCACTGAAAGATGAAAAATTCTTCTTTCTCAGTTCCTCTAGGTTGTTTTTGGTCTGCCTGGTTTCCTTTTTCCTGTGAAGGGGTCCCAAGTCAAGGCTTGATTGGTTAAATCATCATGCCCTTTCCTTAGAGTGTGCCCCAACCATCTCCATTTTCTCTCTTTTATTGTCAGTTTGATGTATGACATATCACTGCGCTCTAAAAGCTCAGCATTTGTGATCTTGTTTGGCCAAAATATCTTGTGGATTCGCATAGTACAAATCACACAAATAAATGTTGTCAATCATAAAAATCCTCAAACTACCACTTTTAATAAGGATTTTAAATCTTGATATCATCTTTAAATTGCTTCTTAAATATAATTCTTTTTAGTGGCATAAAAAATAGATAGATAGATAGATAGATAGATAGATAGATAGATAGATAGATAGATAGATAGATAGATAGATAGATAGATAGATAGATAGATAGATAGATAGATAGATAGATAGATAGATAGATAGATAGATAGATAGATAGATAGATAGATAGATAGATAGATAGATAGATAGATAGATAGATAGATAGATAGATAGATAGATAGATAGAAAGATAGATAGAAAGATAGATAGAAAGATAGATAGAAAGATAGATAGAAAGATAGATAGGCAGATAGGTAGATTGATAGATAGATACATACATAGATAAAGTATCTTTCTGATGATTGCAGAAGCATGAAACTCTGAGTTAAAGAAAATAAAAATTAAAGATGAAATGTTGTTTTACTTTTAAGTAGATAGATAAATAGATATATGGATAGATATATATTTAGATAGATAGATTGATAGTTAGATAGATATATAGATAGATAGATAGATAGATAGATAGATAGATAGATAGATAGCTAGATAGCTAGATAGATAGATAGATAGATAGATAGATAGATAGATAGATAGATAGATAGATAGATAGATATATAGATAGATAGATAGAAAGATAAAACCATCTGGCACATATCTTAAATAATCCTTTATATTTAAGTCTATCTTAAGACGACCTACAAGTCATAAAGTTTAAGTGCTAAACTTTTCATCTATAAGTTTTCGACCTACTTAAAATTAACTGCAAAATATTTTATTTTCAAATTATTTAAGGTGTGGGAAACTGCTTGGTGGATAGCCTTTAGTCAACAATTTTAAGAGAATACAAGTATTGATTCTTGCAGATTTAAGGCTATTATTGTCAGCCCCTACAACTTAGATAAAATATTATTAGATGGAATAATTATGCACCTAAAAAAACTGAACTTGGGTTAAAGAATAATAAATCCTGCATAAGGGAGTATTAAATGTATTATATAAACAATTAGAGCCTCATTTATATGTATAATGAGATTAGATGAGTCTAGCGTCTTGCCTCATAACCAATTCATTAAAGTCTTACCATATAATTCTGTATTGGTTTGCTTATATAATACAAGAAAAAAACTTCAAAAGGCTCCCAGATAAATATTCTTAGCTTTTATTGAGTCTTATCCTATTTAATTTCTACTGAATAAAACCAGTTATGAGCTATACTTAAAAAGGTCTATTTAGTAATCCTATGAATTTTCATTTTTGCAGGAAACTAACTTTTATGTATCTTTTATATGGATTGGCAAAAATACATTTTACTAACTTTAAACAGTTTTCATTATTGTCAGTCCGTAAAGAATAATCATAATCTTTGATTCGATTCTCATGACAAGATATAGGAACTCTTTCTAGTTATTCTAAATTTTTTACATAATATAATAATTATATTATATTGATTTTTGTAAATTGGATATCCAAGGACGATAAGGCACAATGGTATAAGTAAATCATCTTTACAATAAAATCCTATATTAAGTTAATTTAATCTTATTTTATATAAAAAAATGGACTTATTTCAAATCTGTTTTTTTAACTTTAACGTCTTTTGTTAAGCTTTGCTTTTATAGAAGTTGTCATTCTTGTTATATTACAACATAGCTTTTCAGTAATGTAATAGGACTTTGTTGTATTGATTTTGAACATAATTTTGTTTTCAGCCTAAAGCAATGGATACCAAGATTCCTAAGTTAATTACTCTGTCCTATTATCCATCTATCTATCTATCTATAAGTCTTCTTAACTCACTATCTATCTATCAATCTATTTAGCTCTACCTCCATATATCAATGTACTTAACTCCATATCTGTCTATCATTCTATTTTGTTATTCTTTATTTTATTTCTTTCATTAATCTATCATATTAGTAACAATGATGACAACATCCATAAAAGCGAAGATTTGAAAACAAACGAAAATGAACAATTGTATATGTCAAAACTTAATATCTTAGAATATTAATTCAAAAGTTTAAACTTATACTTGCAAAATAATTTAAATACAGGATTCAATTTAAGGACATACTTACAGTTTAGAAATACTTCGCTTAAAATATATAGAATCTTGTTTTAAAAGGAATCATCGCTCCAAAAATCAGGTGAATCATATCACAAAAAGTTTTGTCAAAAAAGTTAAAATACGCATTTTTTACTGAACGTGCGGACTTTTAGGTAATAGAGTTGCTAAGCTTTCAAAATCGTACCTTATAGTTACAGAAATCATCATTCAACGTTTGAAATCGAGAGGACAATTCCATCATGCCTTGATTAACGAAAATAACTGTAACGTAAGTACGGACGGATAGTTGTAGAAAAGCTTTTCTTTAAAAAATAAGTAAATAAATATCAAACAAATGTCAAAAAATATTTCCATATTTGATTGCTAATACTAAAAGGATTAGAGAAAGGCAAATATTTGTTTATCAGTATTTTACCCAGGGAGGGAGGGGATATTGGTCTCTTTCATGCACTTGGCGTTTCCTCATTCGTTGGTTTAACAAGTTTAGGGACTTTTATTAAATTTTAAATGGTCGGTTAATTAAGTCAGGTATCTACTTATTGTAATCTTCAGAAGGGGCGATTTTGTGTGTCAATATTAGATATGCACATCAATTTATCGGCCATTGTCTTATTCCTTTAAATCCGTGATTTTTGTCTTTTTCTATATAATATCAAATGCATATTTGTAATATAGATTGGAGCTACAATAGAAATAACATATCTAGTTGGTCCATCTGACCCCAAAATTCGTCAAACTTAGAAAGACAAATAGCAGACAATACCTTTGCATATTATTTGAATTTAAATTATACAAGCGATGAAATTTTTCGAGGCTATATTTTCTATAAATCTATCTTTATCCTAAGGAATTCAGCTATTCATAGCTGACTTATTCGAGGTTTTGTCATGGAAATAAATTTTTACACTATATAATTTATCCAAGAAAAGCTTTATCCTAAGAAATTCCGAAAACCTGTCCATGTTCTTGTTCGTGGTAGAAAAAACTGTTTATTCAGCACAGATTTTTTGCAAGCCGATGACAATGGAATAAAATACATCAAACACTTGTCAAACTTTTATTATTACATCAAAAATTGACAAATATATTAAAGCAAGGACAATTGAGTCCATTAAAAGGATATGTTTAAGGATAAGGACAGAGCTCTACAGCCGCGCGTCAGCCGCAACTAAGCCTCAAATCCGTATGGATGCTTTAATTTTTTTTTGAAAAGAGTGATTTTTTAACATTGCAAATCTGGAAAATCGTGTGTAAATAATGGATTTAGAATTCGTGGATATATTGACAGGGGTAAATTTGTCGTCAATTTAGGTTGCTAATATGGACCACATTTATTGGTTAGTTCGTTCATCCAGTATGTGGAGAAAGGATGGGGGTAATGGGAATATTGGGGGTATTGCTATTTTAGCCAGCTGCGAGTATCACTTTATTGGAGAACATGAAAAACTGGTGCAGCATCCAAGTAATAATTATTGGTAATATATAGATTAATTTCAGAATATTTTTATCTATCCAAATTCTAATTAAAATTTGATAATTATTTTAATACTTTAATTAGTTTCATAAAACTGATAAAATAGTATTAACAATTATATTAAATATTCTATTACATTAAATTTAATTCTAAACTAAATTCTTTAACACAAGATATGACATAATTTCACAAAATAACCTAAAACCTGATCCTGACCACTAGGCATTATTAAAAGCTATATTAAAGCAGGGAGTAAGGGAGGGGACAATGGATCGAATATTCAATTTTTAGGAGTCTCAGACTTTGGGGACTGGCTTAAAGGGAATGTGCAAGAATTTAGCAGTTTCTGACTGAGTTTGGGGACTTGCGCATAGAATGCCGCTACTCGTTATGTATGTTTTGAATATTGCAGACGGGGAGACGGGATAAGGGAAGTGGGGGGAAGGGAAATAAACACTCGTTGTGTTAGTTTGGAATGTAGCAGACGGGGAGAAGGGAGAAGGGAGGTGGGGGAAAGGGGCAAGGGAAATAAACAGAATAAAAAGGGGCAGTCATATTCTTGCTAGGAGCTGGCCGGGTCCAATAATCTTTTAATATAAAAATCACACCAAAAAACCTCAATATATTTCATCAAAAACAAGTTGTGATTTCACTTTACATGACGCTATGGAAATCTATTATTTAATTAACAATCCCTTTATAATTTCCTACAAATTTATTGGATTAAACTGGATTTCATGCCCTTTCTTTGATAACTCTAATATTGAATTAATTGCCCATTGTCCCCTCCCTTACTCCCTGATATTAAAGCCATGGGGTGTTAAAAAAGAAACATATTTAAAATAACTAATTATTTTATGTATAGTACATAAATGTATGTTTAAAAGAATCGTATCATAGAGTTACTATGCTTAAAATACTAGTAAAAACAACTAAAACTTGTAGAGTATCTACGCTTGTATGTAATTTTAAGAAATCTCGCTCGTCAAAACAGATTATCTATCATTATTGTTAAATCAATGTTTTTATGCTTCGCTAATAATATTTTTATTCTTGCAATATACAGGGAGGGATGGGACATTGGGCTGTTTATTACACAAGTCCCCAAAGTTTTATGATAACGTTATCTTATTCGTTGGCTTAACATCGTTGTAGACTTTTATTAAATTTTGATTGATGGGATTATTAAATTGAGTGTCTAAATGTTTCAACCACTAAATGTAATCTAAGGAAAGGGAAATTTTCAATGGAGATGTACATCAATTTATCGGCAATTGTCTTATCCCTTTAGATCCCTGTCCAATTTTTGTTTCTATAATGTTGCTGAGAATGAAAAACTATAACAAGCGAGAAAAGTATCAACTATAATCTAAATTCTAAATTATATAAATAAAGGTATCATGAGAAGATCTTTTTAAGAAACATATCTAAATTGAAAATGCGCAAAGAGTTTAAAATAAATTGGAAGATTCTTTTATGCCAAAATTACCCCCAAAAAATATTTCCAGGAAATCGAAACAACAGATAAATGTTAAAAGATAAAAATTTACTAAAAAAATGCAGTTTTATAAGCATTTTCATTTTATAAATATAAAATGATATTGGAGGTTTTCAGATTGTATTTATTCCTTAAAAGGAAATAAAGATGGTGTATTAGAAATAAAAATAGTCTATTAGATGGGATTTTGGCCATCATAAGTATTTTTATGCATAGTTGTGAAGCATATTTTAAAATTAGAATATGTTTTTCGACCTATTTTTAATAATATAACTCAATTTTAAGTTTTTAAGTTAAATTTCGGTTTTTATTATTTTGAAGAAAATATGAAATATTATATAAAATTGGATATATATAATACAAAGTAGAATGATGTCAGTCCGTCCGTCTGTCTGTCTGTCCGTCCGTCTGTCTGTCTTTTCCGTCTGTCTGTCTTTGTCTGTCTTTTCCGTCTGTCTGTCCGTCCCTTAAGATCTCGATAACCACTGAACCAATCGGATTCTACTCTTCAGGGAATATACTTACTGGTCCTGTGGTGGTTTTAGACTATTTTCTTGGGGTGGGACACCCCCAACCCCCCAAAAAACAAAAAAAATCCCCCCCCTTTTTATTTTTTTTTTGCTGAAGATTTCCTTGGTCCTTTAACGAATTTCGCCAAAAAAAAATTTTTATCACCTCTTGGGGCAATGCTATAGAGGCTAGGGGCGAAGCCGCTAGTGACTATATTTATAGATTTGGACATCTAAAGCTGTTTTTTAGGGGGGGGGGGGGACAAAATCTTGGACGTTCCCTGTTATCTTTGACTTTTGTTTTATTATATGACTAAAACTTTAAGCCATTTAAAATTAAAATAATTGAGCTAATGAATGAATGGGCCAATCATATACCTTCAAATATTAAAAATAATTTAGATTTAAAGATTTTATAATGGATATATTACTTCTTGGATCTTACAAAGTGAAACATGCAGCCGGCTTAAATAGCGTTACCCTCCATACACCTATTTTACCCATCTTCTCCCCTCCTACTGTATGAACAAACTGACAAATAAGCGAGCAACTTAAAGTGAGGACAATTTTTTATTCTGTCATAATATCCACTCATATTTTATATCAGTGTTGCGGAGCCGGAGCCGGGAGCCGTGGAGCCGCCATATTTTGCTGGAGCCGTAATTTTCGTTAAAAAACGGCTCCGGCTACGGACTAGATAAACAAAGAGATTTTTTTTATAAATTATAATTTGTTAACTTAGATGCCCCTTTTGAGTTTTTCAAGTCCATTTTTATCAAAAATTAAACTTTTAAAACCTTCAAAAGTAAAAAATAGACGTGGGGAAAAAAATATGTCGAGTTTTTCTTGATTTCAGGCCGGAGCTGGAGCCGGAGCCAGAGCCGCCATCATCACAGACGGCTCCTCGGAGCCGGAGTCGGAATCGGAGCCGCACCAAAATCAAACGGCTCCGCAACGCTGTTTTATATCCATTGATTTGATAGAGTTGGCGTGTATATGATTTTGCCAGGTGTGTGTATTTCTAAAGAGAGTGAAAATTTCAATTTGAAGGGGGATTTTGACACCTCCGTACAACCCCTATCCACATCAAGTTTAACAAAATATAACTTTAAGAAAAACATTTACAAATAGCATCGCTTTATGAAAATTAAAAAATATGATGTACTTTTTAATAATATCATAAAAGATTAATTAACTTTTTCTACGTACAAATGTAAAAATATTGCATATAATATAATACTTTTAAAACAATTGTTATATAAAATGATATATCTATTTCACAATACTAATCAGCTACAGGAATAAGATTTTTGGAATAATATTTTGTTGTTAAGATATTTTATTATTTACTAGCAATCACGCCCCTAGGGGCATCTTGAGTAGGTGGTAGGGTTCAATTTAACACCCCCCCCCCCCTTTCTTTTTATTTTTATTTTCAGGACCTATGAGAAGCTACTTCGTAAAGAAGAACCATAACGGTTCTACGGTATGCAAGATCTTACGTTACATACAGAGATCCTCTTACTTTTATATAAGGATAAAACAAACAAAAATATCTCATAATGTAAACAAAAGTGCTTTGTACTAAACCAGTTGCTTTACCCCTAGCCCCTAGAGAGGACGGGGAGGTAAGAAAATATACCAAAACCACACCAAACTGCTCTGAAAAGTACAACCCACAAGCCAGCAATTTCCGAGATCTTTAGACAAAATACCTTAAAACATAAAAGTTTAGGATAAATATTTTATTTTATCTTTTTACATTTTTTAATTGAAAGAAAACGGCGGTAAGAAGCCTTATCTCTTTCCTCCATTTAAGTTTAATAAATATGGCAATAAATAAATTCTGTGACGAGCAATGCATTGAAAAAAATGTGCACCTGTAAATTACATTTAAATTATTTTTACTTGCAAAGCTACTTTAGAGTATTCTTTGTCAGTCAGCCTGTGACGCTGTGAGGGAAATTAAATTTTATCGGCTGTTATTTAAGATCACCTACATTTTTGGGTAAGATTTCCTGTACCTGCCCTGAGCATTTAATATATAATCTACTTAGTCCTTCGGTCTGTTGGAAAAGCTTCAAAAGATAGAGATTCTTATTTTTTGTAAAGGTTTCGTGATTTATAGCAATTTTTATCATTTTTTGTGACAACTGAATATATGTCAGTAGATCCATCCATGAATAGTATGGATTTTAATAATGTTGAATCAAATTATGTTGGGTATATTAGCAAAGCTTAAAAATTGTCTTTTGGTTGTATTATTGAATAATTATAGTAGGGGTTAAAACTATCCTATACTTAGTATGAAATCGAATGGTAACGATCACTTTTCAAAAACATAACTGTATATATGTTATTTTGTTTATCATAATTGAATACATACATATATACATAATTGAAGATTCCTGCTTTATGGCTTTACCAAACTTATTACCTTATAGTTACAGAGTTCCTCAATTCAATTATATGAAATCAATATGGCGAATTTAATTAACTTTTAGACTATATCGATTGCAGACTGACTTAAACGATTGTAGAGTTGTTTCTGTTTTAAAATTGTAGCGCGTGTTTTAGATTTATATTGAACCAATTTCAACCATCAATCTCTCTTTCATTCTTCTTAACAAATGAAAACTTCTAAAAAGGTAAATTCCTTAAAATTGGATCTAGATATATAGTAAGTAAGTCGACTGTACTTCAGATATTGGACATGGATAAACAGGGAAAAAAGGAAAAATATAAATACTAAATATTTTTATAGTGGTGATTGACCGCTAACACAGCTGGGATCTAAAGGGATAAGATATTTTAAGATAAATTGATGTACATCTCCAATGATGATACACAAAATTGCCACTCCTGTAGATTACAACTAGTGATTGAAACTTTTGGACATACAGATAAATGAAGCAACCAAATATATTTTCAATAAAAATACCCAAGGTTGTTAAGCTAATGAATAAGAAAATGTTATATTTTGGGAATAGTGTAATAAACATAATCTAATAATGGCCTTGATAAATCTTTAAGACAGAACAGATTTGACAGAATTGAACAGGTTTAATGAAGGTGTCATGAAGTAGCTGCCCTACCCAAAAAAAAGAACATTTTACTTCAACCGAACCACATACGAACTTTTAGAGAAATAAACCAAATCCAAAGAAAAAATAGAATCCACTAAGCCTCTAGAACTACCACAAAGTGTCAATCTTAAAATAATTATAGACAGAAAAATTGGGTAGAAAATAATATAGTTTTAGTTATTCCAATAAATCCTTCTGTCCCTGATATAATTTAGAACATGGTAAGCGTGGCTAAGGAAACAGAAAAGTAACAAGATAGTTTACCAAAGTTTCCTTTAAAGTTAGGCTTAATACAACATTAGAATAACCTTATATGATCAAAAGGGATTCCTAGCAGACGAACATCAGTTTACCGAATTAAGCTTTATTCTAAGAAATTCAACTATTTATAACTGACTTAAATAAATGGACTAAGAAAAAAAAATAATGACATTTCAATGTGTACACATTTAAACCAATGATATGGTCTGATTGTTTCTTCACTTTGTTCTTATTGGTCACGTTTACTGAGTAGAGATCTATATATACTATATTCATTGTGTCTGACTATGTATCAGAAAGCATATTCCTGTCTTAAATTTGACTGGTAAAAATGACCACTAGTTAGTTTTTACTTACAAAACTTCAATTACCTATTAGTAGCTTTTTCATACACGGATAAAGGAATATCAAACTGTCCTTAATTATGTTTTCAATAATTTTAAGATATTTTTAAAACTTAAGGAACAAAATTAAGTTTTATTTAATTTAATGCAAAATGATTATTGCTCAATAGAAAATACATCATCAGGCTCTGGGTGTTGGGGGTGTCCCACCCCCTAAGAAAATAGCTTAAAACCACCACAGGACCAATAGGTATATACCCTGAAGAGTAGAGCCCATTCGGTTCAGAGATCTTAAGCTTTAGACGGACAGACAGACATCGTTCTACTTTGTTTTATAGATATAAAGAATCCTAATAAACGACTTATGTGCGCCCTTTTTCCCTGATATTACTAAAGAAGAAGAAAAAGGCTGGAGGGAGGGGTCTAAAAAGTAAATGAAATTGGTTGAAGAGGGAGGGGAACCAATTTTTTAATTATGTAAACAGTTCAACCTAATTGAGAAAATGGCTTAGGGTTTGTGGTAGCTAAAAAATCTATTTTGGGTGGATAAAATTTATTGATTTTATTTTTAAGGATAAACCTTTCGAGTATGGCTTTTAATCCGCTGGATTAGATCGAGTTCTCAGCCATAATGAAAAATCATGTATAATATCATATTACAGTAAATTTTCTACGAATATTAAAATAAATACAAGTTTTGTTAGCATGGGCCTTCGGTTTTAAACCTTTAATTTTTTATTTCAATATCCGCGGAAAGCTGTCTATAATAGGATGTGATGAATAATCATTATCTGCCTCCTAGAAAAATCGGTCCTATAATCACAAATGAAAATTAGTATTAACAAATTTAATCTTAATTGTTAATCGATTACGGATTTTACTTTTTATTAAAATATATGTTTGGCTAAAATTCTTTTATATGTGACAAAGTAATATTTCTGGAAGCTTTACAAAGTGTCTATAAAAATCAGCCATGTAACGTCATAAAAATGAGGGATAAGAGGAGAAGTGGGAAGGAATACCCGTAAAAAAAAGATTGAAAATTCCTCATTTTTATGAAGTCACATGGCTGATTTTTTTGACACTTAGTAAAGCTTTTTATTTCTGTCTACAAAAATAAATAATTTATTCAACGTTTCAAATTGTTTTGCTTGTATATATCCCAACCACACATGTATAACATAAGGTCAGTATAAGTAGGAATGGAGGAGTGTAAGGGCGTGTAGGGGTCAGTTAGGGAGGGGTATATTGTAGAATTACAATACAATAAATATATTAGAACTAAAGAATATTGCATTTTTTATGAATGTTAAATTTGTTGAAAAAAATCACCTAAAACAGTTTGAAAAACCAACAAATTATTTTGTAATAATCATGAGTATCTTACTAAAACTTGCAAAGGCATGACACTTTAAGTTATAGATATTTAAAATTAAGGGAATAAACGTTGTTTTACTATATAAAAAGTATCAGCAAAAAATGTATTATCTATTCATCAATAAGATTTTAGAAAGGGTATAAAACTTTTATCCTCTAAATGTTAACTTAATTAGTTTAACTATGGGCGTGACATGAAGAATAAATGGAACATATCTAAAGAAAAAATTTGTTTGGAGAATAGTTTTACATTTTATTATATTTCTTAGTATAATTTATTTGGATCTACTAGAGTTCACGGTAAAATATTGCTGGTAACGAATATTGCCAAAAATTTATGAATTTTAAAGGCAGAAGCTGCTAAACGTACAGACATACCCGCACACCATTTTAAGTGGTATAAGAAGGCCTACAAATATTCTGGAATAGCCAAGATCCAATGATGCACAGGGAAAGCTTCACTAAAGAAAAAACGCGTAAAATAGGCCCTTTTCGCGCATTTCTCTGCACTGCGATAATTATGCATCATTGATTTAGGGCTATTCCAGATTATCTGTAGGCCTTCTTATGCCGCCTTAAACAGTGTGCGGGCTTGATCTGTACATTCAGCCGTTTTGCAGCTAGCAGCCTTTTAAATTCATAAATTTTTGGCAATATTCGTTACCAGCATTATTTTACCGTAAACTGCAGTAGATCCATTTATTTTAATTAGAATGAAGTGAAAATATTATTGATGTAACCTATCATAGAATTATGTATCACCTAGTTTTTGTTAGGCGATAACGGGTTCGAATCTCAGTTATAAATAAAAAGTTTAGAATAGTACCTAATTCTATCTATTTAGAGTGTGTAATTTCCAAAGAATTGCCATGGCTTTTAAACAGGGGCTTCTAGTTTAGTTAGCATGTGAGAATAACTAAACCCAGTCTTTTCATGAAGTTTTTTATACAGTTTGGTTATTTAAGTATTAGGTAAAGATTTTTGATATAAATTGTCATTTTGTCTTCACATGAAAGTTATTGTTCTTATTCTAAAGCTATATTTTGAGTTTTCATGATTTTGTTTTATGGATGTTATAATCCTGTTTCCTAAAACACAACTCTGAAGGAACACAGTAATAGTGTCTGACTGATTATGACGTAACAAAAAAAATTAGCCAATGAGAGGCCACTATAAATTTTACCATTGGTCAATAACGGCCTCTCATTGGCTATTTTTTTTTTGTTACGTCATAATCAGTCAGACACTATTACTGTGTTCCTCTGAAGCTTTAAAGCAAAACTAATCTGTTGATTAGTAAAAGAATTTTTCCAATTTATTCAAAGCAATAAAAGTTTGCGTTTCTTTTTATAGGATAAATTCCAGGGTTCGACAAACGCCAAATTTTGGAAGCTTTGCAAATTATTTGCGACTGTTCAACAAATTGGAATTTTGCCTAACTTTAATTAAAAGATTCTTATTGTGGGGGGGGGGGGGGGGCGGCTGCGGCTGAAAAATCTTCCAAGAAAATGGTCTAACCATTTACCAATTCATTTTGAGTAAAGTAAGATAAATCTTGTTAAAAGAATCTGCTTTAAAAGGTGTCCTTACTATACCTCAAAGAATTTTAGTCAAAAACTGTATTCATAAAAAAACTAACAAATGTGAAATTAAATCAAACTTTCTTTTACCTTTGAAGATTATTTATTTTATTGCCTTAGTTTTATATTTATATTAGCGTATATCAAGTTAAGTGGGAACCTGTCGTCAAAAGAACTGTGCTATAACAAAACTAAATAAATTTGCGTTTTTTTTAAAACTATTTTGTAAAAAGAATCTCTAGATTGATGAAGGAAGGATGGATTGATGGATTTGTGGCGAGCAGTCTAATTAACAGACAAATTACTTCTAGAACCGTCATTAGTAAAGTTTCCACAATTTATTTTGAAAAATAGAAATATCAAACATTGTCTTTATAATATAATCGATATATTATTACTTGGGTGTTGCACCATATTTTCGTGCACTTTGATAAAGTGATGCTCGCATATGGCTAGAATAACTATATACCCATCCACCCCATTTACCATATCCCCTCCTCCCACTGGACGAATTCACTAACCAATAATTGGGGTCCATAATAGCAAGCTAAATTTATGGCAAATTTTTCCCTGACAATATATCAACGTATTTCCCATATTCATTAATAATATTTATAAGGGATTGGCAGGAGATGGTCAACTGACGCGAAAAAAATATGCTTGATATTTTATAAAATTGCTTTTTAAATTAGAGCTTTATGCTCTTTCGGGAATTTTAGATAAGACAATATTAAGGTTCGTTACATAGACGTCCAAGGGTGAAGGGAAAAGGGCGTTTACCCCCCCCCCCCTCCGCAAACTTTGAAAACCCTATTTTACCCCCCTCAAAACCTTTTTCAAAAACCCTCCTTTTACCCCAATGTAAATAAAAAGCTTAGACGTTTCTGGTTCAGAACCAGACTCTAAAATCCGTCTATTGATTCTTTATTGGTTAATAGACCTTTGAAGGGTTTTATTTAAAACAAATTACATTCATTCTTTTCTACTAAATCGATAATTTACCCTTTAAAACCAAAGATTGCGGACTTTTTTTTGAATGGAAATAAATTTTTATAAGCTCAAACTACATTTATTTAAGATTAGGCTATATCAGCTGCTGTAACCAAATCTGGATTAATTTGAAAAAAATATTTGGTAATTTTAGCTGTTTTTTTCAAGATTTTGAGGGGCAACGCTTCGTAGTATAGACGATCTTTTTATCTGCCCCCAAAATTTTAGTTAAAATTGTTGAACATACCTTATTCCTGATGTTATATCTTTAAAATCTAATCCTATTTAAAATTAATTATTAGATTTACTCAGCTACTATTAAAGATAGAATGCTGAAATTTTTTTACAACATTCCCATCAATAAGGAGCACAATTAACCACAAAACATCAATAGAGGTCGGACCGCTTTTTAGCAGGTTTTAGGCTATTTTTTTTATTTTTTACATTTTCCTCCATATTTTCAGTGTTTTCCTATTGTTATGCGCATCTAGTATGTAATTTACTTGGTAAGTTAACTTTTGTGAAAAAAAAGCAAACAGTTTTATATTGAATTGTAATATAACAAAATTTCATGCTCAAAAAACTATTTAAGCTTTGATTTGATTACATTTCATCGCATAGATTTTTAGCTACAGGCAAGTTATTTTTGCCATTGTTTATCCAAAAGCGTAAATTTTTACATTTTATTTTAATCAATAATAAATCTAAAAAAATTAAAACCACATAAGATAATATATAAAAACAATAACATTAAAGTTAATCTCACCCCCCCCCCCCTATTTTTCATGTTTGATATTCTGTATATCTTTTATTTTCCTCTCCCTCTCAATTGAATCACAGACAGAACACAATTATTTTAGCTACTTTTCATAAACATTTTTGACCATAGTATAAAGAACATTATTACAGTTTTAAATTGTTTTAAACTGAAATAGCACGATAAAGCTTTCAATATTAAATTATTTACATTTGATATTTTTCATAATTTTTTTTTAAAATTCATATTGGTTTTCTAATTTAGTAAAATTATTGATATTACTTAGAAGGGCGAGGTCCTCTTTAATTTTAAGAGGACCAAAGAGTAACGGTTTGAATTGTTGCTTTACTACCCAGGAATATTAGATTAGATAATACCCAACAGACAGCCAACCCAACACGACCTTTGTATGAATTCACGTCTTCCACCAATTCAAACTAGAGATATTAATGCATTCTCGTCATTTGCATGGGACTTTCCAAACAATAGTTTCCAAAAAAGTTTGTATGTTTGGGTCACACATTGGAGTGTTACATGAATATATCCTTGGACCCATACAAATTGACGCAGTTTGTTTTATTAATACTGCAAGCTACTCTATAACTTTAATCGGTCCGGCTTCTATGCAAATGTCCGTTTGTATATCCGTCCTTCCGAGTAAGTTAATAAAATCTATTAGCTATAGTATAGATAGAAGAATGGTTCTTGCAGTTTTTAAACTTTAGCTGCAGTAAAAGCTAGAAGAATAGTTTTTTTTTAAACATCTAACTAAAGCTAACCAATAAAATTTTATTAAATTTTACCCCAAAAGCCTAAATCTAATTCTAACTGTATTAAAAAAGTACCTGTAACTATATAAATTTATTTTACTAAAGAATGTATTTGAAGACAAAACTATCTATTTCTATAATTTGCTAAATAACCTCTTTTTATCACCAGGCACAAATGAACTAGTAAATGATCACAAAATTCAGGTATAGTCCCTTTCGTGACAACGCCTCTTAAGGGGCGTTTTGTCGTATTTTAACAGTAGCTTTTATCCTATTATTAACCCCTGCGGGGAGCTCTAACCTTGAGGGTCAATTGCCTAATCATGCGAGGCAATCACCTAAAATAACGTATAAAAAGCTTCTGTGAAAAAACGACGAAACGCCCCTTAAGAGGCGTTGCCACGAAAGGGATTATACCCTAAAATTCAATTTAGTTTCCCCGCCTTTTATATAATTATTGTATGACTACCAAATTCACGATTGGGGCATAAAATGTAGCACATCCGCTCGATGTCAAGTAAGTAATGGGTTTGTACCAGGCCCAACACTGTAGCATACCTAAAGACGTTAAAAAAGGTTACTTCTGTTAATAATTAAGATTCGCGACAAAGGTCGTGCAATCAAATCTATGCCGTTCTGTAGAGGTTACCTAGGTTTGGGAATGACCTGGAAGATACTTCTATAATGTATTACGTCAAAGTATGTTTAGAGAATTGATATATAATATACCTGGATATCATGATAGGAGAAAAATTGTAGTAAATTTAGGTTGCTATTTCCCCTGTCATTTATTGGTCATTTTTTTAATCCAGGGATAGGGGAAGGGGATGGGATAAATGGGATGGAACGGGGGAATCGTTATTTTAACTCAGTTTATTAGAGAACATTAAAGTCTGGTGCAACATTCAAGTAATAATATATCGTTTGTCACAGCATGTCTTGAATATTATTGACAATAAAGACATAAAATGAAGTGCTATTGAAAATCTTGGCTTTAAATTTATGAGGAAAAAAATACAATTTTTAGCCTATTTTACTTATCCTCTTTATTCTATTATTTGTATAATTTTGTAAATAACCTGTCTCTGTATGGCCAAGAAAAACATGGCAAAAAACTTCACTTTTTGTATTGAACAAAAATGGTACTGCAAAATATTTGATTTATTTATACAACAACAAGGATGATATTGGTGGTTAGTGGCGCAAATTCAGCTTCTCTTTTGTATGATAATATTTTTATGAAAAATCTGAATTTACCTATATTTTTTACTCATATAATTATAATATTTGAACTTGGTTAAATCATAAGTTAAAAATAAAATATATTTCTTTATTATTAAGGTTTATTTACAACATTCTATAGAATTAAAGGAAAGGAAATTTTCATATGATAACGTTTAAAATTAATATCAAACAATGATAATAAAAGTCAATTTTATAGTAGCTACGTTGCCATCAAAAAATTACACACATACATACAATTGTTTAAAAAGATTAAAACGAGAGACAGACAATCAGCAAAAAGTTTAGCAAGTCTCTAATACCCTCTAACCCCCCCCCCCTCCTCTCTCTCTCTGTCTCTATTTCTTTCCCTTTCTCTCTCTCTCTCTCTCTCTCTCTCTCTCTCTCTCTCTCTCTCTCTCTCTCTATCTATCTATCTATCTATCTATCTCTCTCTCCATCTATCTATCCCCCTTTCATTTTCTGTCTTTCTTTAAGTCTAATTTCATATCTGCCTTCATATTTAACCCTTATGAAACAAAAGGGTCCTTTAACTAAAAATAAAATTTGGTATTTGTTGTGTCTTTTCACAAGCACGTGAATAAAATAACCTTCCCACCTCCCTCCCCCCCCCCACTTTTTCCAAAATATTTCATAATAATAAAAAATCACCCTTGCGGGAAGCTTTTACAACTGACCAAGTCTAACATAAGATATGCCTTTCAATATTTTGTCTTTTTAAAGTTGAAACTTAGTCTTAAAATAATTCTCTAGTACAAAATTGCTCTGGTTTATCTATGTTCAAGGGTTACCTAACTAAGGGGGTCCAAATTCCTCATTTTTCTGTCCAAACACCCGGGCATAAGGAATCTATGCAACTGGGGTATTATGTTAATTAACATCCAATAGAATACCAACTTTTTGATTGCACGACTACTACCTGGAAGTCTTAACTGTGCATGGTAATAAATTGCGCCTGTTTTTTGGCAGAGACATTCCCCTTACTCTGTCTATCTATGTTGCATATCTGGCATTGCACCATTAGGGACCATTTTGAATGTGTAAAGCCACAGTCAAAGGGTTAAAATTGATCCCTAAATACTCTCAGACAAGCAGAAATGGTTTTTGCTTATTGTGTGTTTTTAAATCACATCTTACAAAATCAAAAGGGTGTACTCGACTTTAAGAACTAGACAAAATAGTTGTTGACTATACTTATTTTATTTCAAAAGTTAAAATAATTATGTATCGCATCGTATTATAGACATCTTTCTGTAAACCACGAGGGGCCAAAGGCCAGTACAGCAAAAATGATATTAATTTTAAGATTTTTATTTTGATATACTTGGAAAATTGTTTATAATTCGATGCTATACATGATTTTTCAGTATGGCTATACTAGAAATAATTTTAACATCAAATGATCGAATTAAACATATCTTTTATTAAGTTCTAAGATATTTAGTGCTAGGACAATTGAAGATAAATCGACCTTTCCCTCAATTTGCTAGTTGGTTAAAATTATTGAAGGTATTGGTTGTAAATTCAGGGATATAAAGGGATTAGACAATGGCGATAAATTAATATAAATCCCCAATGATGATAGATAAAATTACCCCTTCTGTAAATTAAAATTAGTGGATGAAACGCTTAAACACTCAATTTAATGATTCAACCAATCAAAATTTGATTTGCCTAAAGTTGTTAAACGAACGAATAAGAAAACGCTGTTAGAAAAATCTGGGGACTAGTGTAACTGCCAAATGTCCCCTCCCCTCCTGCTTTTAATTAATCGAACTGACCAATGAATGATGTCCATGTAAGCAACCTTATTGAGAAAAAATTTACCTATCAATATATCCACGTATATTCTATTTATTTATCGATACTTCTCTAAAACAAAGCACACAATCATTTGAGTGGTCAGTGAGATCTTAACAAACAGACAAATAGGGTATTTTTTATCTGATGGTTACCCTGTGAGGCCTTAACCTAAAGTTTACTACCATGTTGGGCTAATCTAACCCCAATATAACCTAATCTAAGCTAAGGTAAAAGACTCATAGGATTGTTTTATGAAATATTAGAAACCCCCTTCCCTTCCTTCCTAGCCTTTTTTCCTTTAGTGACAAGACCCTGGAAAACTCCTAAATTTTGTTTATGTAAATACTTGTTCTAATCCTGGGGAGTGCTTGGTTATTTTTCTAGATAATTGGTTAATTTGTTAAGGAATCTCAGATTAGTTTCTTATTTTGAGGTGTTTTTATAATTTTTCTCAGATTTTGGTACTTTGTAGCTGTTTCAGTGAATAGAAACAAATTAATATTATCATAATTACCTATGTATTTTAAAGACTATATAATTCCAGTAAGGGTTCGAAACCGCTTAATATCCACAGGATTAAATCTGGTTCTGAGCCATACGACAATCTTGTATTGCATCGTATTATAGACAGATTTCCGCGGATAGTAAAAGTAAAAAAATATAAGATTAATTTCAGTCTTGTTAGCCCCGAGTGCCCGATAACTATCATTGGTACCAAAATCCCAATTATATCTAAAATAAAAAGGTGCATAAAGCATTGAAATTCTGTGAGCTAATGAGAGAATTTTCAAAAGGTATTTATACAACCTAGTTAAAAAATTTATTTTTGATAATCTGTTCCTTAATAAAAATATAGAAAATTAAGGAAAACTCTGACAACATGCATAGAAGCGAAAATTATATCTGTTTCATGAATCATCGTGCAAAGATTGATATCGATAGGCTAATTCTTAAATATCCTCCTTCGAGAGTTCGATCTGACCCTAAAGATTTTATCACTCTCCTAATTTATTACTAGAAAATTTGTTACCCTTAACACTTAGCACTAGTTAAAAGATTAATTTACAGTTTTAAAGAAACATATTGAATAGAAAGTTGAGTGCAAATTGGCCTAATGATTTTTTAAACAGTTTATATAATCAATTACAAGAATTTTCTAGTTAATTCAAGAATATTTTTTGTTTGTTTGATAGTAAAACTTGTAATAATGTCAAGACTCAAGACGTCTAAATTCATTTTATTGATCTAAAATCAAAATAATACATCAACAATCGAGGCAAAATTTCACGGGGTTCATACCCAACACAAATCTCGAGGGAGTGTCATCTATTAGGATGTGATGGGGGGAGCTATAATGCGAAGTTGTCTATAAGAATGGATGTAGAATATACGTGGATATTAAGACAAGTCAAAAAAATTGTCGTCAATTTAGGTTGCTAACATGGTCCTTATTGGTAAGTTCGTTATTTCGTTAGGAGGGGAGTTGGTTAGGGTAAATGGGTTGGAAAGGGGAAATCGTTATTTTAGCACGCTGCAAGTTTCACTTTATTAGATAAAGTGAAAATCTGTTTTAAGATCCAAGTAATACTATACATCTATTTGTATAAGAACTCGACTCGTTAACTCCCCTATATTCACGAAAGAACTTACTTGGAGGGGGGTTGATTTATCCCATCCGTTGCCCCTAACCCTATCAGCAATAATCTTGTGCACGTCCTTGCAACTATTTCTTTAATATTTTAGGGCAACCTTACTGATTCTTTGATCTTATGGACAATGACATACAAAAAGCTTTTACTTTATAAAGTTTTATGAGAGCTTTCTAAATAAATGTATTTAATTAGTATAACAGAAAGGTATGATAAAACCGCAGTCAACCAACCCTATCTAAATACCTTTTAATTTACCCACAAAACTAACTAATTGTATCCATTTAGTAGGTAACCCTTTCCTTTTAATTTTAAAGTGTTTTTTCGTATTCATTCGAATCCGGTGGGTAGGAACCGGTTCTCATCCATACGAAAAAAACTATGTCTAGCATCGTATTATATCCAGCTTTCTACGAATATAAAAATGTACAATTAAAATATTAAAACTAGTTTTTTTAGCCCCGAGGTGCCGAGATGCGAGAAATAACTATTATGTGTTTTACAATACTTAGCTTTCCTTACTTCGATTGTGTTTTTTTTATGAGAGGATATTGGGCTGTTTATTACACTATTCCCCAAAGTCTTGTAGTAACGTTTTATTATTCGTTGGTCTAACAACCTTGGGGACTTTAATTGAATTTTAATTGGTTGGTTCATTTAGTTGAGTGTCTAAACGATTCACTAATTGTAATGAACAAAATGGGTAATTTTATGTATAATCATTGGGAATGTACATTTTATCTCTTTTGATCCATGGTTTTTCATTCATATATCCTTTCGGAATAAATAAATCATAATACATTCATTAATTAGAATGTCTTTCCAAACAAAGATTATTGTAATCCAATTGGACTGATAGTAAAACGGCGTAGGAACAACTCGAACACATTATTGGATAAAAAGTTTTGGAGCAGTTTTTTAAATAAAGGTTAATAAATCTATTCTGCTTACTTTTATATCATAATTATTAGTTAGCTATGCTCTTATTGTCATAATAATATTAGTTATAATTACAACTTTACGACTAAATCATAAGATAAAAAGGATGACAACACCCATAAAAGCGAAGCTCTGTATTGTAATCAATTGGTAGAACAAACGAACATAAACACTTGTAGAATATTAAAACATAATAACATAATGCTAATTTAAAAGCATAAACCAAATTTTATATCAACTTGTTGCAAAATAACTTTTAAGGACATACCTAACAGGAATCATTATCCAAAGTTTAAAATCTATAGGACAATTGTAACGAAAAGAGCTAAATGTGAAGTACGGACGGAAGGATAGGTGTACAGACCTAAGTTGAAAAAAGCTTCGCTTTTAAAAAGCTTATTTAGTCATTGATTTATGCCCCCTAGTGACTTCAAATATATTGTAGAGATATAAAAATGTATATACAGTGTGTTTTATCTAATAAAAATAAAGTATTGCTTGATTTTACCCACTTACCATTGACAGAAAATAAATTAATTCTCAATATCTTATTTTTTTCATTTGCTTGAAACTTTTATGAGAAAAAATATTTTACAGTTTCCAAGGTTATTGTTATGACTATTCAACTTTAATGGAGCTAGCTTTCAAACGGCTGACAGCACAGTCTTGGTACGTATATCATTAGAACCGAAACGAATAGATCTAAAAGTAAATTAAGGAAAATGCCAAAAACAAATGCGCGTTTTTATTTGCTGTACCATTTCTTTCAATTTTTAGTTTTTAACTATTTCTTGTTTCTTTTAGATACTTATAACTTGTGTACATACAATAGTCGAATAGTTAGAATAATAACCTTGGAATTTTGTGTTGGTCTAATAACATTTATAAAATCATATTCAATGGGAAAACAGATTTTTGGTGTTGAATTTGTTGAAAATATCAAAATATTTTTTCTTATTCAAAATGTCCCAAGCAAATATAGAAAATGATATATTGATGAATATTAATTTATGTCAATGGTAAATGGGTTATAATTGAAGCAATACTTTGGTTCCATTAAAAAATACACACTGTATATAGTTCATAATTTGATAAAAGTTAAAGAAATTTATAGGTAGTGGACTGGATAAGACGGCTTTTGTGGATCATGAAATTTATTTCAAATATATGTATAATTTCTACTGTCCATAAGGTAGAATACGGGGTATTTTAAGACTTTTACTTACTAATTAAACTTAAAATCTTTATATTTTTGTATCTCATATTCTGTATTTAAGACAAAAAGCTGCTTTTAAGTGACTTTGTACTTCAATATTTCCCCGCAACTATTAATTAGTTTTCTAGTTTTTTAACGAATATTGGACTAGCACAAGATGACTACTAACCTTGATGCAATAATGAACGTATTAGTATAGATTTATAACCCAGACAACTATCTGAATCCAGTATTGACGCCTTTTTTGTGTCTGCAAATTGCTTTCTGCCTTTTTGGAGCGAATTGGCAGTGTTATTACTTACACCATTGGCTGATATTTAAGGGCCCTAATTGAAAGTCGCCACAGGATCCATGAGGCCGGTGGGGACATACAGTCTTCCGGGTGTCCCATAGAGTAGTGGTTAGCGCACTACTCTATGGTTGGGAAAATCCCAGTTCAAGTCCCCTCATATATATTGCACTTGGATGACAAATGCTGTTGCAATTTGTCAGAATATAATCACGCAACCTTCCTTGAGATGCCCTTAGGTTGTAAGGAGGGAGATTTGTAGGAAGTTAGGATCCTACCTATCAAGCAACTGTAATCATGCTTTCCCTCGTCCATGCTCCTCATCCATATGAGAGTGCCATTAATTAGGGTGGCTTAATATGGAATACCTGCCAAAACTCTAGGCCAGGGTGATGTAATAATTGAGTAGCTTCCACGAGAATTGCAGGTCAGCTTGTAATGTAACATAGAATACACTCAGCTGTGCGCGAAGCTTACCAATCTAGGATTGGTCAAAGGATTCTCACCTCCAATTTCCTTGTGCATCTGAATTCTAACTTCAGAGAATCAAGGCTACATACATACATACATACACATACAGTCTTCCCCTTATTGTTTTACTTTAATGGTGAAACATCCAGATAAAGATTACAATTATTTTTGTATAGATTTTAAATAATCTACATCAGTGTTCACAGACTTGAATACAAATATTGAAAAATATTCTTATCGACCATCTATTGTATGAGCTATAAAACATAATAAGTGGAAATATCCCTTTTGCTTAAATTAAACCATATAAAACAACTTACAAAGTTACAAGTTTGGCTTAGAAACTGACTAATATCCGCCAGATTAGAACCGGTTCTCAGTCATAATGAATAATTATGTATTGTATAACATTTTAGACAATTTTCCACCAATAATAATAAAAAATCTTAACATTAATACCAGTATTATTGGTCTGGGCCTTCGGACCCTCAGGGCCAACAAAACTAAATTTAATCTTTCATTTTTCATTCTACTTTTTTTCTGAAAGCTGTGTACAATACAATGCGTTAAAAAAATATTTCTAGAACTCCTTTTTTAAAAGTCAAATTGTAAGAAGATTAATCATAGTTTTGAAAGCAAAACTTTGAAGTCAAAATAAGAAAAAATCTTATTCAGCCATCAATTCTAAGCCGTTTAGTCCTTTAAAATTTTATTTATCGTAAATATTGCTATATAAAAATATAATATATCTTACAAATAGATTTTCAGACTTTCAGCTGATTTTTAAATTGATTAAACATCTGCCGAGCATCTGCCGAGCCTTGAAAATAGTTGATGCTGACTTTTCGAGGATGTTGGACCAAATGGTATAATATGAAATTAAAGGGATAATGATATATAAAGATATAGACCATTATTTTTTCTTATTTGACCCTGTTCCAAAAATATTCTCCTACCCATTACTCTAAAAAAATATATCTTTTTTAAAAAAAAATAGTAATCCTATTTTGTTTGTAGTAGGGTTGGGCCGGATACTTTTTTGGCCGGATACCGGATACCGGATATCCGGCTGATTTCAAATGCCGGATATCCGGTAACCGGCCGGATATCCGGCCAACGCCGGATATCCGGCAAATATCCGGTTATCCGGCCAAATTACCGGATATCCGGCCGGATAACCGGCCAAATTACCAGATATTAAAGAAGTAAAAAAAAATTTCTTCAGAAATCTGATATAAATTTACATTAAGTTAAACTTATTCAGAAAAAATGTTCTTCTAGCTTCAATAATAAGAAAATTATAGCCATTTAAGATTTTAAAAAGCAGAGATTTTTGGTGTAAAGTATAAAAAATTTTAGAGCCGGATATCCGGCCGGATAGTTTCAATATCCGGTATCCGGCCGGATATTGAAAATGGCCGGATATCCGGCCGGATATCCGGCCACACCGGATATCCGGCCCAACCCTAGTTTGTAGCAGAGCTTCTCGTGAACCGCTGAACCGAAATGGTTCTCCTTTACAGTGAAGCTTCTCATAGCTCTAATATTGGTGTATAACAATTTTTGGGGAGAATATCTCTACCTAAACCAGAAAAATAGACCCTAAAAAACTAATCCCCCCCCTCCTCAAAAACGACAGGCCTCTAGGGACGTAGCCACTAGTTCTTTTATAAGCCATGTTATCTACGTACAAAATATTGGAGAGAATTTGTTTGTGAAATAGCTTAGAGAAAATGAAAGAAAAGTTTAAATCTTTTTTATTCTGGGATCAGATATCTGGTTTGTGACATGTTAATTTATTTTAAGCTATATATTTTTTTCTTTAAATTACGTTCTTTTAGCATTCGTCAAGCTAGTGATTCAGGGGGGGGGGAGGCATTTGGCTATTTATTACACTAGTCTCCAAATCTTATAATAGCGTTTTCTTATTCGTCGACTTTGATTGAATTTTGTTTTGTTTGTTCATTTAGTTGAGTGTCTTAACGTTTCAACTAAAAATAGTAATTGGCAGAAAGGGCAATTTTGTGCATAACCATCGGGGATGTACATGAATTTATCTGAATTTATAGCTTATAGCTTTATTCCATTTTGATCCCTGAGTATGGTCCTAACATATGAAGACTCAATTTATCTTTTTAAAACAATTTTTAACAGTGCGTGTAGGTGCTCTGTAGGTTAGCTTGGCAAGCGTTTATAAAACTAATTAAGCAGATATTAATCACAACAATCATCTTATCTAATTATCTCACAATCAAACCTTTATTAACCAGCTTAATATAACTTAGGGCCAGAATTCAACTTTAGGATCTAAGATTTTTTTTACTATATTCCACTTTTTAAATAGTGTAGTGAAGGTACTCTATAGTTTACTATGCCGGTCTGTCTCTAAGGTCAAAGGGCGTCTAAAGATATAAAGATTTTTAAAAGCGAAGCTTTTCTATAATTAGGTTCGGTCCGTCCGTCCGTAACGGATAGCTTTTTTCGTTAATTTAGGCATGTTAAAATCCTATCCTAATTTGCATGGTGATTCCTTTAGTAGTTAGGTACGATTTAGGAAGCTTAGCAACTCTATAATCATTACCAAAATGTCCGTACGTCCATTTTAAACTTGTTGATTTTTTTACTTTTTTAACAACAAATTTTTATGTGATCTAATCATCCGATAGATCTGATTTTTGGTATATTGATTCCTGGGACAACAAAGTATAATGTTATAAGCGAAGCAACTCCATAATCAAGTTCTAAAAAACTAAGTACTAAGTCATCCTTGTTTAAACAAATTCTATGACAGGTGCGCATCCAGTATGTATATTTTTGTTTGTACGTCAGTTTCTCAGTTTCTCGGTAATGCTTTGTTGAGGTCATTTTGCTTTTACGGGGAAATGTGATTTACGCAGCTACTTAATAAGATAGATGGCTTACGATCTTTGTAAAGATTTGGATGACTTTAACTTACTTTATTTATTTTCATTGAAAGCTTTTTTTTGTTATATTTAACTATTTATGGATAAGGTTATCATTGTTTGTTGAAATATTATTCTGTAATGTATATAGAATATAAATGGTTATTATGATTTGGAAAAATTGTCGTCAATCTATGTTGCTAACATGAGCATTACGTATTGGTCAGTTCGTTCATCCAGTAGAAGGGGGTGGGGATAAGGGGGTAGGTCATTATTTTAGCCAGCTACACATTTCTTCTTTATTAAAGTACATGATAACCTGGTGTAAGATCCAAGTAATAATAGATCTATTTATTTTAGACTCTGATTATAAATATCAAAATTAGATAATACTTTTTATTAGCCATACATATTTCTTAATGATTCAGTTCTTTGGATCTCAAACTAGTTTGATGCTTATTAAATCAAACATTATTATGGTATCGCAGCGTCTCTATGAGTAACCATTTTATATTCTTACAATGGCATTATTATTACTTGGTGATTACACCAGATCATGTACTCTAATAAAGTTAAACTTATAGCTGGCTAAAATAACGACACCCTTTACCCCAGCGCCACCAATACTACTAGATAAACCAGCTGACAAATAAATTATGTCCATGTTAGCAACCTAAATTGTGGACAATTTTTCCCCTGTCCTTGTATCCTTGTATTTTCTGTATCCATTATTCTTACGTCCGTACATAAAAGCTACATTACAAACAATAAGTGTAGCTTCGCTACTAAAAACCGCAATACAAATGCATATTGCATAAAATATCTAATATGTAAATAAGATTAATAATTGAATTTAATTCTTTTGTGTATTTTTATGCATGATGATATTAGGAAACACATGTCGTGTATTGTACTTAAAACAGCGAGGGGGGAGGGGGCATTAAGCTAATCACAAAGTTTCTTATTTGTTGGCTAAATAACTTTAAGGACTATATTGAATTTTCATTGCTTGGTTGGTTCATGAAGTTGAGTGTTCCAACGTTCCAACCACTAATTGTAATATATAGAAGGTGAAATTTTGTGAATCATCATTGGGGAGTTACATAAATTTATCGGCTATTCTCTTTGGATTCCTGACTTGAACAATGATAGGTCACAAATTTTAAAAAAAAGATGATTTTATGTATTTGTATTTTAAGCCACCTTCTTTTTGATAATTTATATACAAATATAACTTCAATCAACGTAATTATTACAAAGGAAACAAAATTAATCTAATTTATTATCATGAAATACTAACCATAAAAATGTAATTTATTAATAATTCATATCTGATTAATTTGAATTGCAATTTAAAAACACAGACTCTTCTTCTCAAATATAAAAAGTAAAAATATTTTAGGTATATAGAAAAATACTTCTTAAACTAAGCAAAAAACTACTAAATAGTTTTACTTGTGGCTTTGTCACAGAAAGGATAAGGGGTAACTACCCCCTCAAAAACATGTTATTTGTTGTTATTTTAATTAGAAAAATTGATTAAATGTTACAGATCTTAAACACCCTGTTACTTTAATGTAAGGATAATCTAACCTAGGATATAGGATCTTATAATAAACCAAATAAAACTATTCTTGAACCCCCGCCTGGTTAGAAATCCCTGTAGGATTCACCACTAAATTAAAGAGCACACGTTTATTTAATCCATAATATTAACTTTCCAATGGCACATTTATTTTTGATAAAACCATTCCTTCCAAATTGCATAATTCAATTTTGTTAAACATTGTTAAACTGTTTGTTGATTGTAAAAATAAATATGCAATAAAATGTATAAAATGCTATTATGCTAATATAAATAATTTTATGCTAAAATAATAAAAATTCAATTCTATTGAACGTTAGTTTTCCTTGTTTTTTTTTAGATGATAATAGTTACTTATCGCACCGTAATATAGACAGCTGTCTGCTTTTAATTCTAATATTCGCAGAAAATTGTTTATAATACGATGCTATACTTGATTTTTTAGTATGGCTGAGAACCGGTTCTAATCCAGCAGATATCAATCGAAGCCAAACTAGAAGACATTTTTAAAAAAAGAATATACAAATCAAAAGATGTAACTAAACACACGATCGCTTTTTATTTCCTTTTCAGATAAGCTTTTCATTAATCAGGGACAGGATTTTATATTTTTAGGGAAAAATCAGGTCAACCCTCTTGTGGTTTATTTCAAGTTAGAAAAGGTAATAAAAATAAACTTCCTATGACGTAAGTATTTAGTAATTGAATAGGTTTTTGTAAGATCTCAATTTCTAAAACAGTTGCTCTTGGTTATTCTTTTCAGATATGCACTATGTTTAGTTTTAACCACAAATTGAAATCTACAGAAGGGGAAATTTTGTATATCATCAATGTGAATGTATATCAATTTATCAGCCATTGTCTTCTCCCTTTACATCACTGTGAAGAAGGCTTAGTGGTGGTGTTAAAACATAATTTAATTTAATGAAACTAATCTTGCAATACAATTTATTATAAAAGTTTTATAGCATCACTCAAAATGTTACAGATATTCTCATAAAAAGTTATATCTTTTTTATTTATCAGTTAAAAATCAAACTGTCGAACAGACAAACAGATTTTACGATTTACCTCACAATACCTAGTCGAACACAGAGCCCCTTCCCCTTTTGGGTAATAGATAGTGGGATTTTTAACATGTTGGAATCGAATAAGGTTAGTTTATATTAGGTAGAGAGTAGCCCCACAGGGCTGCATTGATTATAGATATGCCTCTTTCAAAATTATTCAAATTTTGAATAATTACTAATTGCTGTATTACACTGATTTCGACACAACCAAGTAAAAAAATCAATAAACCCTCTCTGGTGTTGGAGTATTGCCTGGGCTTGTAATAATTTCTATACATACACACATTTGGATATTCATACATGAACGCCAAAATATCAAGCTAATTAATATGTCACATATTATAGGCTATTTATTCTATATAAATCATGTTTTTTGGAACAGCGACATGTCGATAAGATTTAAGTCATGAACTTTTTTTTTATCTAATGTCAAGTATTTCAAAGTTTTAACAATAATAATTAATTTCGTTTTAAATTTTTCGTTGAAAATATATTTTTGATTATTAAGCACTAGAAAGTGTCATTTGTGACGTCATAAAAACACATCTAAATTCATATCTTTTTAGGGGTTTCCTTTCCCATTTCTCCTCTCATCCCTCCTTTAAGACGAATTTTTATGACGTCACACATGACGCTTCTTCCAACGCTTTTTTAATTATTGTTGCTTATTTTAATTAAACAAGTCTTTTTGTGGAAGGGATGAAACACCATACATTTATGCATATAGTTTAGGATCGTTTAAATTAACCTTTGCTGGTGTGTGAGGTCAAGTATGTGTGCATGATTCTCTCATAATGTCCAACCAATCATGTAAAAATAATCATTAAATTTAATTTAAATTATTAACAAATATTTTTTCCAGCAATGGGAATGATCTATTTTTCTATAAAGAACGAATTTTAGTTAAAGATAAGTAGTCCAAAACTGGCTAGCTGATTTATAAAAATAATTTTAATTATAAGAAATATTTGTGTCATATTTTTTTAACTGTTTTGTGATGGCATATATTGGTATTTTAAGTGTTAAAATAACAGGCAACCAATAGCACCTTCTACCAATTGTATACCCTAAACTTATTAAATTTATGCATATTCTTGATGCCTTCTACTATTCTGTTCTTGTCATATAAGAAAGAAGGTTTTTTTTCGATAATCGCCGATAAATTGATTTACATCCCTAATGATTTTATATAGAATTATCCTTTCTCTATATAACAATAAGTGGTTGAAACGTTTGGACAACCAACTTAATACCAACCAATAAAAATTCCAAAAAGTCCCCAAATTTCTTAAGCCAACGAATCAGAAAACGTTATTATAAAACTTTTGGGACTAGTGTAATAAACAGCCACCATCTCTGTTTTTTTTTTCAATGCTGTTATTAATATTCTGGGGTATTACTTGACCTTATACCTTTTTTATTTGATTTCTATTTCGTCTAGAACTATGTCGCCTCTTTTTGAGACTTTTATATATTTATTAAAATGCCTGAAAAGTTTAGGCAAGACAACAATCATAACAGTAGCCATGTTTTATGCAAATTGGGTAGGTAGTTTAGTTTTGGGTACAAGGATTTTCTTTTTCCTATATCCCTGGTATCTAATATGTACATATTTTCTCGTTAACCAAGCACACAAACTGGAAGGGTGTAATTTATTTAATTCAAACACCTATAACATGTATGTAAATAACAGGGTGTTCTTTTGGTACAGTGCAGTGGGTGTAATTTATTCATTTCTAAGTACACCTTATCAAGTTTACACAAATATGTATGTATTTATTTCTGTTTTTTGTGTTTGTCTGTACTGAAGGATCTCGCTAACTACTCACCCTCCCAATATGGTTATCCTTTAGAGTGTAGTTTCTCATAGGTTTATGAATCTTTTGGAGGAGTGTTCACCACCGTCTTAAGAGGTATCGTCCTAGAAAAAAAGGACTTCCTTGTTAAAAATAAATCTCATTTTTAAACTTAAATTAAAAGTGAGGTGGCTCTACTTCCCCCTTCCCTAAAGGACCACTAAGGGCCTCTAGGGGCGTATCCGCTAAAATGATAAGTATACCTATAAATACGGATCAGTGTTTAAATTGATAAAGGTATAAATAAAACATTAAAACAAAAACGAACAAACCAATTAAATTAATACATAAAACTAAATAAAAAGATGATTAAAAGTTCTTTATAAGATTTAGTTAATTCTAAGATTATATACGCTTTTCAGCTCAAAATAAGTTCTTTCATTTAAGACTTTTGATGATATAATACAATTCTATATCTATATGCCCCCCCCCCCAAAAAAAAAAGGTCTAAAGGATTTAATCCCTTTTCATTTATACATATTTAAAAATAAAAAATTTAAATCAATGTATTTGATGATTTCTGTCGTTTTAGGTAAATCTGATTTTAAAATTGAACTAAACTCGTTGATTCGACAAAAACAAATCTAGTTAAATTACTGTGCACTGCTTTGTAGTAGACGAATGATATTAGAATAATCAACAATAACCAAACACTGAAAATAATTTAAAGACATAGAAACATCATTCAAAGTAAATTAAACTTAACAAAGATGTTTTTTTTTACAAAATTTAACTAAATTAGAATACTTCTAGGACAACAGAAGCTTTCTGAAACTATAAGACATATAATCAATAGTTCATATATCAAATACATACCTTATTAATCACTCAATGGTTACTCTAATATAACAATTGAAAATTATGCCCGCAGATAAAGGCTTGATGATACATGGTCCCTATTAAATAAAATAACAGTACAATATCAAACTAGCCAATATCATAAGGATTCTGTGTTACCATATCAATAGGTTTCTTGAAACCATACCTTAAAATGAATAGGTTGATATCATTTCATGTAAACTTTTTGTAATTTTGGCCAAATTGAAAAGAGCACAAAATATGAATTAAATGAATTTTTGGTCTGGGGAACCATTCAGGGAGGGAGGGGACATTGAGATATCTATTACGCTGGTTCTTAGAATTTTATAATAACATTTTCTTATTCGTTGGCTTAACAACTTTGGGGACTTTTACAGAATTGTGATTAGTTAGTTCATTAAGTTGAGTGTACAAACGTTTCAACCACTAATTGTTATCTACAAAAGGGGGAATTTTTGTATCCTCAACGGGCCATTGTCTTATCCCTTTAGTTTGCTGGGAAACATTAGTTTAGGGGAGAATAAATAATCTGAGATAGAGGCAAGTATTCTTACCCGTGAGACGGTAGAAGATGGGTTCGAATCTCGGCCCTAAACCATATTATATCTAGAGACGTTAAAAATGTTGCTACTGAGGCTTTGGCAAAGTGCGAAATATATTGTTGGAGGAATGCCTTGGACTTCTAATCAAAGGTGGTGCAATGAAAGGGTTAGTAGGGTGTAGAGAAGAACGTTGGGCCGCTTAATCATGCACTGTATGTATATCTGTCCTCTAGAGGTTATCCCGGTTAAGTAATTTAAATACCAATCTATATAAGAGAGATAAATCATATAACCATTAAATCTTCTATTTATAAAGGCTTGTAAACGTGTAAACACAAAAAGATTTAATTGAATCGAAGGTACAAAAAAATATTCCTAGGCGTTTTTGATTATTTCTTAATCCCTGACTTGAATTAAACAACTTGAGATTTCATTGAAAGAATAATTTGAAAGTCGGAGCATCTTTTTATTCTTTGTGGGTTAATTGTCAGGAATTTAGTTATTTGCAATATGGAAGACTAAACAAATCAATAATCACAGCATTGGCGTAAATGGTAGCGTGTCTGCCTGTTATCTGACCATACTGTGTCATAATAGAGACGTTAAAAATGATTGTACTACTGGTGCTACATAGCACTAAAGGCGAAATTAGGCCGAAAGCCTTGGCCCGTAAACAGGTACAACTCATCAGGACTTACAGACTGTTACACATTATCATACATATTATAATTAATTTTGGTGGGGAGTGATATTTTTAACTAACAAGACAAAGGTCATGAAATCAAAGGATTGATTGTGCATTGGATGTTATTAAATTTTATATCCTATGGTGGGAGAATCGCATCCCACTATAATAACCTTGGGTTCTCAAGATGATCTCTTGGAATCGAAGAAAAACTCCGCTCCAACGAGGTAGACAAATTAAAAGAACTCATGAAAAATTTATTTATCCAAAGTTCAAAATGAGTACAAAAATTAAAATGTGAAGGAAACTAGTTAGATGTCCTGAAAATCAAAATCAGTAAATATCTTTCTTAAAGCTATGTTACTTTATTCTAGAGGAAAGTAAAAGGCTGGGGTTACATCAGAAAACTAAGCTTTCATTATCAACATTTTTTTATTGTAGGACACGATCCCTTCCTGCATATTTCCCTCCACAGTTAATACAGGGATCCATTATTTCTATAGTTTAGCCAGGGATCTCATGGGATAAGACAATCATGATCAATTATTGTACAGTGTACATGCATGCACAATAAGATATATAAGTTTTCCGGAATTTTAATGTTAGGGGGAGATTTGAAATCTGCATCAAATTTTAAGGATTTTTTATAAAATTCGTTTTTTGTATAATTCTTTATCTAAAAGCGGAAATGCTTTTTAAGTTAATTAATTTTGACCAATAGGATAGGTGGATTTTAAACTACCTGTGCTCTAATTGGTTGAATGATGTACGCCATCCAATCAGAGCGCAGATTTTTTAAATCCACCAATCACAGATGCCAAAATTAATTAACTTAAATTGCATTTCCGCTTTTAGATAAAGAATTATAGAAAAAACGAATTTTATAAAAAAAATCCTCTAAATTTGATGCAGATTTCAAATCTCCCCATAACTTTAAAATTCCGGAAAACTTATATATCTTAATGCACAATGACAATAAAAAATTATTAATTATTAATTGAAAATTTTGTTCACAGCTGGTTTGTACCATACATTCAAGATTTAATAAAAGTCCTCAACGTTTTAAAGAAAGCTTTGGGTAACAGAATAATTTACGGAACAACGTCCCTAGCTTACCTCCTAGCCAAACCTAAAATTTAAAAAAAAATTCAACTTTCAGACTATGTTCGTGCAATAGCAGGGTATATTCTGAAGCAATTTTTTAGAGGGGAGATTGTCCTATTGCCCAATAAAATTATAAAATGATGGTCTGATGAATTTTGATTATATTACTGTTCTAGCGCGTCTACCAAGAAATCTGCTAGAAAACCTGTTCTTTAGTCATGAAATACAAAACTCTTTAATTTCAATTATATTTTTGGGGGGAAAAATTACGTTTTTGTATTACCATAAAAAATTAGATTTTAGCATTCTATAAAAAGGTAAATCGTTGAAATTAAATCTAAACTTAAAGATTATATAATGATTTAGAGAGGACATATATAGAAAAAGCTACTTTTGAAATGACGATTTAGTAAGATCGGGCGAAAAAAATACATTTACTCCAAAAGTAAGATAACGCTTATGTAAAACTTTGGGTACCAGTGTAATTTATAGCCCAATGTCCCAATCATCTTTGAAAAAAACCTACAATATTTACACAAGACTTTTAAATACAATTTCCAACCTGCAAAATCGATATTGAAAAAGATTCTAATCTTTGGACGTACGGACATGTTCTATTAGTATCAGAGCTCCGTTACCAACAACGCAAATATTATAAATACAAAATGACACCAGTGATTTGTAGCAATGGATTTATTATTACTTGGATATTACACCAGAGTATCATTTAGTATTTAGGGGCTGGCTAAAATAACTATACCCCCCCCCCCTTCAAAACTTTTACCACATTCCCTCCCTTCCATCTAAATGAACTAACTGACCAATAAATGAAGACCATTTTCCGCTGACAATATATCCACGTATATCATATCCATTGCTAACCAGTGATTTGTACCTAGTAAAAAATTCACACATTATCTGTCAATTACATTACAACTGATTGGATTAAAATTAGGTTGTTTCCTTCATACAGTAATACTACATATACAGTCATAATGGATATAGGATATACGTGGATATATTGACAGGGGAAAATGTATCTTTAATTTAGGTTGCTAATATGAACCTAATATATTGGTCAGTTTTTTTCATATAGTAGGAGAGAAGGGGATGGGATTAAGGGTGCGTATCTTTATTTTAACCAGCTGCGAGTATCATTTTACTAGAGTAAATGAAAATCTAATGCAACATCCAAGTAATAATATATCGATTATCTTTATTCTAATTACAAAATACGTATTTGTTTATCTGCTTTGAAACTATGAAACAGGAAAGGGGAAATATTTCTAGATGGCAGGGAAATAGGGATAATAGTTATTATCACATAGTATTATAGACAGCTTTCCACGGATATTAAATTGAAACATTATAAGATTAAAGCAAGTTTTGTTTACCCCGAGGGCCGAAGATCCAGGCTACAACCGGTATTTTATTTTTATATTAAAATTCGTGGAAAATTGGCTGTAATACGATGCTATACAAGATTTTTTAGTATGACTGAGAAGAGGTTTCAAAGCCATACTGGAAGAAAAAATTGAATATTTTCAAGCTTTTAAATAAAAATGTAAACACTTAAAATGCAGGGATGAGAGGAAAAATTATATAAAACATTGATTTACCTGTCCCTGTGTCCCTGAGTGGATGGTAATGAGAATGTATGATTGTGAATGTAAATTATAATTATAAGTGATCAATACAGGTTAATTCAAACATGACACAGACAGAGATAGGAATAGATATAAAGTATACGGGGATATATTGACAGGGGAAAAATTGTCGTCAAATTAGGTTGCAAACATGGACACTATTTAGTGGTCAGTTCGTTTATCCAGTAGGATGGGGAGGGATGGGGTAAAGGGAGTGAATTGTTATTTTATCCAGCTACAAGTTTTACTTCAATAGAGTACATGATAATCTGGTGTATAATCAAAGAAATATTAAATCCATTCAAACAATCATATGTATCATCTTTTATATTTTTGTTATACAAATAGATTTTGATTTTCAGGACGGCTCCCTTTCTGGAGGGGCCTTCAGGAAGGAAGAGACACCACCCCTTTTTTACCCTCTCAAGGCGCGTGCCTCCTTGGTAAAACCCTGTACACGCGCTTACCTCATTCCAAAAAGCGCAGAAAGTCTGTAAGTCAAAAATTTTAGATACAGGAAAAATAAAATTATCAAAAAAAGGATCCTTTGGTTTAAGGAAATTTGAAAAAAAATAAGTACATAAATCAGCAAATCTATTTCCACACCAATTTAAGAAACTTTAAACCATTGAACCGGAGATGAACTAACAAGTAGTAATATAGTAAATATCTTTATTTTATAATTTGATTACACAGAGGTGGCAATTCAATTTGATTTTGATTATATAGTCACCAGGAGTAGATTGTGGAAATATAATATAATCATATTATTATGTTATATTGGTACTGTGATTTCATATCACCTCTATGAGATAGTGTAGAAAATACCCCAATTGTAAAAACAATTTAATTATTTCTTCTGTCAATAAACTCCTAAAACTATTCTCGTATAATTCTTGCTATAAACTGTGAAATGTGTTTTTTTAATAACATAATTTATCACAAATACTTTTTGAAGATAATTTTTGACGATTTTTACAAGAAAAAAAATAGTGTTCATATTTTACAGCCAATTCTCCTTATATATTTTTAAGAATTCACTTGTAGTGTAAAATGTAAATGTTGTCAGTTTGTCCTGTAATATCTCGCTGTCAACCGCTGGACTTTTATCTATACATACCTGGTGTATATATCGATCTATGGTTTTATCTCAATAGCTGTACCTTCCCTGCCCTACCTATTAAATATTGCCATTTTGTCCAGTCCCAGAGGGAATATATATGCAGTGATTTAAAGGTATAAGACAATGACCGATAAAATTATGTACATTCCCAATGATGATACACAAAATTACCCCTTTTGTAGATTACAATTAATGGCTAAAACATTTGGACACTCAAATTAATTAATCAATTATTCAAAATTCAATAAAAGTCACCAAAGTTGTTAAGCCATCAAAGAAAACGTTATCATAAAACTAAAGGGACTAGTGTAATAAACAGCCCAATGTCCCCTTCCGCCCTGATATATATGAGGTTGAAAGCTGAACAACTTTGTAAATATTATGTACCTACCGAAATATCGGGGACTCTAGATCTCCTTTTCCGTACAATATTAGATTTTCTAATGTGATTGAGATTTGATTTCAAATAAAATGTTAGGGTTAGCACAAAAGTTATAATAGGATAAAGTTTATTTGTTAGTAAGGTAAATAAAAAGAGGGGATGGAGGTACGAATTACCCGCACCCTTGTATTTATATTTTTTAAGTGTTTTTTTTTCTTTAGGGTCTGAGTCACTGGACCAGAAATTGTATTCAATGAAAAGCACAATCTTATCGGTTTAGTGGTTAGCGAGATCTTAAGGGACAGACAGAAAAAATACCGTTCTACTTTGTATTACAACTTATTTGCTTCGCCATTAGCCTCTATGGGAGGGTTAAAGATGTCAGAAAAATAGCATAAAAACCACCAAACGACATCTATAAAGCTTCAGATTTTTAGTCTCAGAAACAAAACTTTCCTGCTTTTTATCATAGGATAAAATAAAACATTAAAAAGTAAACTATTATCTTAAAATAATGAATTTTCGGTTTATTCCTAGTTAATTGGTAAATTATGTGTGTCATATTGAACAAATTATTGAACAATTAGAAACTCTAATTGATATCAGACATAGTACCTTAGGCTGACGAAATTAAAATTCATGTAATATTGCTAATTTGCGACAATACTAATTACCCAAAATTACAGAAAATTTTTTTAAAAATATGCAATATTCATCCATTAACAAGGAAGTAAACATCATTAACTGTGAAATACTGGAAATAGTGAAGAGTTAATTATCTTTTGTGAATGTAAAATATATTTTTTTTTACAATTTACCTTGCAATATTATATAATTCCATATATATTGCAGGTTTAATGGATTTTTTATGTAATATTCATAGATTTTAATATAAACCTGGTAATTATTTTTTATTTTAAAATCACTAAACCTAATGAAGGCTTACACATCATTGTTTTCATGTTGCTTTTTAACCTTTTTAATAAAAATTATTCTTATTCTTTATTATGTACTATCAGCTACGCTCCTAGAGGCCTCTAGGGGCACTTGAGGAGGGGGGAGTTGAATCTCAAAACCTATTTCATTTAATAAATTTTTTTTTAATGTAAAAAGAATTTTTTTTGGGGGGGAAGGGGGATGAACCCCCTAATCCCATTTTTTATTTTATTCTAAAAAAATAATTAAATTTTTTTTTGAGGGGGGGGGGAAATTTTTTTCTAGGGGCGATTTCTCTTAAGAGGGTGGTGGTATCCTCCCCCAAAATAGGTAATAACATTCCCGGGACCTATGAGAAGCTACCCTGTAAAGGAAAACCCAATCCGTTCAGTAGTTAGCAAGATCCTTTGGTACAGACACACAAACACAGAGACAAACACACATCCTGTTACTTTATTATTAAGATGATTATTTTAAACTAAATCATTTAAACAAAAAACTTATTATCTTTTGGTGGGAGGGGGGGGGGGGGAATCTAGCGAATTTCCCAATAATCCCTGAAATATTAGTGAAACAAGGAAAATATTAGAAGTATGTCTAAAATTTCCTGATCTTTAAAAATATTTATGAAATTTTTTAACTTAAGGATACAGTTTTGGATTGATATTTATTTTTACATTGTGACGTACGGACAAGAGGCTGCGCTTCTTAAAAATATAGTTGACAATAATATAATAATTGGCGGCGTGGAACTGTTTAACAAAATATCTTTCAATGCTGTAGCCACTCTATAACTCCCGTAATTGTTATTGACCTGTTATTTTTTAAAAGGATGACAACATTCAACGAATCTTGTTAATGTTTAGGTGCCATTTTTTGTTCAATAGATATCTTAATGTAAGAATGGACCTCTTATTTTTAAAAAGGATGACAACATCAAGTATATATGCCCTTAAGGTACGCTCTTATGATGTTGTCATCTTGTTTTTTAAGTGATTGTGTTGAAAATTGGACTAAAAACAGATGTCCTTTTAGCAATAAAAAATGTATAATTTTAATTGTCTTATTTAATATGTTACCCTGAGAACAAACTATATAATTTATTTTTATTTACATGTATGATATTTTCCCTTTTAATGAAAATTATTCTTATTCTTTATTATTTATGATTGAATTTCCTAATACAGTTAGGGAGTTGAATCCATTTTTATAGAAGCAGAAATATAATCTATGATTATGGTTTGGACCCTCTAAAACTGTAATCTACCTTTCCACTTTCCCCTCTCCTGGTGAAGATATCTTCAACGCCGATACGATTTTTGAAATGTAAGATTCTACTTTCCCTTCTCTTGGTGAAGATATCTTCAACGCCAATACGATTTTTGAAATGTAAGATACCACTTTCCCCTCTCTTGGTGAAGATATCTTCAACGCCGATACGATTTTTGAAATATAAGATTCCACTTTTGTCTCTCTTGTTGAAGATATCTTCACCAAGAGAGGCAAAAGTGGAATCTTAAATTTCAAAAATCGTATCGGCGTTGAAGATATCTTCACCAAGAGAGGGGAATGTGGAAGGGTAGATTACAGTTTTAGAAGGGTCCAAACCATAATCATAGATTATATTTCTGCTTCTATAAAAATGGATTCAACTCCCTAACTGTAATAATCCTTGAAATATTATTTAAACAAGGAAAATAATATCCAAATATAAATCAGTTTGAGCTTGAAGTATGTCTAAAATTTTTATTTATCTTTTAAAAATATTTAATACAAATTTTTACTTTAGGTTACAAAAGATTACATGTTTATTTTAATGGAGATACGTTGTGACGTACAGACAAACAAATTAAAGAGAAGCTGCGCTTCTTCAAAATATAGATAGATGTGTGTGTTTGGGAAAGGGGTGAAACAAGGTCAAGTTAGGTGACCGAAAAGATATGTTGATAACTATGTTATATGATACTTAGGGGGGAGGGAGATTATTTACATGGCACCCCCAGGGTAGGGGTAAATTTTAAATGGGAGGGATAATCCCTACTTTACCCCCTCCCCCCCCTTGGACGTCTGATTTCAAGTAATAGTTTATTTGTTATTAAAAGCAAAGCTTATCTAAAATAAGGGTTGGTCTGTCTGACTTTAGTAATAATCATTATTGTCAATAGGAAATCTCAGGGATCTTAGGGGATAAGACGTTGAAAGAATGATAACTTCCCATAGGAAGGGTTTATAACTATTTTAGGGAAGAGTACCACCAATCTCCCAATAGAAAACACTCCTAAAAAACAATAAATAAAATAGACAATTGAAGTATAAACAAGCCTTTTCGCCCCTTGAGGCAACTACGGGCACTAGAGGTGGAGTAAAGTGAAAATTTGCTTTAAAGATATTCTGTTTAATAAGGGAAATTTATTCAATAATAAAGATGGGGTGCCTGAACTCGCTAGGAACTTTAAAGGAAAGCACCAAAGACTTTTTTCAAGTTGTGTTAAATAATGATTGTAATGTGTCGGATTTATGTACTTATGAATGTTGTCATTCTTGTTAAGGAATTTTTATTTATAACTAGCAGCCACTCCCCTAGAGGCCTCTAAAGCACTTGAAGTAATACAGGTGGTTTAATCCGAAGCTATGTTGTTAAGGAGAACCATATTGGTTTAGCGGTTAGCACATATATTGCTTAAGGACAGGTTTTAAGCTATTTTTAGGAACTCAGTCTATAATGATATTAGTTCAATTTAATGAGGATGACAAACAATATTTATAAAAGCAAAGCTCAGAAACAGTAGGACAAACGAACATAAACACTTGGCCACCCATCCCGAGGCACGGGCTAAAAAAACTAGTTTTAATCTTATGATTGTACATTTTTATATTCGTAGAAAGCTGGATATAATACGATGCTAGACATAGTTTTTTCGTATGGATGAGAACCGGTTCCTATCCACCGGATTCAAAGAATACGAGAAAACTTTTACTTTAATTATATATGTTTTAAAAATCATTTCATTTTTAGTGACTATAAGATGCACCCCTAGCATCTAGGAACCTGTTCCAAAGGGGTAGGAAGGGATTAGAAAAGTAGCCCAAAACCACCCATGGCTTAAATGAAAAAAGTGAAATAGTCTAAACCATACCAGGACTTATGAGAAGCTTTCCTATAATGAAGAACTCAATCAGTTTAATAGTTATAGAAATCTTAAGATATAGACATGAAAACCTTATAATATATTACAGCACATAGCTTAGAGAAAAGTATAAGATAGAAAATTGCATAAAATTATCAAGAATAAGGGAACAATTAAATGTTTTTCCTTTTCAGTGTACTTTTTTGTTCAGTTTTTGTACAATGTTTTCATCTACTTGTCTAGCAAACTATTATAGAAATATTCTGAAATATAACTTTATTTCACACAAAAAAAACATACAAAGCTCATTAATAACTTATCTTATCCCTTTATTCCATTTATCAATTATAAAACACATTCCTAAATTCTTTTCTATCACTAGGTTGAACAAATGCGCGAGATCAATTACCATACATTTAACTATGATTTCCACCAATCATAAATAAGCTTCCAGTAGATTTGTTTGCTCAACTCAAAATATTAACCTCTCCTCCTTTTTTTCTTGACCATAAAAATTATGAAAATTAATCCTTTGTTTTGGAAAATTCCCGCCCCCCACAATACTTCCTTCAATTAATTTATCATTCTCTGTAAAACATCTTGATTTGACCAAACTTATTTCTCTTTGGATAAAGAGATGTTTTTATTCATACTCATAATCATTTACATGTATTGAAAAGTATTAGGTAAATGGAAGAAAGTTTTCTTAACAATTAATTATCTACATAATTTTACATTAGTCTAAGTACTTTTCAAATAATGAATTTCATTTCAAGACAAGTTATAGGTCATTTAACTATCCCTTTTTCCAATTTAGCAGGTGAATTTCTCTGCCTTCTATTTCCTATTACTAGCAAAGCAAAGCTACAATATAAATAAGGGGCGTCAGCCCCCTCTAAATTTTATTTCTTTCTTAAATCTGAAATAAAGAAAATGGTTATCAAATTCAACTTCCCCCCCCCCCTCAAATGCCCCTAGAGGCTTCTAAGGGCGTAGCCGCCAGTTTTATATAATATGATGCCAGTAATTTGGCCGGATACCTGATATCCGGCATTTGAAATCGGCCGGATATCCGGTATACGGCCAAAAGACTATCCGGCCCAACCCTACTTTAAGTGTATTTGCACTAAAGAATATTCTTTACATGATTGTGAAAATATCAGTTACCAATTTAAAAATTATAAATATTTAAGGACTGATCAAATACTCCAAACATGTTTTTCGTTTTTACAAAAATGTATTTATGAAAATATGCCACAAGTGTCTACAAATAGATTATTTATGTTGGGGCCCCTCCCTCTCCCCACACCCACGTTAATCATCAAATTTTGGCATTCTTTTGAAAATTAAAATAGATACCTATGATTTTCATTCTTTATCAATTATATATTTCCGTGTCTGTGACTGTAATATGAAATGAATATCTTTGGTAAATCTGATCAGAAAGATATAAGTACATAGTCTCCTCCCTTCAGATTCAAAAGTAAAAGTGAAAAACTACCCTGGCAGAGAGGTGGGGAGGGGTTCGGATTATTTTTCATAATATTTTGGGGTGAAGAGGAAGGGGGGGTGGACAGATTTTTTAAGTTGAGGTCAAGGAATAGGATTGTCAAACAAAATATTGTCAAGAAAATCCATATTAATTACTATTCTACAACCAGCAGAAATATAACTGAATGTTTTTTTGTTAAAGTGTAAAAATAAAGCCTAAAATACAGTCATACTTAATGTAACTGTCATAATAATCTAACACTGGCATTTATACATCCAAAATTGTCAAATATACATCTAGTTCTTGCTAAATTAACATCTAAAACATTAATATTAAGAATTACCATTTCTGTAGATAACAATTATTGTTAAATGTTTTGGACTAGAGTAATAAACGCCAATATAAATTTTGGATGTATAAATGATAGTGTTAGATGTATATTTGTCAGCATACTAACGATTTTAAGCAAATTACTGTCGAATTTACATTTATATAAACAATTTGGGTATAGTCCTTTCCATGACATCGCTCCATATGGGGCGATGATTTTCTATAGCTCCTTCAAGGAGCTATAGCATAGCCTCTTATCATATGGAGCGATGTGATAGCCCCTTTTAAGGAGCGTTCATATCGCCCCTTATGATAAGAGGCTATGCTATAGCTCCTTCATGGCCTCTTAATAGCTCCTTTAAAGGGGCGTTCATATCGCCTCTTATGATAAGAGGCTATGCTATAGCCCCATGATGGCTCCTTTATAGCCTCTCCATCGCCCCTCCGTAGTCCCTTACCTTAATTTATATAACAACCCACTTGATGGCCCCTACATCGCTCCTCCATCGCCCCTTCTCCAAATTTATATTACATTGTACTTTGATGGCCCCTACATCGCTCCTACATCGCCCCTTCATCGCTCCTACATCGCTCCTTCATCGCTCCTTCTCCAAATTTATATTAAATTGTACTGTGATGGCCCCTACATCGCTCCTACATCGCTCCTTCTCCAAATTTATATTAATTTGTACTGTGATGGCCCCTACATCGCTCCTACATCGCTCCTTCATCGCTCCTACATCGCCCCTTCATCGCTCCTTCTCCAAATTTATATTACATTGTACTTTGATGGCCCCTACATCGCCCCTCCATTGCCCCTCCATCGCTCCTACATCGCCCCTCCATTGCTCCTTCATCGCTCCTTCTCCAAATTTATATTACATTGTACTTTGATGGCTCCTACATCGCCCCTCCATCGCTCCTACATCGCCCCTCCATCGCTCCTACATCGCTCCTTCTCCAAATTTATATTAAATTGTACTGTGATGGCCCCTACATCGCTCCTACATCACTCCTACATCGCTCCTACATCGCTCCTTCATCGCTCCTACATCGCCCCTTCATCGCTCCTTCTCCAAATTTATATTACATTGTACTTTGATGGCCCCTACATCGCCCCTCCATCGCTCCTACATCGCTCCTTCATTGCTCCTTCTCCAAATTTATATTAAATTGTACTGTGATGGCCCCTACATCGCTCCTACATCGCTCCTTCATTGCTCCTACATCGCCCCTTCATCGCTCCTTCTCCAAATTTATATTACATTGCAACTTGATGGCCCCTACATCGCTCCTACATAGCTCCTCCATCGCTCCTCCATCGCTCCTTCATCGCTCCTACATCGCCCCTTCATCGCTCCTTCTCCAAATTTATATTACATTGCAACTTGATGGCCCCTACATCGCTCCTCCATCGCCCCTTAATAGCCCCTTACCTTAATTTATATAACAAAGCTCCTATATGGCCTCTCTATCGCCCCTTAATAGCCACTTAATTTAATTATATAACATTGCCCCTACATAGCCTCTCCATCGCCCCTTAATAGCCCCTTACCTAAATTTATATAACAAAGCTCCTATATAGCCTCTCCATCGCCCCTTAATAGCCCCTTACCTTAATTATGTAACATAGCCCCTACATAGCCTCTCAATCGCCCCTTAATAGCCTCTTACCTTAATTTATATAACATAGCCCCTACATAGCCTCTCCATCGCCCCTTAATAGCCCCTTACCTTAATTTATATAACATAGCCCTACATAGCCTCTCCATCGCCCCTTAATAGCCCCTTACCTTAATTTATATAGCATAGCCCCTACATAGCCTCTCCATCGCCCCTTAATAGCCTCTTACCTTAATTATGTAACATAGCCCCTACATAGCCTCTCCATCGCCCCTTAATATCCCCTTACCTTAATTATATAACATAGCTCCTACATAGCCTCCCCATCGCCCCTTAATAGCCCCTTACCCGATTTTATATAACATAGCCCCTAAATAGCCTCTCCATCGCCCCTTAATAGCCCCTTACCTTAATTTATATAACATAGCCCCTACATAGCCTCTCCATCGCCCCTTAATAGCCCCTTACCTTAATTTATATAACATAGCTCCTACATAGCCTCTCCATCGCCCCTTAAAAGCCCATTACCTTAATTTATATAACATAGCCCCTACATAGCCTCTCCATCGCCCCTTACCTTAATTTATATAACATAGCCCCTACATAGCCTCTCCATCGCCCCTTAATAGCTCCTTACCATAATTTATATAACATAGCCCCTACATAGCCTCTCCATCGCCCCTTAATAGCCCCTTACCTTAATTTATATAACATAGCCTCTACATAGCCTCTCCATCGCCCCTTAATAGCCCCTTACCTTAATTTATATAACATAGCCCTACATAGCCTCTCCATCGCCCCTTAATAGCCCATTACCTTAATTTATATAACATAGCCCCTACATAGCCTCTCCATCGCCCCTTACCTTAATTTATATAACATAGCCCCTACATAGCCTCTCCATCGCCCCTTAATAGCTCCTTACCTTAATTTATATAACATAGCCCCTACATAGCCTCTCCATCGCCCCTTAATAGCCCCTTACCTTAATTTATATAACATAGCCTCTACATAGCCTCTCCATCGCCCCTTAATAGCCCCTTACCTTAATTTATATAACATAGCCCTACATAGCCTCTCCATCGCCCCTTAATAGCTCCTTACCTTAATTTATATAACATAGCCCCTACATAGCCTCTCCATCGCCCCTTAATAGCCCCTTACCTTAATTTATATAACATAGCCTCTACATAGCCTCTCCATCGCCCCTTAATAGCCCCTTACCTTAATTTATATAACATAGCCCTACATAGCCTCTCCATCGCCCCTTAATAGCCCCTTTCCTTAATTTATATAGCATAACCCTTACATAGCCTCTCCATCGCCCCTTAATAGCCTCTTACCTTAATTTATATAATTCTTACCTTAATATATATAACATAGCCCCTACATAGCCTCTCCATCGCACCTAAATAGCCCCTTACCCTAATTTATATAACATAGCCCCTACATAGCCTCTCCATCGCCCCTTAATAGCTCCTTACCTTAATTTATATAACATAGCCCCTACATAGCCTCTCCATCGCCCCTTAATAGCTCCTTACCATAATTTATATAACATAGCCCCTACATAGCCTCTCCATCGCCCCTTAATAGCCCCTTACCTTAATTTATATAACATAGCCTCTACATAGCCTCTCCATCGCCCCTTAATAGCCCCTTACCTTAATTTATATAACATAGCCCTACATAGCCTCTCCATCGCCCCTTAATAGCCCATTACCTTAATTTATATAACATAGCCCCTACATAGCCTCTCCATCGCCCCTTACCTTAATTTATATAACATAGCCCCTACATAGCCTCTCCATCGCCCCTTAATAGCTCCTTACCTTAATTTATATAACATAGCCCCTACATAGCCTCTCCATCGCCCCTTAATAGCCCCTTACCTTAATTTATATAACATAGCCTCTACATAGCCTCTCCATCGCCCCTTAATAGCCCCTTACCTTAATTTATATAACATAGCCCTACATAGCCTCTCCATCGCCCCTTAATAGCTCCTTACCTTAATTTATATAACATAGCCCCTACATAGCCTCTCCATCGCCCCTTAATAGCCCCTTACCTTAATTTATATAACATAGCCTCTACCTAGCCTCTCCATCGCCCCTTAATAGCCCCTTACCTTAATTTATATAACATAGCCCTACATAGCCTCTCCATCGCCCCTTAATAGCCCCTTACCTTAATTTATATAGCATAACCCCTACATAGCCTCTCCATCGCCCCTTAATAGCCTCTTACCTTAATTTATATAATCCTTACCTTAATATATATAACATAGCCCCTACATAGCCTCTCCATCGCCCCTAAATAGCCCCTTACCCTAATTTATATAACATAGCCCCTACATAGCCTCTCCATCGCCCCTTAATAGCTCCTTACCTTAATTTATATAACATAGCCCCTACATAGCCTCTCCATCGCCCCTTAATAGCCCCTTACCTTAATTTATATAAGATAGCCCTACATAGCCTCTCCATCGCCCCTTAATAGCCCCTTACCTTAATTTATATAGCATAGCCCCTACATAGCCTCTCCATCGCCCCTTAATAGCCTCTTACCTTAATTTATATAATCCTTACCTTAATATATATAACATAGCCCCTACATAGCCTCTCCATCGCCCCTAAATAGCCCCTTACCCTAATTTATATAACATAGCCCCTACATAGCCTCTCCATCGCCCCTTAATAGCCCCTTACCTTAATTTATATAACATAGCCTCTACATAGCCTCTCCATCGCCCCTTAATAGCCCCTTACCTTAATTTATATAACATAGCCCTACATAGCCTCTCCATCGCCCCTTAATAGCCCCTTACCTTAATTTATATAGCATAGCCCCTACATAGCCTCTCCATCGCCCCTTAATAGCCTCTTACCTTAATTTATATAATCCTTACCTTAATATATATAACATAGCCCCTACATAGCCTCTCCATCGCCCCTGAATAGCCCCTTACCCTAATTTATATAACATAGCCCCTACATAGCCTCTCCATCGCCCCTTAATAGCTCCTTACCTTAATTTATATAACATAGCCCCTACATAGCCTCTCCATCGCCCCTTAATAGCCCCTTACCTTAATTTATATAACATAGCCTCTACATAGCCTCTCCATCGCCCCTTAATAGCCCCTTACCTTAATTTATATAACATAGCCCTACATAGCCTCTCCATCGCCACTTAAAAGCCCCTTACCTTAATTTATATAACATAGCCTCTACATAGCCTCTCCATCGCCCCTTAATAGCCCCTTATATCCTCCTTCAAAACAGTTATACACCTTCCCAGGATCTATTGGAAGCTACCCTATAAAGGAGAACCATATTGGTTCTGCAGTTAGCGATCTTCTTTGATACATACAGACAATGATCCTGTTACTTTTTATAAGGATTAAAAATAAAATGGCCTAAAGCCATCTCATTACCCATAGGAAGCTTCACTGTAAAGGAGAACCATGTCGGTTTAGTGGTTAGCAAGGTACAGACAGACATACATACAGACAAAGATCCTGTTACTTTATTATAAGGATTAAAATAAAATAGTTATTAACCTCCCCAGGACCTATGAGAAGCTACCCTATTAAGGAGAACGATCTCAGGACCTATAGGAATCTTCACTGTAAAGGAGAACCATATTGGTTCAGCGGTTAGCAAGATCCTTCGGTACAGACAGACATTCATACATACAGACAAAGATTCTGTTAATTTATTTTAAGAAATACAGATAAAATTGTTATAAACCTTTCCAGGCCTAAAACCATCTCAGGACCTAATTTCTGCCGTTGACAACTCGAGTTAAGTTACTATATTATTTTTACAATGTTTAACTTATCTGTTATTATTGGCTGACGAAAAGTTTGGGCAAAAAAAAAATTTATTCTTCAATGAAATATCTCTCCAGTATAATTTTGCCAAGTGCTAATTTATTAAGAATAAAGTTTGCCACAAATTTACCAAAAAATCTCATTGTCATTTCGCCAGGGAGGATTAGGATAGTTCCCAAAGTGTTATAAGTTGGCTTATCCAAGAGTGCTGTCTAGTCTCCAAAGTTTTATAATACCGTTTTCTTATTCGTTAGATTAACAACCTTGGGGACTTTTTATTGTTTTGTGATTGTTTAGTTCATTAAGTTGAGTGTCTAAATGTTTCAACCACTAATTCTAAACTAAAGAAGGGGTAATTTTGTGAATCATCAATGGGAATAATTAATATATAAACATACATATATATACAGTGTTTTTTTTTATGAGAGCATTTTTGAAAGCAATTTTACCCTACTTATAGTTATCAGAATTTAATGATTAATGGCTTATTCTCTTCGTTTTTTATAACCATTAACAGAAAAGCAAAAAAATATTTCAGTTTTTATTTAAAAAGTACAGTAAATTCAAAATTTCAAAACATGGGTGTCAACATCTAAAATAGTTATTTCTCGCATCGTATTATAAACGGCTTTCCGCGGATATAGAATGTACAATTATGAGATTAAAACTAGTTTTTTTAGCCCCGAGGTGCAGAAGGCACCGGCTAAAAAAACTGGGTTTAATCTTATGATTGTACATATCTATATTCGTAGAAAGCTGGATATAATACGATGCTAGACATAGTTTTTTCGTATGGATGAGAACCGGTTCCTATCCACCGGATTCAAATGAATACGAGAAATGGTTTTAGCGCATTTTTCTTATGCTCAAATCTTCTACCCTTTCCAAGAATGGAGGGAGTACATTGGGGGGCCAGTATTCCCTCCCTGGTTGAGATATGGCCTTCAAATTTCAAAATGTTCTAGTACATGTCACAAGTAGTATCTATATAAATTTTTAGCTCAATATCTCAACTTTGAAGCGTTTTGCAGCCATTCTTGCAAAGGTAGATTATAAGAAAAATGCACTAAAACCATTTTTAGATGTTGACACCTAAGTTTTAAATTTTTTAATTTACTGTACTTTTTGAATAAAAACTGAAATATTTTTTGCTTTTCTATTAAAGGTTATAAAAAAGAAGAGAATAAGCCATTAATCATTAAATTCTAATAACTATAAGTAAGGTAAAATTGCTTTCAAAAAAGTTCTCATAAAAAAACACACTGTATATATGTATATATATCATTTTATCGACAATCGTCTTATCCCTGTAGATCTCTGATTATCAGAGCATTTTTGAAATATTTGCTGCTTATTTTTTGGCTGCCTTTGGCAAAATAATTTTTTTTCATAAAAAATGTATACAAAATTATCGTATTAATTTGGTAAATATATCATTGCACTTGAATTATTTTTAAGTCACTAACGGCTAATCCCATAGATGACCCTAGGAGTACTTTAATGAATAGATGTGGTGGAGAGGGGGGGGAGGGGGAAGGTTAAGAATTTAAGGGAAGTGATACCTTCCGGGGGCTGAAAGTGTTAGTCCCCTCCCCAAAATGAAAACTTTTCCTGCGAGTAAAATAAGCTTCAATGTAAAGGAGAAGCATATCGGTTCAGTTGATACTGATAAACATCCTGTTACTTTAATGTAAATATTAGTTTAAGGATAGTCTGTATAATCTCAGGGATAAAGGAAACATTAGGCAATTTTTACAATAGTCTCCAAAGTTTTATAATGAAGTTTTCTTATTCGTTGGCTCAAAACTTTGGGGACTTTTGTCATATTTTGGTTGTAGTGTTGCAATTTTGTGTATCGTTATTAGGGATGGATAAAAATTTATCGGCCATTGTCTTATTCCTTTAGATCCTTGGTATAATCAACTGAATAACAGTTCCAACAACAAAAATTAAGATATTGCTTCGCTTTTTATGGACAAATATCCTGTTATTTTATTATAAGGAAAAAAAATAAACTATCTTAAAATCATCTCAGTACTCAGCGGTTAGCAAGATCCTACGGTATAGACAGACAGACATACATCATATCATATCAAATGGGGGGGGGGGTTTTTTTGTTTTTGGGGGGGTTGGGGGTATCCCACCCCCCAAGAAAATAGCCTAAAACCACCACAGGACCAGTAGGTATATTCCCTGAATAGTAGAATATAATCGGTCCAGTGGTTACCGAGATCTTAAGGGACTGACAGACGGACAGACAGACGGACAGACAGACGGACAGACAGACGGACAGACAGACAGACGGATGGACAGACATCATTCTACTTTGTGTTATAGATTTACGCTAATTTTAACAAAATTTATGTTTGACCTCCTGATTTTAGAGCTTTGCTTTTGTGAATGTTGTTATCCTTGTTATCTTGCTTTTTTTTCCTTTTTCATAACCTATTATATAAAGTAGTAATCTTTTTTTTGTCTGTAGAAAAGCTAACCGCTGAACCTATATGGTTCTCCTTTACAGTGAAGCTTCTTTTAAGTTCATAGAGGGTTTATAATTATTTCGAGGGAGGGTATCTCCACCCTCCCAGAAAATTCACCCCAAGAAAAATATTACCCCATCCCCACAAAAAATCTTTTTAACTTTTTAAAAGCAAAGCTTTTCTATATTAAGGATCAGTCCGTACGTCCGTAACGGTTAGCTATTTTCGTTAATTTAGGCATGTGATTCCTGTAGTAGAAAGGTACGATTTAGAAAGTCTATAATCATTATCAGAATATCCATACGTCCATTTTAAGCATACTAATTATTAACTTACAACAAATTTTTATGTATCAAAATTATCCAATTAATCTGATTTCTGGGATACTGATTCCTAGGACAACAAAATAGAATGTTATAAGCGAATCATATCTATAATCAAGTCCAAAAAATGTGAGTATGTCCTTAAGCATTTTCCTGCATGTAAGCAATTTCTCAATAAATTTACTTACAATTTTGTTTCGAATTTTAAATTTATGTTCTGACTATTCAGTTCTGACACTCTACATTATTAATGTTCATTAAAGGACGCCTGCAAGAAATAACACGCTTTAACTGCTAAAAGACTGCCACAAGAAGACCCAATACCCCAAATTATAAGCCTTCAGCTTCAATAACAAAAAAGTTCTAGGCATTTCAAAATAGCATTTTATGTACAATGGAATTTTTGAAAGATTTCCAATGCTCATAAAAGAAAAAACAATATTAAATTACGTTGCCTAGACATAAAATTATAACCTTATCTTTGTCAGAAACTTAGATTGCCTGTAACTGATTACATTTTTACAATAAAAACACCACATTTCATAGTCAAAATCTATGAAAAAAAATCGATTTAAATTGCATTTTTAAACAAAAATCATAGCGGAAACAAAGGGGTAAACTAATACAAGCTTAGCTGTGATTGGTTGTTAAGCTGATTCAGCCTTCTGATTGGCTACAGTACATTCGGTACAACGCAAGTAAAACTTATTTTTTTTTAATGATTTTGACTATAAAAATGGGTATTTTTATTGTAAAAATATAATTAGTTACTGGAAACCTAAATTTATGACAAAAAAAATAAGCTTATAATTTTGTTTCTAGGCCACGTAGTTTAATTTTAAAGTTTTCAACATGAGCATTGCAATTCTTTCAAAATTTCCATTGTACATAAAATGTCATTTTAAAATGCCTAGAACTTTTTTGTTATAGAAGCTGAAGGCTTCAAATTTGGGGTATTTGGTCTACTTGTGGCAGTCTTTCAGCAGTTAAAGCGTGGTATTTCTTGCAGGCTTCCTTTAAACTTTTTTCTACCGTTTCAGAGCTTTGCTTTTATAAATGTTGTCATCCTTGTCATCCTTTTAAAACTTAAATTTAAAACTGTAGAGGGTCACATTCCTTCCTTACCTTAATGCCCTACCTTCTATAATGAAGGGGCAATACAATTACAGAGGCTGTACAGGAGCCATAAAGGGCCTATGTTATATAAATTAAGGTAAGGGGCGATGAAGAGGCTATGAAGGGGCTATGTTATATAAATTAAGGTAAGAGGCTATTAAGGGGCGATGGAGAGGCTATGTAGGGGCTATGTTATATAATTAAGGTAAGGGGCTATTAAGGGGCGATGGAGATGCTTTGTAGGGCCTATGTTATATAAATTAAGGTAAGAGGCTATTAAGGGGCGATGGAGAGGCTATGTAGGGGCTATGTTATATAAATTAGGGTAAGGGGCTATTTAGGGGCGATGGAGAGGCTATGTAGGGGCTATGTTATATATATTAAGGTAAGGATTATATAAATTAAGGTAAGAGGCTATTAAGGGGCGATGGAGAGGCTATGTAGGGGCTATGCTATATAAATTAAGGTAAGGGGCTATTAAGGGGCGATGGAGAGGCTATGTAGGGCTATGTTATATAAATTAAGGTAAGGGGCTATTAAGGGGCGATGGAGAGGCTATGTAGAGGCTATGTTATATAAATTAAGGTAAGGGGCTATTAAGGGGCGATGGAGAGGCTATGTAGGGGCTATGTTATATAAATTAAGGTAAGGAGCTATTAAGGGGCGATGGAGAGGCTATGTAGGGGCTATGTTATATAAATTAGGGTAAGGGGCTATTCAGGGGCGATGGAGAGGCTATGTAGGGGCTATGTTATATATATTAAGGTAAGGATTATATAAATTAAGGTAAGAGGCTATTAAGGGGCGATGGAGAGGCTATGTAGGGGTTATGCTATATAAATTAAGGTAAGGGGCTATTAAGGGGCGATGGAGAGGCTATGTAGGGGCTATGTTATATAAATTAGGGTAAGGGGCTATTTAGGGGCGATGGAGAGGCTATGTAGGGGCTATGTTATATATATTAAGGTAAGGATTATATAAATTAAGGTAAGAGGCTATTAAGGGGCGATGGAGAGGCTATGTAGGGGCTATGTTATATAAATTAAGGTAAGGAGCTATTAAGGGGCGATGGAGAGGCTATGTAGGGGCTATGTTATATAAATTAGGGTAAGGGGCTATTTAGGGGCGATGGAGAGGCTATGTAGGGCTATGTTATATAAATTAAGGTAAGGGGCTATTAAGGGGCGATGGAGAGGCTATGTAGAGGCTATGTTATATAAATTAAGGTAAGGGGCTATTAAGGGGCGATGGAGAGGCTATGTAGGGGCTATGTTATATAAATTAGGGTAAGGGGCTATTTAGGGGCGATGGAGAGGCTATGTAGGGGCTATGTTATATATATTAAGGTAAGGATTATATAAATTAAGGTAAGAGGCTATTAAGGGGCGATGGAGAGGCTATGTAGGGGCTATGCTATATAAATTAAGGTAAGGGGCTATTAAGGGGCGATGGAGAGGCTATGTAGGGCTATGTAATATAAATTAAGGTAAGGGGCTATTAAGGGGCGATGGAGAGGCTATGTAGGGGCTATGTTATATAAATTAAGGTAAGGAGCTATTAAGGGGCGATGGAGAGGCTATGTAGGGGCTATGTTATATAAATTAGGGTAAGGGGCTATTTAGGGGCGATGGAGAGGCTATGTAGGGGCTATGTTATATATATTAAGGTAAGGATTATATAAATTAAGGTAAGGAGCTATTAAGGGGCGATGGAGAGGCTATGTAGGGGCTATGTTATATAAATTAGGGTAAGGGGCTATTTAGGGGCGATGGATAGGCTATGTAGGGCTATGTTATATAAATTAAGGTAAGGGGCTATTAAGGGGCGATGGAGAGGCTATGTAGAGGCTATGTTATATAAATTAAGGTAAGGGGCTATTAAGGGGCGATGGAGAGGCTATGTAGGGGCTATGTTATATAAATTAGGGTAAGGGGCTATTTAGGGGCGATGGAGAGGCTATGTAGGGGCTATGTTATATATATTAAGGTAAGGATTATATAAATTAAGGTAAGAGGCTATTAAGGGGCGATGGAGAGGCTATGTAGGGGCTATGCTATATAAATTAAGGTAAGGGGCTATTAAGGGGCGATGGAGAGGCTATGTAGGGCTATGTTATATAAATTAAGGTAAGGGGCTATTAAGGGGCGATGGAGAGGCTATGTAGGGGCTATGTTATATAAATTAAGGTAAGGAGCTATTAAGGGGCGATGGAGAGGCTATGTAGGGGCTATGTTATATAAATTAGGGTAAGGGGCTATTTAGGGGCGATGGAGAGGCTATGTAGGGGCTATGTTATATATATTAAGGTAAGGATTATATAAATTAAGGTAAGAGGCTATTAAGGGGCGATGGAGAGGCTATGTAGGGGCTATGCTATATAAATTAAGGTAAGGGGCTATTAAGGGGCGATGGAGAGGCTATGTAGGGCTATGTTATATAAATTAAGGTAAGGGGCTATTAAGGGGCGATGGAGAGGCTATGTAGAGGCTATGTTATATAAATTAAGGTAAGGGGCTATTAAGGGGCGATGGAGAGGCTATGTAGGGGCTATGTTATATAAATTAAGGTAAGGATTATATAAATTAAGGTAAGAGGCTATTAAGGGGCGATGGAGAGGCTATGTAGGGGCTATGTTATATAAATTAAGGTAAGGAGCTATTAAGGGGCGATGGGGAGGCTATGTAGGGGCTATAATATATAAATTAGGGTAAGGGGCTATTTAGGGGCGATGGAGAGGCTATGTAGGGCTATGTTATATAAATTAAGGTAAGGGGCTATTAAGGGGCGATGGAGAGGCTATGTAGAGGCTATGTTATATAAATTAAGGTAAGGGGCTATTAAGGGGCGATGGAGAGGCTATGTAGGGGCTATGTTATATAAATTAGGGTAAGGGGCTATTTAGGGGCGATGGAGAGGCTATGTAGGGGCTATGTTATATATATTAAGGTAAGGATTATATAAATTAAGGTAAGAGGCTATTAAGGGGCGATGGAGAGGCTATGTAGGGGCTATGCTATATAAATTAAGGTAAGGGGCTATTAAGGGGCGATGGAGAGGCTATGTAGGGCTATGTTATATAAATTAAGGTAAGGGGCTATTAAGGGGCGATGGAGAGGCTATGTAGGGGCTATGTTATATAAATTAAGGTAAGGAGCTATTAAGGGGCGATGGAGAGGCTATGTAGGGGCTATGTTATATAAATTAGGGTAAGGGGCTATTTAGGGGCGATGGAGAGGCTATGTAGGGGCTATGTTATATATATTAAGGTAAGGATTATATAAATTAAGGTAAGGAGCTATTAAGGGGCGATGGAGAGGCTATGTAGGGGCTATGTTATATAAATTAGGGTAAGGGGCTATTTAGGGGCGATGGAGAGGCTATGTAGGGCTATGTTATATAAATTAAGGTAAGGGGCTATTAAGGGGCGATGGAGAGGCTATGTAGAGGCTATGTTATATAAATTAAGGTAAGGGGCTATTAAGGGGCGATGGAGAGGCTATGTAGGGGCTATGTTATATAAATTAGGGTAAGGGGCTATTTAGGGGCGATGGAGAGGCTATGTAAGGGCTATGTTATATATATTAAGGTAAGGATTACATAAATTAAGGTAAGAGGCTATTAAGGGGCGATGGAGAGGCTATGTAGGGGCTATGCTATATAAATTAAGGTAAGGGGCTATTAAGGGGCGATGGAGAGGCTATGTAGGGCTATGTTATATAAATTAAGGTAAGGGGCTATTAAGGGGCGATGGAGAGGCTATGTAGGGGCTATGTTATATAAATTAAGGTAAGGAGCTATTAAGGGGCGATGGAGAGGCTATGTAGGGGCTATGTTATATAAATTAGGGTAAGGGGCTATTTAGGGGCGATGGAGAGGCTATGTAGGGGCTATGTTATATATATTAAGGTAAGGATTATATAAATTAAGGTAAGAGGCTATTAAGGGGCGATGGAGAGGCTATGTAGGGGCTATGCTATATAAATTAAGGTAAGGGGCTATTAAGGGGCGATGGAGAGGCTATGTAGGGCTATGTTATATAAATTAAGGTAAGGGGCTATTAAGGGGCGATGGAGAGGCTATGTAGAGGCTATGTTATATAAATTAAGGTAAGGGGCTATTAAGGGGCGATGGAGAGGCTATGTAGGGGCTATGTTATATAAATTAAGGTAAGGAGCTATTAAGGGGCGATGGAGAGGCTATGTAGGGGCTATGTTATATAAATTAGGGTAAGGGGCTATTCAGGGGCGATGGAGAGGCTATGTAGGGGCTATGTTATATATATTAAGGTAAGGATTATATAAATTAAGGTAAGAGGCTATTAAGGGGCGATGGAGAGGCTATGTAGGGGCTATGCTATATAAATTAAGGTAAGGGGCTATTAAGGGGCGATGGAGAGGCTATGTAGGGCTATGTTATATAAATTAAGGTAAGGGGCTATTAAGGGGCGATGGAGAGGCTATGTAGAGGCTATGTAGAGGCTATGTTATATAAATTAAGGTAAGGGGCTATTAAGGGGCGATGGAGAGGCTATGTAGGGGCTATGTTATATAAATTAGGGTAAGGGGCTATTTAGGGGCGATGGAGAGGCTATGTAGGGGCTATGTTATATATATTAAGGTAAGGATTATATAAATTAAGGTAAGAGGCTATTAAGGGGCGATGGAGAGGCTATGTAGGGGCTATGCTATATAAATTAAGGTAAGGGGCTATTAAGGGGCGATGGAGAGGCTATGTAGGGCTATGTTATATAAATTAAGGTAAGGGGCTATTAAGGGGCGATGGAGAGGCTATGTAGGGGCTATGTTATATAAATTAAGGTAAGGAGCTATTAAGGGGCGATGGAGAGGCTATGTAGGGGCTATGTTATATAAATTAGGGTAAGGGGCTATTTAGGGGCGATGGAGAGGCTATGTAGGGGCTATGTTATATATATTAAGGTAAGGATTATATAAATTAAGGTAAGAGGCTATTAAGGGGCGATGGAGAGGCTATGTAGGGGTTATGCTATATAAATTAAGGTAAGGGGCTATTAAGGGGCGATGGAGAGGCTATGTAGGGCTATGTTATATAAATTAAGGTAAGGGGCTATTAAGGGGCGATGGAGAGGCTATGTAGAGGCTATGTTATATAAATTACGGTAAGGGGCTATTAAGGGGCGATGGAGAGGCTATGTAGGGGCTATGTTATATAAATTAAGGTAAGGAGCTATTAAGGGGCGATGGAGAGGCTATGTAGGGGCTATGTTATATAAATTAAGGTAAGGGGCGATGGAGAGGCTATGTAGGGGCTATGTTATATAAATTAAGGTAATGGGCTTTTAAGGGGCGATGGAGAGGCTATGTAGGAGCTATGTTATATAAATTAAGGTAAGGGACTATTAAGGGGCAATGGAGAGGCTATGTAGGAGCTTTGTTATATAAATAAAGGTAAGGGGCTATTAGGGGCGATGGAGAGGCTATGTAGGGGCTTTGTTATATAAATTAAGATAAGGGGCTATTAAGGGGCGATGGAGAGGCTATGTAGGGGCTATGTTATAAAAATTAAGGTAAGGAGCTATTAAGGGGCGATGGAGAGGCTATGTAGGGGCTTTTTTATATAAATTAAGGTAAGGGGCTATTAAGGGGCGATGGGGCGATGGAGGAGCGATGGAGGAGAGATGTAGGGGCCATCAAAGTACAATGTAATATAAATTTGTGTTAGGAGCGATGAAGGGGCGATGTAGGAGCGATGGAGGAGCGATGGAGGTGCGATGTAGCAGCGATGTAGGGGCCATCAAGTTGCAATGTTATATAAATTTGGAGAAGGAGCGATGAAGGGGCGATGGAGGAGCGATGTAGGAGCGATGTAGGGGCCATCAAGTTGCAATGTAATATAAATTTGGAGAAGGAGCGATGAAGGGGCGATGTAGGAGCGATGAAGGAGCGATGTAGGAGCGATGTAGGGGCCATCACAGTACAATGTAATATAAATTTGAAGAAGGAGCGATGAAGGGGCGATGTAGGAGCGATGGAGGGGCGATGTAGGGGCCATCAAAGTACAATGTAATATAAATTTGAAGAAGGAGCGATGAAGGGGTGATGTAGGAGCGATGGAGGGGCGATGTAGGGGCCATCAAAGTACAATGTAATATAAATTTGGAGAAGGAGCGATGGAGGAGCGATGAAGGGGCGATGTAGGAGCGATGTAGGGGCCATCAAGGGACTAAGATATATATAATAGTGAAGGGGCCATGAAGAGGCGATATTTAATTAAATAGCCCCTTGGGATAAGAGGACATATCATCTCCTCTTTAGAAGGGGCGATAAAGGAGCGATAAAGGATCATTTAATCGCCTCTTAGGGCAAGGGGCTATCAAATCGCTCCTTTCAAGGAGTCATAACATCGCCTCTTGTTATAAGGGGCTATTAAATCGCTCCTTTCAAGGAGCCAATACATCGCCCCTTGTCATAAGAGGCGATCAATTAAAATCATCGCCCCATATGGAGCGATGTCATGGAAAGGACTATACCCAACAATTTTGACATATTATATCCAATGTATTTCTGCCAATTGTAGAAATGGCAACCTCCCGTTATATGATATTCTTTCTTTGGGGGGAAGGGGTGTTTATTTTTAGAAAGGAATGATTGTTGACATGAGAGAAAGGGGACAATGAGCATTTATTACACTAGTCCCCAAAGTTTTTTAATAACGTTTTCTTATTCGTTACCCTAGCAACTTTTGGGACTTTTGATTGGTTGATTATTTAAGTTGAGTGTTTAAACATTTTGTGTAACATCATTGGGATTTATAAGAATTTATTGGCCATTGTCTTATCTCTTTAGATCATTGAGAGTTGACCTTACAGACAAGTATTAGTAAATAAAAGTAAAAGTGAAAAATCTTTATATTTATATATCTGTCTGTATGTAGCTAAAGATCTAGCTAACTTCTGAACTGATTTGGTTCTCCTTTAAAAGGATGGGACACCAATAATCCCCCCCCAAAAAAAAAAAATATTTTAGGCAGTTAATTTAAAAGTAGTGGTTGCAGCACCTCTTACCTCTTTGGGCAATGTCCCTAGAGGCTAGATGCATATAATAAAAGAATTATTCAAAAGTCAGAAATGCTAGGTTGAGTGATTTTTTTCGGAAAAATTTTATCCTTACCCATTTCCGAAAAATTAGAAAATTTACCCCTTTTACTTGAGATCATTAAGTATGCTAAATTGAGGAATATTACAACACTAATTATCTTTTCTTGACCAATATTACACTCTTAATTATCTTTTCTTAAAAATACAGAAAATATAAAAAGTAATTAGTTTTATTATATTCCTATTATTACATAGATGATTATATTTTTTGAAAATAAAAATAAATAAACAAAATCATATAGGATAATCATATATGTAATATTCATTTTTGAGATATTGGCATAATTTCGAATTTAGACAGCCTGAGGTACAATGTCTGATTGATATTGGTATTTTTAGTAATTTCCTGCATACTTCAATTACAATTTTATTTTGAAATTTAACAAGAAGCAAGACTCTTTTAAGAATCATTATGCAAATTTAATATCAATAGGAAAATTCTTACAGATAGACGATCACATGATTAATATCAGCAGTGAAAATCCAGGGAAAGGGGATGCATTGGGCTATTTATTACACTAGTCCCCAAAGTTTTAAAATAACTTTTTATTATTAGTTGGCTGAACAACTTGGGAACTTTTATTGAATTTTGAATGGTTGTTCATCAAGTTAGGTGTCCAAACGTTTCAACCACTAAGTGTAATCTACAGATGCGTTATTTTGTGTATCATCATTATGGATATACATCAATTTATCGGCCATTGTCTTATCCCGATAGATCCCTAGTGAACATCACCTTCCTCCAAAACAATCCAAAGATGGAATGAACACGGAATTAAAGAATAACTTTGCTAATAAAATGTTGAGTATGTTAGGGGGCTGATAAATGGAAACTGCATTATTTTTTTTCATTTTCCAACCAATCAAATTATATTTTGTGTGTAGAATGTTAAATTAAAATTTAGAGTTAAAATTTGAAATGACATACCATGCCAAATTGGGAATTAAAAACAAACCAAATGAATGCATTTCAGTTTTAGAAAAAATAATTTGATTCGAGCTGTTTTCTTGGTTGGGGGGGGGGGGGGGGATTTAAGACGTCTGAAGAAGATCTATGTTTAAATCTATGCCAAAGTTTCTTAATAACTAGATTTTTAAATTTTTATACTCGATTATAAAGGTGCAAATCTTATAACAATAACATATTGAAAGTACATAAGAGTACAAAAGAGGTAAAACAAGTTTTAATAGGCTTACAGACTTTTTGTTAATGATTATAGAGTTGCTCCAAATTGTGCGGAAAAAAAGATAATCTTTTTACAATCTGAATTTAATAGTTTTTTAATCAATTGCTACAATGTTACGATTGAGGCAAGTATTTATGCGATGTTTTGTTTTGATATGTTTGATAACATTATTTAGAATGGAATAATCAATGAAATGACATATTTAATAGGTTTGAATGAGGTTTGACAGTTAATTTATCAAGGATAGTTTACATAAAGACACATATCTCAGCAAGAAATATTTGGTTCAGACTTTAACAGTATTTGCTTCGAAACCTATTGATATCGGATGGATAAGAAATGGTTCTTAGCCATACTGAAAAATCATGTTTATCATAGTACTACAGAATTTCTTACAAATACTAAAATAAAATCATAATATTAATATTAGTTTTGTTAGTTTAAGCTATCGACCACTAGGGGCTAACAAAATTACATATCTCACATTATTTAAGTTTACGTGGTTATACCTAAAACTACTTATTACATCTTCTTTCCAAAAATATTACAAAAATCAAATCCATTTATTCTCCAACCATTATGTTAAGAAGTCCTAGGCAAGAAAGGGTTAAACCCTTGTAGTATGTAAAGGGCAGGGAGTTGAACCCCTCGTAGTATGTAAAGGGCAGGGAGTTGAACCCTGTGTGACAGTAATTGCTAGAACAGTCAAATCATCATTTTCAAATCAATACTTTACTAATGGAGTGTCAACAAAAATTGCAATTTTTTTAATAGCAAATCATTTCTAATGGGTTTACATTTTATTCGTTCGCTTTTTCAATTGCATAAATTTGATATTCCGAAAATAAAAAAAAAAATTTTTGCATAATCTTTTTTTTCTTTGTAAGAATACCACTATTTAATGCAAATTTTTAACAGTTATTGTTTCGCCCCTAGCCTAGTGTATATGTGTGTCTGGGGGAGATCAGAAAATATTAATAATTCTGACCAAAATTTTCCAAAATCTTTAGGCAAAGTCAAAAATCTTACTGCTTTAAATTATAGGATAACGTTATGTTAGGCCAATGCATGTTTTTTTTTAAGTCTTGGTCTTTTAGCTATTTTCTATAATCTTTCTACACCTTTTAATTCAGAGAACTTGCATACTGGGGGCGTAGCTGCTAGTAACCCAAATATTGCAATACATAGACGTCCAAGGGGGGGCGGGTAATGGGGCGATTACCCCCCCCATTTAAAATTTACCCCTACCCTTGGGGTGCCGTAGGCACCCCCAACCATTTAGGAGGGGGTATTTACCCCCCACAAACAATTTTGGGGGGGGTAAATACCCCCCCCAAAATAAAAAATCTCTAATAAAAAAAATTTTGCGCGCTTCGCGCGCATTTTTAATAGTATATATTTAATAAAATTTAAATTACCCCCCCCAAAAAATTTTACCCCGGGGGTAAACAAAATTTACCCCTGCCAACAGATTTCAGGGGTGGTAATTACCCCCCCCAAGCAAATTTTACCCCCGGGGTAAAAATTTTTGGGGGGGGTAAAAAAATTTGCGGCGCGCTTCGCGCGCCATTTTACCCCCCTACAAAACGGATTACCACCCCCTTAAAAAAATTTTACCCCTCCCTTAAAAAATTCCCCCCCCCCCAAAAAAAAAGCTTGGACGCCCCTGTTGCAATATATTGCAAATTTTACTATAAGTAAAACTTAAGCACCCTTACAACAGCAGCCTTTGCTCGGCTGCGGACGGTCTGCTTAAAACATTTGATCTTAAAATAATTTGAGTGGGGGTCTACAAAAATATCATTTAATAAAACCAGATATAAGTTAATTATATGGTTTATCCAGTCTTAATATTTATATTAATACTAATGGCATTCCAGAACTCTTATAATTATTTTAAAATTGGGTGTTTTGATCCTAAATTGAATTATAAAATATGTTAATGTTTTAATTCAGTTATAAAATTTACACTTTTTCTCAGGAGATACAGTTGGACAGACGAAGAGTGACAAATACGACATTTCAGCAAATTTGATATTGAAACAAAATATTATTTAAAGAAAAATTGTAAAAAATATAAAAAAAGCTTTTTTATATATGCATGGACATACATACTTTCTGGTGACGATTATAAAGATACTACGCTTTTGAAGTCGTATCTTATTGTTACAGGAATCAAAAGTATAAAATCGATAGGATAATTCTAACATGTCCAAATTATCGAAAAGAGCTAACCGTTACGGACGTACGGACCAACCCTAATTATAGAAAAGCTCCTGCAAAGTTGAATCAGACATTTATATCTAAAATTGCCTAAATTAACGGCAAAAGCTAAACGTTACGGGAGGACAGACTGACCGATTGTAAATGAAGAAAGGTCATGCTTTCAATAGCAGTAATCTCCTCTACAATCAAATAATTTTTGGATCATGGAAAGAAAACGAACTATTGGGTTTTGTCGTATTTTTACAGTGGCTTTTCTTCTATTTCTAGCCCCTGTGGAGGGCTCTAACCCTGTGGGGCCAATTTCCTAACCCTGCGGCTGACATGTACTGTAAAATAACGACGAACCCCAGTTTTCTGTCCATGATTCCAATTCTTTACTTACGTCTTACTTTTTTAACAATATAGTAGCAGCGCTACAACAATGGATATAGAATTTACGTGGATATTATGACAAGGGGAAATTGTCGTCAATTCAGGTTGCTAACATGTATCTCATTTATTGGTCAGTTCGTTTATACAGTAGGAGATAAGTTGATGGGGTAAAGGGGCTGGAAGGGGGAAATCATAATTTATCCAGCTACGAGTTTCACTTAGAAAACTTGAAAAATTGGAACATCCATGTTATATTAAATCTATTACTACAAAATCTGGACTCTTTATAATGACCAAATTATATGCTTTGACTAAGAACATCCTTCTGGGAAAGATTAATATAATAGTAAATGTGTTTGTTTAACCACGCCCCCTTCCTGTACCCGCCCTTCAATTCCCTTACCTTTCTTATTGCCCCCCCCCCTTCCTTTTCCCCAACTACCTAACTACTACTTAACCCTTTAATAATGTATGTTTCTACGATATGACAAAATAATAATAATATACTTTTGCCTTTGCCTATAGCCCAAAAGAAATAAAAAAATATCTAAATAGTTACCCTAAGAACCATATCGATTTTCAGTTTTCAAAATCTTTTGATTCAAAGAGTCATATGCAAATTATTTAATGCTCTATTGGCTGATATTCAAAGACACAATTGAAAGTCAGCACAGAGTTCCAGCCCCATGAGCATACAGTTATTTAACCCCTACTCCCTCTATTCTTTTAATTTAATATTTTCTCGCAAATTTGTAACTCTGTAAAAACACTGCACCAATATACATTTATGAATGAGAGGTATGATAATAATAAGGTGTGTTTCTTACTCTGGAAAGGGTTAATAACATAATTTACCTTCCAAATGTCTCTTAAATGATATCAGGGAGGGAGGGACACATTACAAACTTTCCCGATTTTGTATTACTTTTGAGGAACATGATTCCAGTTACGTCATATTTTTCTTTCCCGAAAAAGGGAAGGGGAAAAAAGGGAAGGGGGGAAAAAAGAGATGGGAGAAAAGGGGGTTTTCCCCATCTCTTTCCTCCCTTCCCTTTTTCGGGAAAGAAAAATATGACGTCACTGGAGTCGTGTTCCTCAAAAGTAATACAAAATCGGGAAAGTTTGTAATGTGTCGGAGGGAGGGGACATTGGGCTGTTTGTTAAACTGGTCCCTAATGTATTAAATAATATTTTCTTATTCTTTGGTTTACAACCTTTGGAACTTTTATTGAATTTTGATTGGTTGGTTCATTTAGCTGAGTGTCCAAATGTTTCAACCACTAATAGCAAATTAGTAGCTATATATTGTACCAAAAAATTTTTTCTTACATTGAATTATGAATTAAATTTCAAAATGAATACAATGGAATTAACAAAATATTATGTTTGGTTATTTGTATGAATGTGTGTGTGTGTGAGTGTGAAAAGGGGATGTGTGTGTGTGTGTGTGTGTGCAGTTTCTTAGATGCAAAAAGTAATTGTAAAACCAAAAAGAACAAAGCATTCATACGAAATCTTTAAACTTTAAAATTCTTGGAAGCACATTAGATTTTCAAAACAAATCAGAAATTGTCATAAAAAAGGATATTTTAATCCACGAGAACTGAATTTTGTGAATAATTGTTACAGATATCACCATACAAAGTTTGAAATCGTTAGGACAATTAAATTAACAAAAATTGCGGACATACGGACGAACCGACCCTAAATATAGAAAACCTTTGCTTTTCACAAATCAACAAGTTAAAATAGACCGTAGTATAGATGTTTAGTAAAGGCCCATCTTTCTTATTGGATATGATTATAGAGTTGCTATGCTTTTTCAATTGGTTCAATAAAATTAGACTATTCCGACATGCATAATTTGCCTATTAGTTTTACAGACTAATGGACCTATTCTTTGTTCATTAGATTGACCTGACAAATTTATTCTTTTCAGAGAAGATTCCTTAGATAATTCTTAATAAATAAAGTAACAGTATGTTTGTCTGTACCGAAGGATCTCGCTAATCATTGAACCAATATGGTTCCCATTGACAGGGTAGCTTTGAATAGGTCTTAGTAAGGTTTATGATTAGTTTGGGAGAGGGTACCACCACCCTTCCCCCCCCCCCCCGAAAAAAATTGGTTTATCAAATTCAACTTTCCCCTCCTCAAGTGCCCCTAGAGACCTCTAGGGACTTAGCCACTAATTACAATGAAAGTAATACTGGATAATTCAAATTTATTTAAATAATTTTGTTGAATGATAAGAACACATAAAGAATGAAATGAGAATTAATGCAGTTGAATTTAATTTATAATATTTGGCTCACCCGCGCCTATTTGTATTACATTTGGGAGCGTAGCTACTCTTCTCTTATTTTGATCAATATCTCTGCCGGTATTTTCTAGATTTTGATAAACTTCTCTATTGTTAAAGCTGTCTGTCAAATCATCAAATTTAGCCCTTATAGCCTTATAATATAAGGTACAGATAATGTTTTTTCTAGAAATATTAAAAATTATCTTATTATGTTATGTAATAAATAGTTATGTGTAATTGTATGGGCGTTGCATGCAAGATCTCTTCAATATGGATGGCTTTTTTTAGTCCGTTAGGATTGAGTCTTCTATTGAGTCAGCGAAGCTTTAAAGCTTTACATTTTAAGAGTTTCAATTTCTAAACAAGTCTTATGTTGGTTTTTGGCTATCTGCTGTCCCCAAACTTTTTTAGAATAAAGGCGACACCCCTAGCCTCCAAGGATTAGGGGGGGGGGGGGGAATTTTAAAAAAAAAATACATTTTCTTAGATATTGTCTGTATTTTATAACTTTTTATATTTTTTTTTTTTAAAAAACCTTCGACATTTTTCTCTTTTTTAATGTTTTTAAAAATTTCTTTGCCATTAGCCTTTTTGGGGCTTCGCCCCTAGGCTACAGGAGTAGGAAGTTTTCACAATCTTTTTGAATTTGATAAACAAAGTTTAAAAGAAGAAAAGAAATTTTAAAATAAGAAAAAAATTTAAAGATGTAAAAAATATAAAAAGTATAAAAATTGTTAAAAATATATAAAAACTTAAAAAAAACATCAAAATTTAAAAAAAAATAAGAATATTTTTTTGGGGTGGTTGGGGGTGTCCCATTCCCCAAGAAAATAGCTTAAAACCACCATAGGATAAATAAGTATATACCCTAAAGAGTAGAATCCAATCGGTTCAGTGGTTACCGAGATCTTAAGCTTCAGACGGACGGACGGACAGACATCATTCTACTTTGTAATATAGATATGTACATAGCCCCAAATTATTCTTTTGTTATGGACATATTTGTTATTGTTGAATTGTAAAATAGTTATCCTGCATAGTTATATAGCGCCAGAAAATACACTAATCAATTAGAAACTAATCATTGACCAATAATAAGTTAGGTCCACATTATGTATATTTGTACTGGTGGCTTCACAATTAGCCTTCAGGGGCCTTGTGAGGGTATTATACTCCCAAGTTAATATCATTATATTTTTTTCAAACCATACACCCTTCCCTTTCTCTCTCTCATTACACACAGCCAGTTTGACCGCTTCTCCTTTATTTGGTGTTTGGTTGTGCTAAAGTAAAGATCTAAACAGTAGCTGTGAATTTAGAATTTTATTTTGTATGATATATTTTAACATTTTGACTAGTTTTGTATAATTCTTAATGCTTTTTTTTCATTTATATATGTTGTTGTTTTCTATTACAGATGCGATTGATAATGAAGATTTTTTTCTTTGAAATATATTTCGTTATGAAGCAGCAGTAGTTACTAATTTATAAATGTTATGGTTGAGATAGATTTATAACTGTTAAAAATATCATTATAGTCTTCTGGGGGAGGGGATGTGGTCCTGGCGGACTTTAATTAAGGAAGAAAAATAGCTTAAAATATTGTACATTAAATTATTATCATCAAACGCTTGATGTTTTGTGTTGACGATATTCCTTTCGATTGAGCTTCGAATCATATTTCTTGAAGCTAAATGATATTTTTTATTTGTTTATGTTGTTTATCTATAATACAAAGTAGAATGATGTCTGTCTGTCTTTTTGTTTGTCTGTTTGTTTGTTTGTAACGAAGGATCTCGCTAACCTCTGAACCAATCGGGTTCTCCTTAACAGGGTAGCTTTTCATAGGTCCCGGGAAGGTTTATAACTATTTTCTTGGGGGTGGGACACCCCCAACCTCCCCAAAAAATGAAAAATCTCCCCCCAATTTTAAAATAGTGGGATTGACTAATTTTTTTTTAATTTTTTGTTTTAAATCTAAAATATGAAAAATTAAGTTGATCAAACCTCTTGGAGCAAATCCCCTAGAGGCTAGGGGTGAAGCCGCTAGTAATGAATATAGAATGTTCGTTAAGATATATAAGTTTTCCGGAATTTTAAAGTTAGGGGGGGATTTGAAATTTGCATCAAATCTTGAGGATTTTTTATAAAATTCGTTTTTTCTATAATTCTTTATCTAAAAGCGGAAATGCAATTTAAGTTAATTAATTTTGGCATCTGTGATTGGTGGATTTAAAAAATCTGCGCTCTGATTGAATGGTGTACATCATTTAACCAATTAGAGCGCAGGTAGTTTAAAATCCACCTATCCTATTGGCCAAAATTAATTAACTTAAAATGCATTTCCGCTTTTAGATAAAGAATTATAGAAAAAACGAATTTTCTAAAAAATCCTTAAAATTTGATGCAGATTTCAAATCTCCCCCTAACATTAAAATTCCGGAAAACTTAATGTTCGTAGATATTATGACAGGGTAATTTTTTTGTCAATTTAGGTTGTTAACATAAGACTCATTTTTTGCACAATTCGTTCATCTCGTAAAAGGGTTGGGGATAGGGTAAAGGGGGTCGACTGAGGTTATCTTTATTTTAGCCCGCCGCGAGTTTCACTTTTATAGAGAACATGAAAATCTGGCGTAACATCCAAGTAACTTTAGTCTTACGAGATCTCTAATTAATCGTGATCGTGAATCCATTATCAGCAAACAGAATATTTTATAAAAGTTGCTGTAAAATTAAGGAAATAATTAGATAGGTTAATATACTTTTAGAAAGGAAGCGCTTATTTGTTATGTCTTATATTTAGGAGATAAATATAATTATTTTTATCATATTAAGTGTAAAATTAAATAAAATAATCCATATGACTCAAATGAACTATTTTCTTACAACATTTTTATAATTGCTCCGATTCCTAGATTTTAACACTTAGTGTTATAAAATGTCAAATTCGATGGGACATTTCCAAATTTAGGATTATATTTTTCCGTAACGCCGTTCAAAACCTTGTTTAACAAGGATGACAACATCCATAAAAGCGAAGATCTAAAACTGTAGGGTTAACAGACACAAATGCAGAGTGTCAGAACTAAAAAATCAGAATATAAATGAATAGAAGTAGAAAGAAAATTGTTAGGAAATTTAGTCAAAAACTGTTTAAATACAGGATAATTTTTAAGGACATACTAACACTTTTAGGTTTTGATTATAGAGATGTTTCGCCTATAAAATTGTACTTTGTTGTCCCAGGAATCATTATTCCAAAAATCGGATGAATTTATTACATAAAATTTTGTTGTAAAAAAAGTGAAAAATTAACAATCTGGTAACGATTATAGAGTTGCTCCGCTTACTAAATCGTACCTAACTACTACAGGAATCATCATGCAAAGTTTGAAATCGATAGAACAGTTCTAACATGCGTAAATTAAAGAAAAAAGCTATCCGTCACGGACGTACGGATAGAACGACCATAATTATAGAAAAGCTTCGCTTTTTAAATGAACCAATATATTTTTAAGCTCTAAATTATCCAACAAACCGTAATATCATATATACTAAATCTCCATATAAGGTAAATTTAAATTTTATATAGTTCATCGTTATCATTTCATCTTTATAATTCTTACAATTCATTCTTCGTTCTCAGAATGAGTTTACTAATTTTTATTAAAGAACCTTATCATAGATTTTAGAGGCGCAGCTACTATATCACTTGTATGTCAATCCCTCATAAAAAAATCATTGTAATTTCCTTGTTTATTCTTCCACTCAGGAAAAATCGACCCCCCTCCTTCCCTCATATGCCTCTAGAAGCCTTAGGGGCATATCCGCTAGTTGAAAATAAACTACATCCTGCCTTGTGCCGGACTGAAAGCCTGCATACTTACAGATATACAACCTACTGCTCAAATGCTGTTAAGAAATGTTCAATTTGACCGTTAAACCTTAATTTACATGAAAATATTTATCATATTATTATAAACTACAATAATTTTAAAATTTCATCACCTCTTGCCCTGTTTTTTATATGGTGTACCTTTAATTCTGCATAATTTTCATAATTAGCAAATTGTCATTTCGAACAAGAGTACAATTTTTAGAAAAATTGATAATTTACATGATTTATAATTCAAATAGACCTGATACAACACCCTTCTATGTTTTATTAAAGCTACGAAGTCTTACAGTTGACAATTACAATTAACAAGGCTACGATTTGAAGTGTCTGAAAGCTACACCAAGCTTAGGGAAACCATCAGGCTTCCTTTGAGATGAGAAGAAGAAAGCTGATATGATCCTGCTTTTGCTGTTCCTTTCAATTTTTTATTGGCTGATAAGAGGAGAAAATTATTTTACTTTTATATTTTCTTTACTTTCTATCTAAAAATCTTTATTAAAAAAACATTAGGTATTGATTGAGTTTAATTATTTGAAAGGTTTAGTGACATTTTTTCACTTCGAGGTTTCGTGATTTTTAATTTTTTATTTTTCATCTAGTTATTATTGGAGATAGGAAATATTGACAATTTTTAAAATTAAGAATCTAGCATTATTAAGGTTATTTTAACAATTTTTTCTCACCAATTGTTTAAACCCTTCCGTAGACCTATAGTGAAAGAATAGGGGTTAATTAAAGTTCACGGGGCGTTTGGATATCAACGAATAGCATCGGAATTATCATAACAGCCAAATCGCTATAAAAGAGCAGAAAGTAATTTTCTAGCAATTGGACTGGAACCAGGTAGTTGTCTGGGTTATACATCTATACTTATAAATGTTTCAATTTTACAGTAAATTAAATATAATCTTGTCAAGAAATAAATAGTAAGAGTTACCACAAATTATGATTTGAATTGTTTTTATTTGTATTCCCTAATTTCGCTGTGGTCTCACAAATATTACAAATCTGCAATTTTAAGTTATTTTCTGTATTTGCAAAATATAAATGCAACAAGGAATGTTAAAAGCAGTGCTTGGCAGCCGCGACTGAGCCTATTTATTTTCCTGCTATGGATTAGTTTTCAAAAAGCTTTGCTCCTCTGTTTTTCTTGTGATTTAAAAGTGTGATTATTATCTGATTTTGTAGATAATTTATTGATATGTCAAACATCGGGGCCAACCTATATTTAGAAATAGAGACAGGTATTAGGAAAAATGGATTTGTTACTACTTGGATGTTAAACCATATTTCCATGATCTCTAATGAAGTGAAACTCGCAGCGGGCTAAAAATTGTATACCCCCCCCCATGTTAGCAACCACAATTGACGACAATTTTTTCTCCTTAATAATATCCACGTATATTTTAGTACATCAATTATTATGAACGAATAAATAATAAAACAGGAAAACGGGATCAGAAAAAAGTATCCTTTTGCTTTACAATCCCTTTACAAAATTTTGTACTTTTTTGGATGAATAGTCTCTTTTTGGTTTAATGTCTGTAGTAATAGACTGCTATTATTTGTCAATTATATAAATGTTTCTCTAAATTATATTAAGTATATCATCTAGGCTAATGGTACTCTAGTTATAAGGTTATATATATACTCAGATAGTGATAAGTATTTGGAAAAAAATATAGTTTTTCTAGTTTGGTTGTAAGGTTTTGCAGGAAAGAAAAGTTTCCAAGAAACAAGGATGACAAAATCCATAATAGCGAAGCTATGAAATCTAACTGTAGAACAAACGAACATGAACAGTTGTAGAGTTTCAAAACTAAATAATAAATTAAAAGAATAAAACATGTGACTCATGTAAAGAAAACGAAGTAGCGGGTTTCGTAGTATTTTTGTCCTAATTTCAACCCCTTCGGGACCTCTAGCTCTTTATTTTCTTTCCATGATCCAAAAATCTATATGAACTTGTTGCAAATTACAATATTCTGTTTAAGGACAAACATACATTTTACACTTTAACATTTGATTATAGAGATTGATTTAACTTATTCCTTCAACTTTTCCGTCATTCTGAACTTAATTATCTCTGTCTTTGATTTGTAAAAATACATAGAAAAAAATATATCAAAATTATATTAGTTGCAGTACAGAATCAAGCCAATATTGGTTTGAAATTTATTGTGATTACACAACATCTAAAATCAAGAAAACCAACCAAAATAGAGAGTGTTATAGCAGGGAGAAAGGGGACATTGGGCTGTTTATTACACTAGTCTCCATAGTTTTATAATAAAGTTTTCTTCTTTGTTGGCTTGCAACTATGGAGACATTTATTGAATTTTGATTGGTTGGTTCGCTAGGTTCCAAATCTATAGAAGGAGTAATCTACAGAGTATGTAATTTTATGTATCATCATTCGGGATGTTCTTCAATTTATTTGCCATTGTCTTATCCCTTTATATCCCTGATTATTAAGATAACAAATGATACAAATAATCACCAAACAAGTGTGCAGTTCTCACAACTTAAATTTTACAAGGTAAGTAAAATTTATCAATTAATAGATTTTTTGTTTTTCTCTATAAAAAAAAAACTTGAATAAAAGAATAAAATCCCCTGAAATGTAAAAGTTTTACAATTCTGTTTTTTCTTCAGAGAAATATGTTGCTTACTAATGGATGTAGAATTAACATTTAGATTGCTAAATTGGTCAGTTTATTCATCCAGTAGAAGGGGAGGGGATGGAGTAAAGGGAGTAGATAGGGGGTACCATTAGTTTTGCCCGCTGCGAGTTTTACTTTACTGAACATAAAAATCTAGTGTAACATGCAAGTAATGATATATCTATTTGCTGGCTTTAAAAGAACAAAAAAGGATGACAAAAAAAGTTACTCAAAAAGAATTTTTATAAATCTATATTTTCTCCTTCTCTCCAGATATTTACTATACACACTGTTGTAACAAATAAAGACATTTCTAAAGTGTACATAAATGATTATGAGAGAAATAATAGTTATTTATTGCATCCTATTGTAGACAGCTTTCCGCGAATATTAAAATGAAAAATTACAATATTAAAACCAATTTTGATAGTCCCGAAGGGCTGAAGCGGATATTAATCGGTTTTGAAGCCATACTAAAAGGAGAATAAAGATATTTTCATAGATACAGGAATTAATGATGAGATGAAAAATAAGGTTATAAAAGTCACAAATTGACAAACAAAAGGAAGAACTTGTAACATTGTAGAATAATGTTAAACAAGATCGATTATGTCCAAAGTAGCATAGAAAAAAAATTGTTCCTATTTTCCCTCTATTTTCTTGCCTTTTCTTTTTCTTTTTTTTTTCTCTCTATAGCACACACATGATTTTGTTCTTTAATAACATAACATAGATATCCAGTATACAGTTTACCTTGATTGCAAAATGCTCACATTTCTGTTTATTTTGAGGGGGTAAAATGAGGGGTTCCAAAGGTTTGAGGGAGGGAGGCGTAATCTAATGCATTTCTAAAAAAAAATGTAGGAGGGTAAATGAGGGGCTTTAAAGTTTGTAGGGGGTAAACACCCATTTACAACCATCCTTAGACGTCTATCTTTGGAGGAGAATTGCTGATATGAACCTCATTTATTGGTCAGTTCGTTCAACCATTAGGAGGGGATGTGATGGGGTAAAATGGGTAGGTGCGGTTATCGTCATTTTAACCAGCTGCGAGCAGATCATTACTTTATCAGAATGCAAGAAAATTTGATGCAACATCCAAGTGATCATATATCTATTTGTGTTCATATGATAGAATTATGTGATTAGAGACACTTTGTATCCTGTCATTCTAATATCACGAACAAAATAAAGATCTTAACTTCATACCTGCACGGATCTAAAGGTATAAGACAATGTCCAATAAATTGATGTACATCTACAATGATGATCCACAAAATTACCCCTTCTCTAGATTACAATTAGTGGTTGAAACGGTTGTGCGTTAAACCTAATTAACCAACAAATCAAAATTCAATAAAAGTCCCCAAAGTTGTTAAGCAAACGAAAAAGAATTTAAGAAACTTTATTATAAAGTTTTGAGGACTAGTGTAACAGTCCAAATGTCCATTCCCTCCATGTAACTTCATACCATAGATTAAATTCTATTTCTTCAAGCAATAAATATTTTTTAACATAAAAAAATGCGCTATCATTCTAAAATGTTCTGTGTATCAAAACAACGTATTTATTGATAATCGTGTAAACTATTTTATTGAGATAATATGATGGATATAATATATCTTGGATCTTACACTAGAGTTTCATGCTATCTAATAAAGTGAAACTTGCAGCGGGCTAAAAATTAAGATTCACCCTTCTACCCCATTTTGTTACCAAGCATAAACACATACATACAGCTTTACAGTGTAGAAGCGGTTTCATCCCCTGAGGCTTTCAGGGCCGGCACCTTATATTGTAAGGTCTATATATAGTTATATTTACCTGATTTCCTTTTTTAAAGCTAAAACTCCTTAAATTTAGTATAGTAAAATATTCCCTGAGTAAAAGTGCAACCCTCCCCCCCTCCCCCTACCTTCATAACAGTGTACCTCTAAAATAAATTTTAAAAGCCCCATAGCTTTCCTTAACATTTGCACTGCACATTCTAAATATATTTTAGAATATCCTTTTCCATTTTGGCTTCGAAACCGATTTATATCCGCTGGATTAGAACCGGTTCTCAGCCATATTGAAAAATCATGTATATCATCGTATTACAGACAATTTTCCACTAATATTAAAATTAAAATCAATCACAGTTTTGTTAGGCCGGACTTTCGGGGACCAACAAAACTGGCATTGTTATAATTTTTCATTTTTATATCCGTGGAAAGTTGTCTATGACACGATGCGCTAAATAACTATTGAGCTTTCTATTGAAATGTGGGGTACTAGTATATGAATGTGTATATGGCTGATACAGTAAAAGGACCCTTGCTGGCTCTTGGATAGGGTTAATTATTATAAAAATTAAATCGCTAAAATAGTTGATAAGATATACAATTATGAAATATTGGTTAGAGAGGGAACACTAGACTGTAAAATTCACTAATGTTCAAAGTTTTATAAGTCCGGTCTCTTATTGGATGGCTTAAAACTTAAAACTTAAAACAAACAATCAGTGTCCAGACTTTTCACTTGATAATTTTGATCTTCACAATCGGATATTTTATATAATATATATGACCCTTTTTTGAATGAATTGGTAGGGGGTACAGATAATTTTCAATGTACATAATACTTATACCTATCTATTCTAGGCCGGCTGTTCAATGTAAAAAGCTTTCCTTCTTTTGTAGAAACTATTTTAGTGTTGCCATTAAAAAAAGAAATTGGGGTATTCCCTTTCACTCCTAGGTGCAATCTTCTGTACCCTGAAGGCTAAGGGCGAAGGATATCTTTATGACTGAAACAATATAGTTGCGATTTTCAGGTAAACTGTGTATAGCTCTTCAGCTGGTTTTAGAATCTGTTCAAAACCTTTAGGAATACTTTTTGGATCTAATCATATGTTCCTTATGTAGATTATAATTTTCATCTAAAAATAGTTCATTTGATGTTACTGTATAATTAACTTGAAAGAGGCATTCATTTTAAGACTTTTTTTCTTTCCTTAACTTCACATTTCAATACATAACAAGAATGACTACTTCCATGGATAACGAAGCTCATCAAACTAGACATGAGGACAAACAAACATTAACTAATATATTTCGACAGTTCTTTTTACATTCAAGAAACGGAATGTTATTAAATTTTAAAAGTCTGATAATTATACTGTGTCATGAAATTTGAAAAGCTTATTAACAACATGTTTACATTTAACGCTTTATCTTTTCCATTGTGATAAATATAAAATTGCTCTCTAAATTATATCTAACTATTGTAAGGAAGCTAAAGCAAGGCTTGAAATCGATAGATCAATTCTAACAATTATACCTATCTAAACAACAATTATATTTAGCCGACTCGAATAGCCGGATTATGAATGTAGAAATGCCTTGCTTTCAGAAATGCATGAAATTAAAAGGGACACAGGTGGCCTTAAATCCAGATATGATATTTACATAGTTTTATTTCTAGGACTGAAATAGCTTTTTCAAAAGGGATCTTGGGATAGCCAGGCTGGGGTAACAAAAATTTAGTAGTTTGTACAAAAGGATAAGTAAATATTTTTAAAAACATATATAGAAATTTTCAGATTGCATTTATTTCTTTAATTAGTACAAACGGCTAAGCCCCTAGAGGCCTCTATGGGCACTTGAGGGTTGTGAGGGGAATTAAAGTCGCACCCCAATTTTAATTTTCAAAAGAAAAAGAAAATAAAAATAGGGGGTGGGGGGATAAACCTTCACAGTACACACAGACTGACAGACACATAGAGAGCCTTTTACTTAATTATAAGCATTTTTTTTTCTTTTTTTCTAAACTATACTTAGGTACCCAACAAATGAATTATTAAAAAGCCATGATGTCCGTCTGTCTGTCTTAGAGGAACGGGATCAAGAAATGATATTTTTTACTGCTATTAGATATACCAATTACCATTTATAGAAAAAAACTTATGGATTTATTATTGCTTTGAACTTAAACCAGATTTTCGTGTTCTTTATTAAAGTGAACTCAGTAGCGGGCTAAAATAACTTCCTCACTCCCCCCCCCCTTCCCTCCTTCTGGATAAATGACCCGACCAATAAATGGGAAGGGAAATTGCAACCTAAATTGATGACAATTTTTCCCCTGTCTTAATATCCACGTATAATCTACATCCATTGTTGTCCTTGTTTCATTATAGTACTCATACAAATTCTATTTTAAAGTCTATCAACTTTTTCCTTTATTACAGAGTGGAAAGTCCCAAGAAAAAGGTCCTGTATTACCCGAGAGAAAGGAAATTTTACTAGAAAAGGATAAAAGAGGGCATATTGTAGGAATAAATAGGTAGGGAAATGGAGCATAAATTATCTTCCTTATGATCATCCCATCAAGCATTGCATGTCGACAAATTGTCAAGGATAATCCAGGGAGTTTTATAATAACGTCTTCTGATCGCTGACTTAACGACTTTGGGGGACTTTCATTTTGATTGGTTAGTTCATTAAGTTGAATGTTTAATACTTTCAATCACTAATTGTAATTTACAGAACATGTAATTTTGTGCATCATAATTGGGGAAGTATATCAATTTATCGGATATTGGCTTATCCCATTAGATCCCTTGGCATTTCAGCATATATTTTTTTATCCGATTGGCCTATCCATATAACCCTGCAGGAAGGATGCTTTGAAAGGCGCCCAGTTTCTTGACCTTTAAAATTGTTTACATTTAGGGCTCCAGCCTCTGCAGGGACAGAACATATAGAAAAGTATAAATTGGGGAATTTATTTTTAGGGAAAGATATATAGTACCAGATTGCTTTTAAAATGTCTAAAAATTGAATTTAAAATATCCCAATAAAAATGCAGGTTGGTTATTTAATCTACCAAGCAAGTACAGAATTGAGTTTAGATCAAAGGGGTATTTTTATCAATGAGAGTACTGTACAATCTAAAAAATAAAATCATTTGTAAATGATTTCTTCTAACTAACTTTATTTAAATGCAATAGATAGCTCATTTAGTGTAAAAATATTGACATAATGTTTCTAAAGCGAACAAGACAAAAAGGGAGAAAAGAAGATTTACAAATTTACAAATAGAAATAAAAAAATACAAATTTAACAAGAGAAAATATAATGGGAGAGATAAAGAGTAGAAGAATTAACATAATAGATTATCGTATTAAAGACAAACAAAACTGGTTTTAATCTTATGACTTTTTATTTTGATATCCACGGAAAGCTGCCTACAATGCAATACAATAAATGAATAATGCCAAGATTGAAAAAAATACAATGATTAAGAATGAGATTAAAATATGATAGAATCGCTAGAGAAAAAAAGAGAGAGAGAAAGAGAGAGAGAGAGAGAGAGAGAGAGAGAGAGAGAGAGAGAGAGAGAGAAAGGAATAATAAAGCTTTGAAATAGTCAAGGAGGCAATGAATTTAAAATTAAACAGGGAAATTATAGGGAAAAACAAAATAAAAATTTTTTGCTCGCCCCATTGATGATAAACAAAATTATCATTCTTTTACAATTATCGGTTGTAAAATTTGAATACAATGCTGTTTTAAACCATCCAATCAAGGTCCAAAAAGTTTTTGAAGCCTATGAATGAGAGATTGTGTTTAAAAAACTTTGGGTCCAAGTAAAAATTAGTGTCCAACATCCTATGCCCTTCTTGAGTTTAACATTCATAACTTCACATACACATACGCATACACACACATACACATACGCATACATACACACAAGCGCACATATAAACAATTCGAGGTTCGAAGCTGTTTACAAAAGAGAGGGAGAGAGGTGTTGATTCACTTCACACTAAAAATTTATTGAGTTGCTATTCTTAAGATAAAAAGTTGTTTCATAAACTACTAGTTGCTTTGTTCCTAGCCTTTAGATGAGGGCGGGAGGAAAATAGCTTAAAACCAAACCAATTTATTTATAAAGCTTACCCGATAAGTACGACCAATTTTCGATATCTATAGTTTCAGACAAAAAAATTATATGACGTGGGTCTGACCATGCCATGATTTTTCTAAAATATACAATACAAATAACGGCTGGATTTATTAGTTTGTGGTTTTCAGGGAAGCTTCTTCTCATACCAGGAATATAAGGCTAGGGAAGTATCACATTCTTCTGAAAAATATACCTACATAATGTTGTTGCGGTTGCGCCCCTAGCATCTAAAGGCTCTGTATTCAAAGATGTTAGTAAGAAGGAGGCAGAAAATAGCCTAACACATCATAATGTCTAATAATAGAATAGCCTAAAACCGGCCTGGACCTATGTAAAGGTTTCAATCAATTCAGTTGTTATTTAAATCCTAAGCTTTAGACAAAAAAAAATTTACTACTAAAGGTTAAAGTTTTCTTCAATAACTGAATTCTATAGGACGGTTTTAAACATAAACATACTGCCATGAGGTTGTCAACAAGACGAACAAACACACCAAGTAGTATTTTTTTTAAATGTTAGATAATGATCTTTATTTGTTTGAAGCAACATTGTATAAACACTTAGAGAAATAACAAGAGAAAGGAAAGAATAAAGGGAAGAAGGATAATAGGAATGGAGGATTAACCCTTGGGGGGAGGTAATGGGCAACTTTCAGAGGCTGGAGGGGTAGGGGAGGGGGAGTGAGTGTTTATGACCGGCCCATAGCTGGCCTAGGGATACTCAGTCCAGATTATCTACTGTTCACAACAATAGGTATGTGAGAAAATATTTTGTGTTGTCGTTTTTTTATATTTTAAAAGGTATGTGATATTTTTCTAAAAATTATATATATTTGTTAATATTTATTATATAGTCTATCATTACTCTTTTAAATAGGTATTTTATAGGCTGCAAACATCTGTATTTTATTTTAGGAATCATGGAAACATTGTTTGAAAGTTTAGTTCTTCTAAGACACATAAATAATTTGGAGCCAAATTATAATATGCATATTATTATCTTTTATATAAAATTATATATAATAATTATATTAAATGTTTATCTAAAGTCAAATCAACATTTAATTAGATATCAAAAATTAGTTATTGGTAATATGTATTTAAATAACTTTTGAAAGTATAACAAAAAAATTACATATTGATTTTCTGTGTAGGCATTGAAAAACTAATTAATGATATATGTACACATTTCCGTATAATTAGTATTTTTTGTACGAAAATTACTTTTCATTGCTTTTGTTTTGTGAAACCCCCCAAAAAAAACATTACGACGACAAATGTTTTGTTTGTTAGTTAACCAAATTTTTAAAAAATATTGTATATGTACCATATTAGTTTACAAAATCTTAGTTTTGTATAGTTAGTTTATAATCAGTTTTAAAGCACTGCCCAAGACCAGTGATTTGTTTTTAACCAGTTTACCATAACCAGAGCACAAAAGAGACATGTGCATTTTCAAACCAGTAACATAATCAATATCCAAGACCATTGCTTTGTTTGAACCAGTAGCAGTGCACAAATGAAGACATGTGCATTTTATGTGAATACAAGACTGTGTTTGTGCTTTTAAAAATCCTCTAAAATGAGACAGAGAGGATTTTATCAGGTTAGATATTAATTTTAATAATGTATAATCTACTAACATTTTTATTTTTATTACATATTTTATTACATTTTGATAATTGTTTAAAAACTCATTTTACAAATATTTAAATTCATGTTGATAGTTCATTAGAAGGTTAAGGTAATGGAAAGTTGCAATTGTTTGAAGGTGAACAAAACTGACTAAAAATATTGAAAGGAGAAGGAAGTTCTAGTGCTAGTGTTCATTCAAAACATTTTATTCTATAATTTTGAATTTAATAGACAAGAAAAAAGCAAAATGTTTGCATAAGCCATTAGATTTATATCAAATCAAGGCCCAAGGGAATAATGTTTCAACAAAGATTCACTTATTTTGCAACATTGCAATCACATATCATTTCTGCTGTCCATTTACAGAAGTAGAGAGATAATTAGATAGATAGATACATCCTAACTATTTCAAGCATTTCGAACTTGACAATGGGGACAGAGAATAGCAACAGAATAATAAGAAGGGGAAGAGAGGGGGAAGGTGACAGGAGAAAACTATGGAAAAAAAAGAAAAAAAAATCACATTAGATTAGATAATGACTTTTAAATTCAGATACTTTTTCTGCATTCCTTTACTTTTATATAGTTTTTTTAGTAGTACAGTTTGACATCATAAAAAACATATATCTTTAGTTTTATGCAAATGTTATAAATAAGAATTGAAATGTTTATAATAACATATTTTATTTCCCCTTTAATTCCAAGATAAAGGTATAAATATGTAGAATGAAATACTTTACTAAATTCGGAAAAAAAATAAAGGTAGCAAGGGACATAAACAGTTACTACCTAGTTAATTTAATAGTTAATTTTACAAAAGAAAAAGTGTTACATTTGTCTTGTTAAATTTGTTTTAAAATTAATGCAATTTTTAAATGACAAAATTGTGTAACCTATTCCTTACCTTCAAGAATTTGATTATCCTTAAATCCCAGCTAAAAATGCAAAGCTAGAATAAATTTGTCAAACAATTTCATGGATAGCATTTAAAATTCAATAATAAAAACATAAAATGCATACGCATGATAATCAAAATTTAAGTATTTTTAAAAAAGAATGGAAGGAGGGTGGGGGATGGAGGATGAGGTTCAAACTAATTATAAACTTGATTTTCAATTTTAACAGATCTTAGATTAAAACTGAAATATTTGTTTGATGACACATATATAAAGTTTTTTTTAAAAATACAGCTTGAATCTTCGTTATTTAAAACAAAAAAGTAAACATTTTATGATGGTGTTTATATAGTGAATTGAAAAGTAAAGGATTTGTAGGTAAATGTCAAGATGATTGTGTGTGTGTGTGTTTGTAGTTAGATGTTGGACATTATAAGACAAAACAATTTTTACTTTGTTTTTTTAATATTACTAACATTTAATTTATCTTTTAATCTAGATGAATAATTTATTTCAAAAGACATTAATACAATTTAATTATGGTTATATTCAGACGGGACTGACACAGCTGCAAGATGGATGCTATTAGGAAGAAAATGCAGTCTATGAAGGTAAGCCTTGTTGTAGTCAAGAAATCCTTGTCCAGTATGGCTTCTAAGCCGATTGATATCTGCTGCTGGATTAGAACCTGTTCCTAGCCAAATTTTGTATAGCATAGTATTACAGACAATATACCACGAATATTAAATAAAAATCATAAAATCATTACCAATTTTGTTAGCCCGGGCCTTCTGCCTCTCAGGTCTAACAAAACTGGTTTCGATCTATTTTTTTTTCATTTTAATTTCCGTGGAATACTGTCTTTGATATGATTGTTATTAAATCTTATTATTTTTTATTAAATTTTTATTATTAAAAAGAAGACAATGTTTGATTGTCTGTTTGTTCATTCCTTAACATCATGCTTCCTGCTTGATTAGGCTGTTGATCAGGGGAATATATCTACGTGGTCCTATAGTCATTTTAAGGAGTCTTCGTGGTTGTTGTAAAACCACAAACAATAGGTTAGGGAGGGATTTAGGCTTTTAAAGGTGGGGTTACGACGCCCAACGTAAGATATATGTCCTAGAGAAAAAATACATCCACCCCCCCTCCCAAAAAAAATCTTGCTTTGTTAATAACAATTTAATATATAGGGTGGGGGAGGGGGTGGGGGTACTGTATAGCTACGGACGAAACTAGATCTAGTTTCAAAAAATCATTAAATATAGAAATGATTTATATATTGGAACTTTTGACAGGATTTTTTTTTCAAGCAGACATAAAGTAAACATTACTTCCATGCAATCCCTATTGTACAAATTATTTGTTCTAAATATTTCAAGGCTAAAGAATGTTTTCCTAAATGTCCAGCATATTTTAGATAATTTCAAGTAAAGAAAACAGAGTTTATTATTGAAATATATCTAATTTAACTAAGATTTATGCAATCATAAAACATTTTCTATTTAAATAAAGAGCAGCTCCTAGTTATAATCTTTAAATTTAATTAGTGGTAAGGGGATATGCTCTAGTATTAATTACAAAATTTAACAGGAGTTGGAATTAATGAAGTATTTGTTTTACATTAATAATTCACAGTGGGTCAAAGACAGAACTATTTAAAGGTAGTTAGAGTCATTACATATTATAACTACCATTAATGGTTTTCTACCACTGCACTGTGGGGGTTTTCAGCCATTTAAAAAAAAAATATTTTGAAAATAACAAATAATTTACTTTAAACATGGATTTTGAATTGACCAATTTCTATGTTTTTAAAGAAAAATAATACATTAAAGTATGATATTGAAAACATATCTTAGGTTTAATCTAGTTTTAACTCTGATATAAGTATACATTCACTTTAACAGTCGGTCATATTGAAAACATTTATAGCATCTATAATCTCCAAATTTTTGATAATCTAAACTAAAATATGCAGTAAGTAATTAATTAAAACTTATTTTTCAACAATTGTATTAATAATCTTATTTACAAAGGCTGAGACAGATGATCTCTACAAGAAGATCAGTGAGTATGAAGCTAATGCCAAGGAGGCCAACTCCATCTCTGACAAGTATGATGCTGATATCAGAGATATGAGCAAGAAGGTTGCAAAGCTTGAGGTAAGTAGTTTATTACAAGAATAATTTGTTTATTAAATGTTAAATGTAAAAGAACCAAGTAAAGCTTTAAGTTTTGATAAGATATTTCAAATATCATATCAAATTAGCAGATAATCTTTAATATTTACAACATTTTGATATTAACTACACAATTGTAATTCTTCTACGTCTACATTGTATGACATTGTTTTTTTTATCAAAACAATAAAGATAACTTTATAGTGTGCCATGGAGGAGACCCTTGAAAAGTTGCAACTGAGCTCTTCCAAGATGGAGGAGGCTGAAAAAGAGTTCAAGGACAAAGAGGAGGATGTGAATGCACAGGCCAGAAGAGTTCTGCTTCTGGAAGAAGAGGTAATTTAGTTTACATGAACCCTAATTTTTAACATAAATGAATTTATTAATTATTCTACAAATATTTATTTAGTTGCTAACTTTAGTCTTCAATTTAAGGTCAAGATCAGCATTGAGAAGTTAGCTAACACCATCCTTAAGCTGGCCACCATGAGCAAGGATGCTGACAAGATTGTCAAGACTGCTAGAGACTGGGAGAGCAAGACCATGAACAATGAGGTTGAGATTGAGAATCTTGATCTTCAGATGAGAGAGGCCAGAAGAATAGGTGAAAAGCTAAATTATTACTAAATATTTGTAGTGTTTTACTTTTTCTTGAATTTAGCTGTAAAAGATTACTCAAAATTTGGTTTCATGTTTTTTATCCTTTAGGCCATGACAATGAAATGAAGTATGATAACCTGAACAGATCTCTGTCCATGATGGAGGATGAGCTGAAGAGAGCAGAGGAGAGAGTAAAGAATGCTGAGGCCAAGGTTGTTGTTATTGAGGATGAGTTGGCTGCTATTGGTGAAAATCAAAAACAGTTGGAGGTCAGCGAGGAGAAGGCCAGAAAGAGAGAGGAAAAATACCAGGTATGTATTGAACATATAGTAAAGTATTAAAAATGAAGCTTATTGCAATTTTGTCAACTTTATGAGAAATCTAGTTGAAAATTTCAGGAAAAAATGTATGTAGTGCAACACTTGTGTCCATTCTTTGGCCACAAATATCTATCAAATGCTTTCTCTAAAATGAAATAAATTCTTTCTAACTTCCTTCTTATTGTCTTATTACCTCACTTCCTATCTTTAAATACTTAAATTACATTAAAGTTTGCATTTTAATGAGAAGTTTAGAAAATTATTTTATTTTAAAAGTGAGGCCTGATCATGTAATTTGTTGTTTTGTTATTTGATCTTCTTGTTAAAATTAAAATATAAGTTTTCATGCATCCAGACTGATATATTGTGCACTGTGTTAACAAATTTCCGTCAGTTTTAGGCATTTAACACACATTATTAAAACTTAACATCTCATTTTGATTAATTATATACCTAGAATGGATTGTAGGTTGAACTTGCAACTAAGGCAAAATCTCAATATTTCTGTTTTCTGTCTCATTTACAACAAAAGCTGGAACAGAATTTTTTTTTAGATTTTATCCTTTCAAATTTCATACAAATATTTTCATTTAAGCCTACAAGTTTACACACACTTAAATCTGAAACAAAGAGTCAAACACACACAATACTTTGTTTCCTCTCAGCTGACTAGAATAGAAAGAAAGAAAGGTCAATTGCTGGAAAATGTTGCCTAGACTTGGTCAGCAATTATAATAGGAACAAATCAGGGGCGTGCAGAGAATTTTCCCAGGAAGGTGCAAGAAGAACACCCAAAAATTTTACACCCCCCTATAATAAAAATCAAGTGGAGTGGCTTTTTACTTTTACACCCCCTTTGCTGATTTGGGGTGCACCCCCCCCCCCTTAATTCAGCCTTGGGGTGTATACACACTAAGAGATATAAGTTTTCCGGAATTTTAATGTAGGGAGTAGATTTGAAATCTGCATCAAATTTTAAGGATTTTTTATAAAATTCGTTTTTTGTAAAATTCTTTATCTAAAAGCGAAAATACATTTTAAGTTAATTAATTTTGACCAATAGGATAGGTGGATTTTAAACTACCTGCGCTCTAATTGGTTGAATGATGTACGACATCCAATCAGAGCGCAGATTTTTTAAATCCACCAATCACAGATGCCAAAATTAATTAACTTAATTTGTATTTCCGCTTTTAGATAAAGAATTATACAAAAAACGAATTTTATAAAAAATCCTTAAAATTTGATGCAGATTTCAAATCTACTCCCTACATTACAATTCCGGAAAACTTATATCTCTTAATACACACCCTTCTTCTGCACACCTCTGGAACTATATATTTTCCATTTCATAAAAAATACTCTTTAATAATAGTGTTGAATATGCATTACTTGGGTTAATATAAAAACTTTTATTGAATACAAACTATACTTCTCTTTGTAAACATTATCTAAATTTAAAATCTAAAATATATTATACAGAATAATTTTTAGTTTTAACTAATAGCCGTTGACTGCATTTAGATGTCTAATATGATGTATTTATGTTATTCTTACCTTATAGGTTATTCTACTCTTTTGTCTCAAAATAGCCTAAATCCTTCCAAGACCCTAAGGTGTTTGTAGGCTGATTGGTTGGTCTATTTATGAGATCTTGCTAGATTATGTAAATACATCAGCTTTTTAGAATATATTGAATATGATTACTGACAAAGATTCTAAATTTCAGGACCAGATCAAGCAGTTGAACATCAGACTGAAGCAGGCTGACAGCAGATCTGAGTATGCTGAGATGAACATCAGCAAGCTTCACTTGAGAATAGATGAACTCGAGGATGAGATTATCCGTGAGAAGCTGAAGATTAATGCTGTGTCTGGCCAGCTTGATGAGACCTTCAATGACATGCTCAACAAGTACTAGATCATGTTTCTTAAATGATTTATTTTCTTCCTAATTGCTGCTGTTGTCATTGGAGATTGATATTACAATAGTTACTGCTTCAAGAACTGCTAAAATTGTTGATTGAGTTGATACTTATGTCAGCAATATTATAACAATTGTGATCACCTTCTTCAATGTCCATCTTTTAACATTTCCATTCTTAATAAAGATAAAAATGATTTTTCTTCAATGAATTTAGAAAAAATTAACATCAATTATTAATGTAAATCAGACAGAAAAGTCATGTTTACCTTTTACTGTAGGGCAACCACTGCCTTCCATGGTCTGCCATTTAAATACTAATTTACATCTTTAGTTAGTTGCTCAAACTTATACCATCATTTAATAAAAGTAAAGATAGGTCAATATTCAACTAATCTAGATCTAGCTTTTAAGTTGTTAAAATCTAATTTACTTGTAACAACTAGAAAAAAAACTGAAACAATCAATTTGACATGCTTAAAATCAAAGTAAGTTTTAATAATAAGATTGTCCATTGTCCATACAACTAAGCTGCACTGATTGTGATATAAGATATATTTTGATAGGTTTGTATTAGGGTTTCTGGGTTATATTTGGTATCAGTCCTTGTCAGGTAAATCTTGGAAACAACTGCCAGGCAACCTGACCATCCAGACTGACATACAGTGCTTGCTTCAACAATTTAAATGCATACACACTCAAATTGTGAGAGGGTATATAAAATTATGAATGTTATTGTCATGTTGTATTTGTGTGTTTTATGATTAGAATGTCTGAAATAATATGAGGGAAATCATCAGATTTTAAAATTATATATGTCTATGTAATAAAATATATTTTCATTAAAAATTAAACAATTTTTTGTTATTTTTTTTACATGATAGGTAGATATGTGTACTACTATTATATTGTAATTTATACATAAAAATTATGTATCATTCATATATCTTATTTATCTTTATATGTACTTTCTGAAATATTAAATGTATAACAATTATTAAGGCTATTATGACTTTTTTGCCGTTACTCACATTGGTCATTGATTTTTTGCAGAATCTTTTTACAAAACGAACGTTTCACTCAATTGGGCTATTCATTAAGGCTTAATTATAAGGACAAACATAAGTATAGAAGAGCTTTATTTTAAAAAGCAGTTTCTATAAAAAGAATGACATCTAACATTTATGAAATTCCTGGTAAAAAGCGTGGATTTAAAAATTGTTTAATGTTTATGTTTTGAGGCTCTGTTGCTGTCTTTACTATCTTAGCTCAGGGCTCAGCAGACGCGCCTTAGCCCCAAATATAAACCTGCTTCTTTACATAAAGAAATCAGAAATGATGGATTGTCTGTTTAGGATCAGATTTAGACATCCATCTAAATTTTAAAGATTTCACTGTGGCTTACACGCGGCTGCCGAGCCCTGCTTATTTCTCTCTATCAGTAGTCTTCTCTTTACTGTTTATCCCTTCCTTTCCCTTTAGTTCACAGAGAAAAGAAACTAAATAAACATTTTTTGTCTTAACATTTAACTGGTCAAAAATATCAGTTTATTATAGTAACAATTATTATAGATTTTAATTCATAATTAACCCTTAACGGTCGGGGGGGGGGGGCGTTGAACGCCCCCCCATCCGGTTTTTTCTATCTCATTTTCTGTGTGTGAAAGATAAAGAGCCCAATAACTTCAAAAATAAAAAAATTACAGCCGTTTGAAATTTTTAAGTAAAAAAGGACCTAAAAACAAAGGTTGTTAAATAAAAGGGTGAAGGATGCGAAAATTGACCTAAACTTACTCAAGGAAATTCATCATAACACAGGGGACTTACACAAAAAATTTTAGCCCTGTAGCTCTAATAGGCACTGAGATAACATGGGGGGGGGCGTTGAACGCCCCCCCCCCCCCCGGATGATTAAGGTGCGGAAAGGGGCCCGACTGTAAGGGGTTAATGTAGAAAACTAAAAACAGCATTATTGACTAATAGAAATCTGGGTTTTATTACACCTCCCCACCCCCCCGTAGTCCACAAAATTCTACATCCCTAAAATAGCCAATATGGGTGTTAAGTCAAAAAAAAATAAACAAAACCCTGTATCGGTTACTAAAAACCTAAATCTACACATAATTCTAGGTATTCCATTGTACTATCCCTGATATATCAATCTACATTAATCCTTCTTTTTATTTTTCTTATAAAGTGTATTTACGTCATTTACTTGAATTTGTTTACATCATGACTAATCTTCTATGTTAAAACAAGGATTACAACATCCATGAGTAGATAATACAAAACAAGGATGACACATCCATAAGTAGCGAAGCACAAACAATTAAATAAGAATTTAGATATTAGTTGTTTAAAGCATGTATATTAGGAAAAAATCACGAAACCTTTTCAACATTTGTTTTTAATTTGACTAACAGACTAACGGTCAAAGTAAATTACATACTGGATGCTCAAAGTAACGGGAAATTTAATTTTGATATTTTTAACTACAAAAATTTAAAAAAACGGACCATAAACACCAAAGATATGAGGAAAAATGTGAAAAATATAAAAATAGCCAAAAACCTGCAAAAAGGCAGTCTGACCGCTATTGATGTTTTCTTGAAACGACAAGAAATTTAATTATGATATCTATAACTGAAAAACTTTGGAAATCGGGCCGTAAATACCAAAGTTATGAAGAAAAATGTGAAAAATACAAAAATAGCCTAAAACCTGCTTAAAGGCAGTCTGACCGTCATAGTTGTTTTCTTGAAACGACAGGAAATTTTATTTTGGTACTATAACTGAAAAAATTTTGGAAATCGGACCATAAACACCAAAGATATGGAGAAAAATGTGAAAAATACAAAAAAAACCTAAAACCTGCTAAAAAGCGGTCCTACTGTCATTGATGTTTTATAGTTAATTGTGCTCTTTAAAAATGGGAATGTTGTCAAAAAATTTCAGCCTTTTATCTTTTATAGGAGCCGAGAAAATCACGTTTCCCCCAAACTAAGACGGACATTTCAAATTATAGAGTAGCTTCGCTAATAAAAATATGGAAGGAAAGTGATCTAAAAAAAGCAAATGGACAGTGGTCATAAAAAAGAGTATGTGATTGAAAAATAGTATAAAACCTTTACTAATATTAATTTAATGTCTTTTGTAGCATTACTGACAAACTGACAGACTAGAAAATCTCAAATCCCCATAGCGCTACAGACAAAGTGAGTCATACTAAATAAATTTATTCAAGAATAGATTTATTGAAGAAAAAACCACGAAACCTTTATCTATTTTTATAATTTTCGTAAGATGACTGACAGGCTGACGGTCGACGTAGATTAAATACTGGATGTTTAAAACAATGCATATTATTAAAAGTTTCAAAAAAAAAGATTTAGATTCTTATAGGTAATCAAATCTTTAGTTTTAGAAGAATCTATCAAGTAAGACGATTTTTTAATCAGCATAAACATTGTCTGATTTTAGTGTTGAATATTCCAGTATGGCTTTGAAACCGATTAATATCTGCTGGATTAGAACCGGTTCTTAGTCACACTGAAAAATCATGTATAGCATCGTATTACAGACAATTTTCCACGAATGATAATAATATAATATATAGAATTAATACCAGTTTTGTTAGGCCGAGCCCTCATCCCTCGAGGCTAACAAAAGTTTTTAAAAACTGTTTTCATATTCAATAATTAAAGCTTATCCCCTAGGCGCTTTATGACAAGAAGAACATAATAAAATCCACCCTAAGAAACTTCCCTGAAAAAAACTTTTTAACAACAAAAACGTACACTCCATACTTAAAATTGTAGATTTAGTTTCTTTGGACGACTAAATTGGGGAGTATATTAAGATTATTGTTCATCAATAAAATGAAGGTGTTAGGTTTGAATCTTGGCCAAACATCGCTTCAGGTTTGAATCTTGGCCAAACATCGCTTCACAAATACAGAGATTAAAATTAATAGTACTGCTGCTACACAGCCAGGTGAAAAACATGAAAAAGTATGTATAAGTATGCACTTAATTCTAAGATTTGGTTTAGATATACACCAAATAAGATCTCGTTGTGTATCCAGTTTTCTAAACGTTTTCCTGCCATCAAACCTTTTTATCTTACCATCTAGATATCCTATCTAGCATACCATCTACCTATAATATCTATCTTCATTTCTAGCTGTCCTATCTATCTTACTATCTAGCTATCCTATCTATCTATTTATATTTAATATTTATATCCCAGGTTTGTGTTGACCTTACTGCCTGCATAATGGATGCCATCAAGACTATCTATCTTACTATCTAGCTATCCTATCTATCTATATTTAATATTTATATCCCAGGTTTGTGTTGACTCACTACTGCCTGCATAATGGATGTATCAAGACTATATATCTTACTATCTAGCTATCCTATCTAGCTATATTTATATCCCAGGTTTGTGTTGACTCACTACTGCCTGCATAATGGATGTATCAAGAGACTATATATCTTACTATCAAGCTATCCTATCTATCTATATTTATATCCCAGGTTTGTGTTGACTCACTACTGCCTGCATAATGGATGCCATCAAGAAGAAGATGCAGAGTCTTAAGGTAAGATTTAGCCCACAAAAAAAAACTATTTCGTTTTCTATATTTTTACAATTAACAAGGATGACAACATCCATAAAAGCAAAGCACTAAAACGGTAGGACAAACGGTAATTAACACTTGTATAGTGTCAGAACTTAATAATCAGAATATAAATGTATAAGAGTCGAAGCAATATTGAAAGTAAAATTGTTGAAAAACTGCTTGATACAGGATAATGTTTATGGACATACTTACATTTTTAGGACTTGATTATAGAGTTGCGTCGCTTATAACATTATACTTTGTTGTCCCTGGAATCAATATACCAAAAATCAGATCAATCAGATGATTAGATCACATAAAAATTTGTTGTTAAAAAAGTTAAAAAATCAAACTACCAAAGGAATCACCATGCAAAGTTTGAAATCGATAGGACAATTCTAACATGCCTACATTAACGAAAAAAGCTATCCCTCGGTGACGGACCGACCCTAATCATAGACAAGCGCACACTTATTAAATTTAACCAACTAAAGAATTTTTTATCCAATCTTAACCAGACAAATGTCATCTAGCTAAAAAAGATGCGTAGATTTCATTTCTGGCAACCAGAAAATCCGCAGAAATCGAATTCATGAGATCCAAAAAAGTTTCATTAAAAAAAACCTTACACCAAAAATAACAAACAATAATTATAACGACGACTTAGTTTCTTTTTCCTGTTTAATACAAATATGGAAACTAATTTTCAGGCATGCATGTTTGTTGGTATAGTACTTTTTTTAGAAACCAAAATACAGACATATATAAAACTACGAAATTGTATATTAGTCACTAGAAAGATTATATTTTTTTTTCTTGCTTTAAAACAACTTTTTGTACATAAAAACCCATAATGTCTTCATTATTGACACAAACATGCATGCTGTATAGTTTTAAAAAATTTAGTCAAATAAAATACCTGACTAGAATACAAAGCAAGAAATAAAGGTTATCAACTCCCTATGAGCTTTTTGTGTTAAATAGAATTATTAATAAGAATAAAAGGGTTTAAAAAAAAAGTAAAATAACAAAATGTTAGGTGAATTGTTAATATTAAATCAATCAAAAAATGTTTTACATTCTTATAATTAATTTCAATAAAACATATATATGCTCAATAAAGGTTATTTATAATTATGAATTCTATCAGACTAAAATATAAAAGGGGAAATAGTTTATGAAGACGACACAAAATGATTTTAAAAATTACTTATTTTTATCTTTTTTTTTAATCTTTAACAATTTTAATGTTTTTATTATGTAAATATATAAAGTATTATTCAAACTTAAAGGATTTAATCTTTTTCTTTGTAATTTATATGTCAAAATATTATTATAGAAATAAAGAATAATTTCAATAAAAAAAAATTGCTACAAAAAGGCTTACTGTATTATTAAACTGACTTAATTGTATAATTGCATTTATTTTGTTTATTTACCTTGAAAAATGAGTGTTTAAGTGCTGCATTGGTTAAAATCAAACCTAAAAGTGCTCTTTATTCAGTGACAGAGTGAAAACAATTTATACCTTGTTTTATAGTTTTTGATCTCTTTTTTTATATATTTTTATCTGATATGTATATCAAAATTTAAAAGTATCTATTTCATTAGATATTCATACTTTGCTAAGACGTCTTTGTTACTTTTTGCACTATATTTGCTCTAAAAAGGATTCTTTATCTGACTTTTACATTTAAAATGAAAGATTTTATGCCAATTTTTGTGTTGACCGTAGAAAAAAATTATTATTTTGTTTATATGCAATTTTCTATAATAAAATGTGAGAAATGCCTTTTTTCACATGTAGGGCGAAAAAAGTAACACTGAAAATATTTTTTACGTCTTAAGCATGTCCTAAACTCAAAGATAATAAACTTTCATAAAAGATTTATTTCAGAATATGTCATTTAGGGCATAAAATTAATTTTGCAAATTAACATTGCAAATGTTTGCCAATAACTTTTAAAAATGATTTCTGCGGATTTTCTAATTTACATGGGTGTTTTCTACACATTTTCCCCTTTCTAAAAATACCTTCCTCATAAAGATTGGCTTCCGGAAAGTATATACTTTTCCAAAATGATATGTGAAGCCTCGCTTTTAAAAATTTACAACTTATTTACTAAGTATATTTGCGATTACTTTTATTCAATGAAATCTTCCAATTTTTAACATTTACAAAATATCCTGCTTTATTGCATCAAGATCCATGACAGATCTATATAGGAAATAAACGTCTATAAATGAGCTCGAGTCTTCCAATGGTAAAGTGTTTAAAACTCATAGTGCTCCAATAATCCATAATAAACTCTCATTGACTAAGACGATAAGACCTTTATTCTATTTGTTTATGGAATGAATTAAGTTTTTCACTTAATGTAGATATTTGAATTACATTGAAGTATTTAATCCTTATTTCATAAATAAAAAATATACGTTCATAATAGAGTAAATCTAAGAAAACTCTATTTTAAAAGAATTCGATTGTGGCGACACTTCCTTTGTGTTAAAATATTAAAACAAAAATTTTAATCATATTAACCCTTTGGTGATGGAAATGTGAAAAAAATATAATTGAAAAAATCTTTTTAAAATCATTTAAATTAATAAATATTTACTTCTTTCTTTTAGACTAGTGGCTTCGCCCCTAGCCTCTAGGGGCTTTGCCCCAAGAGGTGATGAAAAAAAAATTATGGCGAAAATCGTAAAGGACCATGGAAATCTCCTTCAAAAAAAAAAAAAAAAAAAAAAAAATGGGGGGGGGATTTTTTGGTTTTTGGGGGGGTTGGGGGTGTCCCACCCCCCAAGAAAATAGCTTAAAACCACCACAGGACCAATAGGTAGATACCCTGAAGAGTAGAATCCGATCGGTTCAGTGGTTACCGAGATCTTAAGGGACAGACAGAGAGACGGACAGACAGACATCGTTCTACTTTGTATTATAGATAGTAATGGCAGGGGAGGAAAATTGATTTATTGAGAATTAGATAAATAGATATGTACTAATAGAAAACTAGCCAATAGCGATATAGTTATATTGAGCCAACTCTAGTATTTTGATATAAGAGAGAGAGGGGGGAGAATAAGCTATTTATTACACTAGTTCCAAAGCTATATAATAACGTTTTCTTATTTGTTGGCTTTACAACTTTGGGGCCTTAACTGAATTTGGATAAGTTATTTCGTTAAGTTGAATGTTCAAAAGTTTCAACCACTAATTTTATTCTACAGAAGGGGTAATTTTGAGTATCATCGTTGGGGATGTACATCAATTTATCGGCCATCGGCTTATCCATTTAGATCCCTGTTAAATATTGTGTTATTTTCTTTATTGATAACGTTTATTGCACGAATGACAATCTAATATTTATGATTTGTCTTGATAATGTTTGTTTGTTTAGACCGAGACTGAGAATGCCGTGGCTAGGGCAGACCAGCTTGATGCTGAATATAGAGAAGCCACAGCTCTTGCTGAGAAAACTGAGGAGACTGTGAGTTATTATTATCATGATATAAATTGTAGAAATGAGTGGTCATTGCAAGCAAGATTTCAATAACCTATTAAGTTCTTCTGTTATGGGAAGCTTTAAATAGGACCTGGGATGCTTTTAGGCTATTTTATTTCTAGGGTTAGGCCTTAGGCTATATTTTGCCTTATATCACCTTAAATAGAGAGCCCCTAGGAAAATTTTCAAATATGGAGGTGGGGGGGGGGGGGAGAAAAACAAATAAGACCCCATAGAAATTCGTCTAGGTGTTGGGTTTGATCCCCCTTCCCTCCTTTTTGGGTATTTTTTTTAGATAGGGGGAATCCCGTTTTTTACCCTTGTGTTGTGTACCCACTCTTGACATATATGTATTTTTTTGTTATAGGTGAGAGATCTCCAAAAGAAGATGCAGCATGTTGAAAATGATCTTGATATTACTATTGAGAAGCTTACCCAAACTAATTCTAAACTAGGTAGGTAGATATCAATGCTACCCAAACAAATTCTAGATAGGTAGATATCAATAATGGAAATTATCTAGATATCACTATTGAGAAGCTTAATTAAACAAATTTTAATTGCGTATTGCTTTCTCATTGTGCTCAAAATAAGAGTTATTCTAGAGAAAGAGTAAAAGTCCAGCAAAAAGTCAATTAGATAAACCTAATGAAATTACCTTACCCATAAATAGTTTTCATTCAATTTCTTTTTATCTTTCTCTCTCTCTTGTTGAATTAATCTTTCAAAATAGCTTCGCTGCTATTTGACATAATTTTGAATAAAATTATACATTTCTATTGTATCAAACCCCTTGTTAAAGTCTAAAAAGCAACCATACACACTTATTTATTTAAGATGAGAAGGAGAAAGCTTATTCAATTGCTGAGGGAGAAATCCAGGCTCTCAAGAGAAAGATTGTTCTACTCGAGGAGGAATTGGAAAGGTAGAAATTTATTTCCTGTTTTATTAGTAAAGTGTATTTAATCTTTTATTTGGGCTGGGATAAAACTTTGGGTACTTTGATTAAATCTTGATTGAGTTGTTTCAACGATTCTTTTAATAATTTTAATCTACATAAGGGGTTATTTTGTTTGTCATCATATATATTGTTTATTGTCTGATAATTTGATATCCCTGTATATTGGAGAGGGATGATGTATATGAAAAAAAACCTTCCCATCTTTCCAAAATTAGAACGAACAGTCCCTTTGGCACATTATCATGTTTCATTCTTTCCTGCAGAAAAATAGTATTTAATAGACATTTTTTTCTGACAAAAATACCTTCTTTACATTGTAAAATAAGAATTCTGTAAACAATTTTTTATATCTAACTTTACATCACACACCGACAATAAAATAATTCTTAAATTGCATTATTTATATCGTGAGGCTAAGGGAACATCAACCAGGAGGGATTAGGCTGAGGCTAATGCTCTCTCTGACTCTATTATTATTTAGATCTGAGGCTAAGGGAACATCAACTAGCAAGGATTTGGCTGAGGCCAGTGCTCTCTCTGACTCTATTCTCAAGGCTATAAAGGTGGGTAATTAAAATGTAGATATCTTGTTTAGCAAATTGTAATATCTTTTGTCAAAAAAATATTTAGTAGCAAAACTTTTCAATGAACAATCTCTTACTTAGGTCTTGTTATTAAAAATAAATGTTGGTTAAAGTGACATTCTTATAAATTAAATTTCTCCAAATTTTATGACTTCATCAATGTTTTGACAAAATTGTTAAGCCTCTAAGTTATACTCTTGTTATGAAACAATTCTTTAATATAAAAAATAATAAATTCCTAGATTTTGGAAACAAAGAACATGATTGATGAGGAGAGGATTGAGATCAGCGAGAACCAATTGAAGGAGGCCAAACAGATGGTTGAAGAGTCGGATATCAAGTATGATGAGGTCAGTAATAGATAGATAGATAGTAATAAATTTTCCAGTGTGCCTTTGGATTAAAACCGGTTTTTAGCCATACTGAAAATTTTCTATACGGAAAGCTGCCTGTAATATAATTATACAAACAGGCCAAAATTTTAGAAAAATTAACCTTACATTAAGTGGATAAGTCCTATAAAACAATAAATTTGTTATTTATACAGTACAAATTTTCTCCGCTAGATGTCTATGTATTTAATTCTAAAATATCTTTTTTATGCATATAATACAATGTTAATAGTTTTTAATTCATACTAATAAAGTCAGTTATAATTAACTGTGGATTAAAAAATTAAATTATGAATTCATTGAAATAAAAGGTTGATTAATTCAAGATTTGTATATATGTCAAATGGTAATTCTATAATGCGTTGGCTCTTCACGAATCTAAGCTTTATAGAACACGCTTTGCTTTATGACGTGAATACGTCCATAACACGCAAATTGACCTTTTCTTGAGATGGCTCGATAGAGTTGTCGATTAAACAATTGCAAAAATTATAACTTAATTCTGTATTTAATGTAAAGCTGGGTGAAGCTAGGACCTGTTTTGGGGGGCTAGAATAATTAGATACTTATTTTTTAGATGCGTAAAATCTCTTAAGTATCCTCTTCCCTCATTCATGATTTCGTCCCCACCCCCTTGGAGGTTCTGTACCTAAGTTTTGGAATATAATTTAGAGTATAGTTACTGCAGCTCCTATATTTTAGTGTATTCAATTGTTAGGTTGCCAGAAAGCTTGCCATGGTTGAAGGTGACTTGGAAAGAGCCGAGGAGAGAGCTGAGGCTGGTGAAAGCAAGATTGTTGATCTTGAGGAGGAGCTTAGACAGATTGGTAGGCATTTAATAATCACGAAGTTTTTTCTATTTAGGGTAGGTTCGTCCATCTGTTATTTTAATGCTACTAATCATAAATATAGGTATGTTTTAATTATCTTTAATGAAGGAACCTTATTCCCTCTTTGCTATGTGCAAAAGCACTCTTCAGTCATCTTAAAAAAAACATCTTTTTATCAATGATAACTTCAACTTATTTTAAAATAAACTCTTATTGAAAAAATCACGGTTTGAAATAGGTTAATTGGAATGGTATTTCAGAACAATGGAAGATGCATAGCATCTCTATAATTATTAATTACGTCCATAAATCTAAGTTTGTCAACATAAAGCTTCTCGAATTTTTGCAATCTTCGCTCCTTTAATTTGCAATTAACGCAACTTAGTTTAATGCAGTGGCGTGCACAACAAAGGGGAAAAACAAGGGAAAGACAGGCAATTAAAATTTTAGTTGCAAGGGTGATGTTGACACCCCCCTACAATACACCACATGGTTAATGACCCCCTGTTATTCAGTAAATACGCTTTTAAATGAATTTCCTATTTAGGTGAGAATCTGAAGGCTCTAGAGGTTGCTGAGGAAAAGGCACAACAGAGAGAGGAGGAATATAAGAAACAGGTATAATTTTGGCTTAACTTGGAAATAAGTAAAAAATATAATTTATAATGTTAAGTAGTAAGGTTTTAATGTTTGTCCGTTAAGAGCAACGCCCCTAGAGGCTTCTATCACCTCCACTTTTATTTGTAGTTTTAAAAGATTTTTGGGTTTTTTTTTCTAGGGACGTTTTCTTTTCGGAGGGTGGTGGTTCCCTCCCTAAAATTAGTTATATACAGACAAACACACACAGAGATCCAGTTTACGATTACGATTAAATATACCCATATTTTGAAAATATGATTATCTCAGCTAGTATCAAAGATACAGATATATTTAGTGAAGATTCCTATTTCATATGCGCAGCAAATCTATGCATTGTTTTGTCCGTCTGTCTATCGGTAATGCCTCAAAAGATGTAGTTGTTTCTTTTATTTTGTTATTTTCTTGGAATTTTAGAATATTCTCTCTTAATCTCATTGTTATGAGAACAGAACATTAGTTAATGTGCATTCCTTGATTTTTTTATGCTTCGCTACTTATGTTTGTTATCATTCTTGTTATTTAGATCAAAGTGTTGATGGACAGGCTAAAGAGTGCTGAAGCCAGAGCTGAGTATGGTGAGAAGACTGTTCAGAAATTGAACCTTAGGTTAGTATCTATCTAAAAAATGGATGTATTAACAGGGGAAATTTGTCGTCAATTTAGGTTGCTACAAAGGTCCTCATTTATTGGTCAGCTTGTTCATCATCCAGTAGGAGGGATGGAGATGTTGTAAAGGCGGTGGTGGATATCGTAATTCTTGCCAGCTGCTAGAATTAGAGTATATTCCTCTCATATATTTATTCACTATCTTTGACATCCATGTCTATTTATTGTATAAGTACCTATATTATATTTATCACAATTTAAAGTGGTTTTCCTAATATCTTATTTTGATTATGAACTAATTTTTAACTTAATATTAAGAAAAAACGTAATTTTGATGCCTATTTTTTAGGGTTGGGCCGGATACTTTTTTGGCCGGATACCGGATATCCGGCTGATTTCAAACGCCGGATATCCGGTAACCGGCCGGATATCCGGTTATCCGGCCATATTACCGGATATCCGGCCGGATAACCGGCCAAATTACCAGATACTAAAGTAGCAAAAAAAAATTTCTTCAGAAATCTTATAAATATTTACATAAAGTTAAACTTGTTCAGAAAAAATGTTCTTGTAGCTTCAATAATAAGAAAATTATAGCCATTTAAAATTTTAAAAAGCAGATTTTTGGTGTAAAGTATACAAAATTATAGAGCCGGATATCCGGCCGGATAGTTTCAATATCCGGCCGGATATTGAAAATGACCGGATATCCGGCCCAACCCTACTATTTATACTGTAGGTTGGGTGAAGTAAAAAAAAAAGATCCCAAAGAGATGTTAGCACATAAGAATAAGCCATAGTCTCAGCCCCTATCAATACGTCTTTTTTTCTCACAAGCATTAAAAATTAAAATAAGAGAACAGAGGGACTGGTTTACTGTGATTAGCGCCCAATTTGATGTTTTTTTAACATAAAAATAGTCAACTTGATCTTTCTGCGCACCATAAGAATATGATTATCTTTGTTAAAAAGTAACATTATTCCAGGATTTATTATTACTCGAATCTTACACTAGATGATGTACTCTAATAAAGTTAAATTTGTAGTTGGCTAAAATAACGATCCCCTTCCTTCCTACTGAATGAATGAACTGGCCAATAAAGGACAGAGGAAATAACAACCTAAAATTACGACAATTTTTCTGTTATATATTCTACATTTATTATTATTCCATCAGTTGTTTACTTGTTGAAAACAAATTAAACATTATTTTTATGTTTCAGGGTTGATTCTATCATCACAGATCTTGTGGCAGAGAAAATGAAGACACAGAATGTCAACGATGAGCTTGATCAAACTTTTGAACTGTTTGTGGCCAATTAGATAACAGAATCTACAGATCTAATAATCTAAGAACCCCCCCTAATCTATTGTATTATAATGTATAATTATTGAACTGCATTTAAATTATAATTTGTATATCAATCTGTCCTTTAATAAATATGTTTGTGTTTATATATTCTTTTCTTTACAGCTCGGCAGTTAAGCGGCTGCGGCTGGCACATGTTGAGAAAAGCTAGGGCTGAGGGTTGATAAATTCCATGAGGCTATTCCTAAGAATGGTTTAGACTAAGTGTGAATTGAGAAGGGATGATTGAAAGAATACAATTACTGAAACGAGAACTAAAACAAAAATGTAAAAGTAGGAAATGAAATATATAACTTTAATTATGAAAAATTCAACAAAACTATAGTAAATACTTATATTTAAAATACATAACAGAGGATTAAAATATTCACAGATTTATATATTTTTTGTACATTGGACGGATGTGAATTAGGTTATAAATGGGATTTTAGATTTACACTCTAAATATATTAGTTTTATTTTGATAAACATATTAATATCAATAATGGAAGCATATTTGGTACAAAATCTCTCTCTTGTCGTTAAAGGGTTAGTTCTATGAAGAGGTTTCAATGAAAAGGGTTATTTCCACTAAATAAATTTAATTTTACATGGTATACCAACATATAGATACATGTAAATGTAAATGTAAAAAATGTGTTAGTAGGAAATGAATTTTATCCCTAGTAATTTTCTAAATAATATCAATACTTGAACACAGTGGTGTGCACAGAGTTTTTTCAATACTTTTGACACAACGACATCCACATAGTTTTGGTGGGGGGAGGTAAACCTTGAAGGAATTAAAAAGAGGGATTTTAGTTCTTCCTTATACCTTAGGGGATCATTGAAACCCCCCTACACTTTCCCAGGCCACCCACCCCCCTCTGCATGTTTAGTTTTAATATTCCTAATGATATATGCATTTTTAAATAACCATTTTAGTGATGCCTTACATGTTAGTTATTTATTTACACTCTAAATATATAAACAATAAGAAACTCATCTTGAATCTAACCCTCTACATAAAGATAACTTGACTGAAAGCTTGTGCATATTCTCAACAGGTCAAATCAATCCATTTTCTGTTTGATGACATTATTCTTGAAATGGAAGTCTGTCTTGTCCATTTGTATTTTCACGTGTTTAGCCACATCACTGATCAACTTGTCTGAAAATAAAGATATAGAATTTACGTGGATGTTTTGTCAAGAAAAATTGTCGTCAATTTAGGTTTCCATCATTTATTGGTCAGTTCGTTCATCAAGAAGGTGGGGATAGATGGGGTAAAGGGAATGGGAAACATTATTTTATTTTCTTAGAGTACATACATTGATGATCTGGTGTAAGATCCAGGTAATAATAAATCCATTCATAAAACAAATAGAGCAACAAAAGCCATTTGTAAGGAAACAGAAACAGCAGAATACTTAAATAGTAAACAAATAATAAAGATATAAATAATAAAAGTAATTTTAAAGGAAATAAAATTTCGTAGAAATTTCAATAGAAGAGCGGTTTAGATACTTGCTGTAAGTAAGGGGGAGCAATAATGAGAATTGATATGTAGGATTCATATAAATACAAATTTGTTTAGATGACTATTGAGAGTGAAAATGAAAGAGAGGTTAAGAGGAAAAAGAAAGAAAGAGAAAGTAAAATTGTATACTCAGTATAGTATCACTCACTATGTCATATTTTATTCAAATATTAAAACACTAGCGGCTACGCCCCTAGAGCACTAGGGGCACTTAGGAGGGGGAAAAGTGGACCTCATTTTAAATTTGAGTTTCAAAAGAGTAAAAATTATTTTTTTTTGGGGGGGGGGGAGGGGGTGAAGACACCCTCCCCAAAAATAGTTTAAATTCTTCCCATGACCTATAAGAAGCTTTACTGTAAAGGAGAACAATATCAGTTCAGCGGTTAGCGAGATCCTCAGGGACAGAAAAAAACGTTTACTACTTTATATAATAGGATACCTAATCCAAAGAAGACAAGAAGAAGCAAATGTTCCACAATTATCCATAGAATTGTCCACTCTTGATCTGACGATGTTAAACCTAAAAAGTTTTTTTTGGAACAGGGTAAGAAAACGAAGTAGTGCGTTTCGTCGTGTTTTCACAGTACCTTAGATAGGTTATTTTAGATTATGTAAATGTAAATGATTGCCCCGCAGCTCAGGGGCAAGAAATATGACAAAAGCTAATATGAAAATACGACAAAACCCACTACATTAATTTCTTTCCATGATCCGTTTTTTTAATATGGGTAACAGCTACCTATAGTTTTGAAAAGAATCGAGGTATCAAAAAAACACCCTTATTTTAGAAGAAACATAAAAATCTAAAGATACATGTCTTATCTATCTAATCATTTGACTGTCGTCTATCTATCTACTTTTGGATAACCAAAATGATATAAAAAACTGTCTGCCTGTCTATCTAAATATAAATGTCTATCTATCTAACTTTAGTTGCAGGGTAACATTGAAGACCCAAGGAAACCTGTCTGGCTGTCTTATGTATCTAATAATCTGTCAATCTATCTACCTTCAGTTGCAGGCGAATAATAACGATCCCAGGATACCTGTCTATCTGACTGTCTATCTATAAATTTAGCTACAGGAGAACCATAAAGATGTAAGGCCCCATGTCTGTCTAACTGTCGCATCTATCTAATAGTCTGTCTATCTATCTACCTTCAGTTGCAGGTGAACCATAAAGATCTAAGGAAAGCAACCAACAGTTGGATAAAATACTCAAAATTCCTAAAAAGGTAAAAAAATATAATCAAAACTATGTCTCTCAAATATTTCAGGTTTTCATAAATTCATTCTACTTTTAAAACTAAGATTGTATAATGTTTATATTAAATAATTCAAAGTTTCATGGTATTCTTGTGATTTTATTCAAACAATCTATCAAAATTATTATTTTCTGTAAAACATTCTAGCTAAACTATTTAAAGGTACTTCATTAGGTAATTAAATTTTTTAACAGTGCATAACAAAAATATTATAATTTTGTAGTAGAGAAGTTTATCTTATTTAACATGTAACATAAAATTTACATTGAATTTTTTTTTTCTTTGTTTGAATGAAATTACCTGTAAGCCTAAAGGCAGCATACCAGGCTCCAATATCTCTGATGCACATTGGTTTAGGTTTGTTACTCAGTCTGCATAGCTTATACCTGTAGATAAATTTCAATAAAATGGCGGTCTGGTCAGGTTATATTATCTTGTGTACCTGGCATCACCATTCCCCGCAGGGTTAGGGCGCCTCAGATGTAGCCCCCCGAAAGGTGAGGGCTCGCCGAAGGTGTTACACAAGGGATGATTAACTATACACCTCCCTTATTTTCATTTTTTTAAATGAGGGAAAGAACCAATGGCATTAATGACATTCATTAATGATATTTTTAAATTCAGATATAGGTATTAGGTATGTTCCATGTTGATTAGTGTTATATTACTGTTTAAGCAATTTTTCTCCTATTAGTCCTATGACCATTTTGGTTGATATCTACCCACCCAGAAAGGAAGGGACATTGGATGTTTTGTTACACTAATCCCAAAAGTTTTATATAAAATTTTCTTATTCGTTGTCTTTACAACTTTGTAGACTTTTATTGAATTCGGATTAGTTTGTTCATTAAGAATGATAACTTTGTAAACCGTCATTGAAAATGTACATCAATTTATTAGCTATTGTCTTATCCCTACAAATCCCTATTATCTACCTATGACTAAATCTACTATATATAATCTACTCACCTATCACCCCACATTTCAGTAATATTATTGAGAAGAGCTAGAAGGGCGGCCAATGGGTAGACAGAAATAAACAGGAACACATGTCCAAACTAACACAAAAAAACTTTATTTCATTTGTACTCAATTCAGTATTCTTTCATTTATTTTGTCAATAATTTTCAGAAATATATTTTACTTTTTTCCAGGTAAGGTTTTATCCTAATTATAGAAACTGTGCACCAAAATCAGTGTTGCGGATCCGCATTGATTGTATGCGGATCCTTGACAATAAAAATAAAATCACCAAATTTTTCAAAAAATATTTATTCTTTAATCTCGAAGAGAGAAGAGTGTGGGAGTGAATCAGCTGATCTTAACAAGGTTACCAGATATTTCAAAATTTGTAAGTGACTATTTTATATAAATTTAGGTAGATTTTTCCATAAATTTATACCCCAGGATCCGGATCCTTGGACTCAAAAAAATGCGGATCCTTGCGGATCCGGATCCGCAACACAGATCAATATTTAAAACAAAATGTGGGCAGAGCTACAAGTATTTAGTTTATTAAAAATAAACGTAAAATGATGCTTGTTTCTCATCGCCCTGCTTTGACAATATAAATCACTTGCTTAGCACAGTCTTAGTGTATTTTAAATACCTATTAATATAACCAAAGCATGGGCTCTGAAAAATACCTTTCTGACAAAAAGCAGAGGTATTTTCATTATTAATATAAAGTATTTTTTTTGTTCCTGAAGCCAAAGTTCCATAAAATCGTCATGAAGTCCCTCCAGATGGATTCCATTCAGGCTGTTCAATGCTTCTGTACATCTGGAGTCAGAGTCAGACAACTCGCTGATACCATTGACATTTCTAATCAAAATTAAATTCTCTATTTGTGTTAATGTTTGTTAGTTTTATCGTATCATATAAAGTAGTAAGCTTTTTTTCTTCAGCTTAAAATTTCGATAAATCTTATGGAAGCTTCTTATAGGTCCCAGGATTGTTTAAGACTATTTGATTTTTCTATCTAATTTTGGTTATAGGCTATTTTCCTTATGCTAGGAGTTTAGCCGATGATATGTAATATTATATGGTGGTCAATTGTGGACTCTACCCACAGCATGACCAGCGCAAATTTGAATTTCTTTTTAAGGAAAATCAAAGTAGGCTATTAATATACTAATATAAGTAAGGGTTAAATTATTGTGAGAAAACTCCTTCACATCTAACAGGGCTCGGCAGCCGAGACTATGCTATTTTATTTTTTTAAGAAAGGGATTGCCATATTTGAGTCAGGTTTAGATTTTCTGCTGATTTTAAAACTTTTAAAGTTTGGTTTCTCTGAGGCTTACAGGCGGCTGCAGAGCCCTGGCATCCATACACAACAGTCAACACATGAACAAGGAGAAATAATCCTAATAACTAGGTAGGTACCTCTTTTGTCTTTTTTCTTCCACACCAAGCTTCTTACTCAGTTTTCTTTGTAGTTTAACTAGAGAATTTATAAAAACCATTTTTAAGAGTTTCTCAGTTTCAGTTTTTAGAGTGTTTAACCAATTTTGACGAGAGTAACTTTAATTAGGATCAATTTTTGAAATATCTCAAAAGATTACAGAAGGGGTGCCGGGGGGGGGGGGACTTCCCATCACCTCTAGCGAAGAGGTTAGGGGCAAAACCGCTAGTTTAACTATAAAGTAGTGAATATAAATGTAAGTTAATGAAATTTCTAGGTATGAATCTATTTTAATGTATAAAAATGATTTTTAACCTGAACTAGGTTGTTGCAACAAAAATGGGACAAACACTTCCTAAAAAAATAACATAAGAAAGTTTTCAAGTTTGATAAAAATTTAATAAAGTAAGTTTGAAACCATGCATACATTAGTTGGATTTTCGCAACCCAAGTGAAACCCAACTTTTATATTCGTTATGAAGGCCAACCCAAGTAAAACCCAAATTTTGTCCTCCTTTTGAAGGCCAACCCAAATGAAACCCATCTGTTGTCCTTCTTATGCAGAAAAACCCAAGTTAAACCCACCGTTTGTCCTACTTATGAAGGGCCACCCTATATAAAGGAGGGGCCACCCCTTAAAAAGGAGGAGAGGGTCCACCTAGCGTAACTGAGGAGCTGAAAAGTACTGCATGTAAGTTTGGAACATAGGTAATACCTTATCATTTTTATAAAATAATATAGAGAAGTTACATCTAACCTGGATTTGATTGACAACTTGTTGAACCAGAAGAGTTGTAAACAATTGAGACCTATACAAATTTTGTTTATTGTAAGTCAATGTTTCATTAGAAAAATCGATGGTTATCCGTATTTGTTTGTCAAAAAACGCTTAAATCTCCTCATTTTACTTTCTTACCTATGCGCAATAAGAATGTTTATGGTCCTCCTTCTCTAATTTATTCTTACATTTTTAGTAGCAAATCTACTGTATAAATCCAATTCAATGTCCGTCCATAGACACGAAGTAAGGAAAACGAAATTTTCTCAGCTCCTAATTTAGGATAGAAGGCTGAAACTTCTTGTCAACATTTTCATCATTATGGAGCATAGTTAACTAAAAAGGATACATAAATCTTGGACTACATTTTAGCAGGTTTTTGGCTATTTAAATTTTTTTTGCACTTTTTCCCATAACTATCTTTGAGGTTTTCAAACAAACAAAATGTGTAGGTATAATAATATTGTCATAGTCTGTGTTATCACATCAAAATGGACAATATTTGACCAATAAAGGCGAAGCTTCCCTGTTTAAAATGTTTGGTGTATTTAGAGGTAGAGAGAACCATATAGAGAACATCAGTGCAGAATGAGAGACTGACAGTATCAATTTTATAGTAGCTAAGCTACTAATATTATACATTCTAAAATGAACTTACTTCAATGCCTTCAAATCTTTGAGGTACATGGCGGTGTAGAAAAGACCTATGAACGTGTTGACAAACTCAAATATCACCAACTTGATGGTTATGTGCGTGTCATGCTGTTCTTGCGTTCTAAATCAGGGAAATTGTATAAAGCAATGTCAAAATAAATCGAAAAAAATTTAAGAAGCGGAATAAAACAATTCCTAAAACAGATGTTGGTTACAGAGGTTCTAGATAAAAACAGATATTTGAGAAAAATTAGATAAAAGCTATCTTTGCTTTTAATGTTGCATTTAATCTAAGGACTGATTAAAAACAATGTTAGAACAAAAAGAGGAATAGTGAAATGTAAGACTGAGATTATCCTCTGCTTGGAATTTTTTAAGTGCACCAAAGATTTAGTTGTAAAAAATATACCTAATGGATTGTGACTATAAAAATGAATAATCTGTAAAAATTAACCTGTGATTTTCCCAGATTGTGAGTTTTCTGGCAATCTTCAAGTATATACTGAATATTGGATAAAATATGACATTTCTACTTGATCATGTAATTAGAAATTAACCAGAGATGGATTCTTAAAAAACTTTTTGGCTCATTGCCTCACTGAAATTAGTGAGGCTCGCTAAAAATTTTTGTGAAAAATCCTCCAAAATTGCAAAAAAATCTACAAAAATTCAATAAAATCATAAAAGGGTTATTAACATTTTTATCATTTTTGTAGTTTTGGATGATTTCCACAAAAATTATTAGCGGACCTCACTAATTTTAGTAAGGCAGTGAGCAAAAAACTGTTTAAAGAATCCACCTCAGGGTTTTTTAAAATAACACACAGTGTTGTGGATCCGGATTCGCAAGGATCCGCATTTTTTTGAGTCAAAGGATCCGGTTCCGGATCCTGGGGTATAAATTTATGGAAAATTTATATAAAATAGTCACTTACAAATTTTACAAAGGAGGACATCATCTCAGACATTCTCGTGATGAGAGCCAATCTTTAAGGTTTAGATTTAGACTTGAAAATTTAAAGTATTTTTGACTTCGAGATTAAAGAATAAATATTTTTTGAAAAATTTGGTAATTTTATTTTTATTGTCAAGGATCCGGATCCACACTGACCAAATTTGGAGGATCCGGATCCGCATACAATCAATGCGTATACGCAACACTGATAACACAGGACATTTGGATTCTATAAAATGGAGTTTATGGCCTTTTAAAAAAGATTTTTTTTAAAATTGAAACTTATTACATACATATCAATGTATGCGTTTGTAATATTTAATTGTGTAGGACATAAAGAAAAAAAATAAGCAATATTAATATTAATAATGAGAAAAAATTCAGTGTAAATTAATGAAAAAAACGTATATTTTTAAACCGGGTTTATAGTTTTTCTCTTATACCAACCCATTGTAAATAACTTATATAAAATTTTTTTTTGTATTTAATATTTTATTTTATTCCTGTTGAAGACAATAATAAGTAGACTATATCCAATAGAAGGTAAGCTTGTTAATATTGTGGTAACCAGATCAGATGATAACTCTCCACTTTCTAATGTTTAACAAAATTTCAAATAATACTCAAGTAACAAGAGGTCTGATTATTATTATTATTATTATATCTATTATAATGATACTCGCAGCTGGCTAAAATAACGATACCAACCTCCACCCCATCCCCTCCAACTGGATGAACGAACTAACAAATAAATGAGATATACATACATAAGCAACTTTAATTGACAATCCAAGAAAAAGGACAGACAGCAAAATTAAACTCTTTCTTTAAAATAAACGCTTTGCTAAAGTCTAAGCTTCGAAATTGCAGAATATACCCAACATAACTTTAAAAAAAACAATCGATATTTTCAGTAGTTTCAACTTTAGGTAAGACCTTTGCTAGGTTATTATATCGAAATAAGGGGGGGGGGGGGCGTAATGACATAAGCTCTTAAACCGTGAGCAAAATGGTCTAAATATTGAGCTAGACCCTTCAAACTTGGTATATAAGCTTAGTCCTATAGGTATTACATCTAAATGGCAAAAAATCAAAAAAAAAAATTTTTTAGGTTAGGTTAGGTAAGAAAAACCCTGCGGAAATGGGGTTTTTAGGCTTTTTTTGGTCTATTTTGATGTGGAAACTTGCCTTCAATTTTTTTTCCTTAGGGTTTTAACTTAAATACACTGTATCTATTCATATGGACATTATTTAAGATGATTCAGCAAGTCGGGAACCGACCCCAGGGGGCTAGGTGGGTGGCCCGCAGGGGTTAAGTTCATTTTTCCCAATATATTTGTTGTGATACATCAAATTATAGGTTTTTTAGGTCAAGGAACTCAAATTCAGAGCTAAAATAAGCATTAGACTAATCTGAAGCTAGCCCCAGCGGGCTAGGTTGGTGGCCCGCAGGGGTTAAGTGCATTTTTTCTAATATATATCTTGTTATATATCAAACTATAGGTTTTTTAGGTCAAGAAACTCAAATTCTGAGCGAAAATTAGTATTAGACTGACCTGAAGCTAACCCCCCCCCCCCCGGGCTAGGTTGGTTTTCTGCAGGGCTTAAGAGCATTTACCTAACCTAACCTAGAAACTTTCTTATATTTTCACAGGTTTTTTTCTTGAATAAACTGTGTCTATTAATGAGGACTTTATTTAAGATGATCCAGCAAGTCGGGGACCGACCCCAGCGGGCTAGGTGGGTGGCCCGCAGGGGTTAAGTGCATTTTTCCCAATATATATATTGCGATACATCAAATTATAAGGTTCAAATTTTAGGTCAGTTAACTCAAATTCAGAGCTAGAATTAGCATAAGACTAATCTGAAACTAGCCCCAGCGGGCTAGGTTGGTGGCCCGCAGGGGTTAAATGCATTATTTCCAATATAGATCTTGTTATATATCAAAATAAAGGTTTTTAAGGTCAAGAAACTCAAATTCAGAGCTAAAATTGGCATAAGACTTACCTGAAGCTAACCCCTGCGGACTAGGTAGATTTTCCACAGGGCTTATGTGCATTTTACCTAACCTAACCTAAAACCTTACTTATTCTTTTTGGTTTTTTCCTTTAATAAACTGTGTCTATTAATGAGGACATTATTTTAGATAATCCAGCAAGTTGGGGACCGACCCCAGCGGGCTAGGTGGGTGGCCCACATAGGGGTGAAGTGCATTTTTTCTAAAGTATGTGTTGTCATACATCAAATTATAGGTTTTTTATGTCAAGAAACTCAAATTCAGAGCTATTTTAAGCATTAGACTGACCTAAGGCTAACCCCCGCGGATTAGGTGGGTGGCCTGCAGGGGTAAATTTTCCAAATTATGTGTTGTTATACATCAAACTATAGGTTTTTAAAGTCAATTTGGAGCTAAAAAAAGCACAATAGCAACCTGATGCTAGTTTTTTTGTGGTATGTGGTATACATTAAATTAAAAAATTGTATCCTATTAGCATATTAAATTCTTCCACCGCTAACATTGTACTATCAAAATTGAAATTCTCTCAAATATATGAAATATAAATGTAGTTTAACCAATTAACCAGGAAAAAATATGCAGTTCACTAAATTAAGTTCAAATGCATTTCGTGAAACTACCCCTTTGAATTTCTGGACCTAAAAAACCTATAATTTTATGTATGACAACTAAAAATGCACTCAACCTCTGCGGGCCACGCGCCTAGCCTGCTGGGGTCTTAAATCTTAAATAATGTTCTAATAAATAGACACAGTTTATTCCAGAAAAAAACCATAAAAAAAAACAAGTAAGGTTCTAGGTTAGGTTAGGTAAAATGCTTTTACGACTTGCAGGCAACTCACCTAGCCCGCTGGGGCTAGCTTCAGATTAGTCTGATGCTTTTATTAGCTGTAAATTTGAGATTCTTGACCTTAAAAACCTATAGTTGGATGTATGACAACACATACTTTAAAAAAAAATGCATTTAACCCCTGAGGGACACCCACCTAGCCCGCTGGGGTCGGTCTTCGACTTGCTGGATCATCTGAAATAAGGTCCTCATGAATGGACAGTTTATTTGAAAAAAAACCTAAAAAAAAATAAATGTAAGTTTCTAGGTTAGGTTAGGTAAAATGCACTTAAGCCCTGTGGGCTACCTTTCTAGCCCGCTGGGGTTAGCTTCAGATTAGTCTAATGCTTATTTCAGCTCTGAATTTGAGCTCTTTGACCTAAAAAACAAAAAATTGGATTTATCACAACATATATATTGGGGAAAATGCACTTAACCCCTGCAGGCCACCCACCTAGCCCGCTGGGGTCGGTCTTCGACTTGTTGAATCATCTGAAATAAGGTCCTTATGAATGGACAGTTTATTCTAGAAAAAAAACCTAAAAAAAATAATAAATGTAAGTTTCTAGGTTAGCTTAGGTAAAATGCACTTAAGCCCTGTAAGCAACCCAGCTAGCCCGCTGGGGTTAGCTTCAGATTATTCTAATGCTTATTTTAGCTCTGAATTTGAGTTCTTTAACCTAAAAAACATATCATTTGATGTATCACATCATATATATATTGGGGAAAATGCACTTAACCCCTGCGGGCCACCCACCTAGCCCGCTGGGGTCGGTCCCCGACTTGCTGGATCATCTTAAATAAAGTCTTCATTAATAGACACAGTTTATTCAAGAAAAAAAACTGTAAAAATATAAATAAGTTTCTAGGTTAGGTTAGGTAAATGCTCTTAAGCCCTGCAGAAAACCAACCTAGCCCGGGGGGGTTAGCTTCAGGTCAGTCTAATGCTTATTTTAGCTCTGAATTTGAGTTTCTTGACCTAAAAAACCTATAGTTTGATGTATCACAACAAAAATATTAGGAAAAATGAACTTAACCCCTGCGGGCCACCCACCTAGCCCCCTGGGGTCGGTCCCCGACTTGCTTAATTATCTTAAATAATGTCCATATGAATAGATACAGTGTATTTAATTTAAAACCCTAAGAAAAAACAATTTAAGGCAAGTTTCCACATCAAATTAGACCAAAAAAAGCCTAAAAACCCCATTTCCGCAGGGTTTTTCTTTCCTAACCTAACCTAAAAATAAAAATTTTTGGATTTTTTTGCCATTTAGATGTAATACCTATAGGACTAGGCTTATATACCAAGTTTGAAGGGCCTAGCTCAATATTTAGACCATTTTGCTCACGGTTTAAGAGCTTATGTCATTACGCCCTCCCCCCCTTTATTGTCCTATAATTAGCATTAAGTCATTCATCTTTTCCTCAAGAAGTTTCTTTACAGTTTTTGATTATATTATTTGAGAATTATTATTGCCTGGATCAGTAAACCATTCCAGCACGGCGGTCTCTATGCTCAGGTAGGCAAACATGAAGAATAAGGCCAAACTAAAATGAGGAGTTTTATTCATTTGAAATGTAATAGATATTATTGCTGGTATAGAAGGCGCGAGGGAGAGTAAATTGTTGAATCACCATACGGCAAAAGTAATGGTCTAAAAAGAATTTGCTGCCTAAACGCAACTAGTTTTACATATTTTTTTTTCTCTTACTGCGATTTTTTTTTACAACAGCTGCAAGCTGCTTCTACTATTTACTATTCTTCTACTATAGATATATAAAGCTTCAGGCGGACGGACAGACAGTCAGACATCGTTCTACTTTGTATTATAGATAAGATCTAAAATTAAATTACCTAAGACACGCTATTGTAACAGGTACAGAAACCATAAATATTTTCTTTCTTGTTTTACTAGTTGGATAGTACATTTCTTCACGACCTGTTACCTCACTCAATATCAACTCACCTCTAAAAAGAATTTTTATTCTTGAAGGAAAGGGACAATTGGCTGTTAATAAAAACGTTTTCTTATTAGCTGACAACAACTTTGGGGAATTTCATTAAATTTGATTGGTTGGTGCATTAAGCGTCATCCACTAATTGTAATCTACAGAAAAATTAACCTGAATTCAGGACGTGGTGGCTTATGTCTCAACTTTCCAGAAGAACCCCAGTTAAAAGAATGCTCATTACTTCTCCTCTTCCAAAACTAAAAATAACATTATATTTTTATATTTTCTAACTTTAATTTACATTTAAGTAAAAATTATAAATCAAAGATCAACAAATATAAAATATGGAAAAAGAATCCTTCATGCTTTAGGCTTTTTGATAGAACTCAAAAAATTTTAATTTGTGATGCTTAGAAGTTTTTATACATAGAAAAAATCTAGGTTTAGATATTAAACTAAATTTCGAAGTTATAATATCATATGATAATTTCAGTAAGGCTTACACACGGCTGATGCGCGGCTGCCAAGCCCTGATATTTAACCCTTACAGATCGGGGGGGGGGTCATATTGACCCCCCCCCCCCTCTATTTTTTCAATGTCATTTTTTTTGTAGGTAAGATAGAGAGTTGTGACTTCATGACTTTTTAAGTTTAGTAATTACACGTCGGCAAGAGTTGATTTTATTAGGATATCTGGTCTGTGTCGGTCATGGTGTCCGGTCAAAGTCGGTTGGGTAGCACCAAAATTAAAAAAAATTCTAAATAAATCTTAATTTCTACATTATGACTTTGTATATAAGGTAGAAACCTAAAATTTTTTTGGTGAATATCAATGACCTTATGAGAAAAGTGGTGTTATGACCGTTTGACCGCACCCTGACCGACTTTATGACCGATTTTTGTCTGGCTTTTACTACAGACATATATAATGAATATCGTGGCTTCTATTACAGCTAGAGACCTATAAATTTTTTTGGTAAATCCTTGAGCAATAATAAACAGATAAAAATATTAATTGGCGCCGCCAACCGCCGTTTTACCGCCGTAACCGCCGAAAATGGCGGTTTCCATTATTTTCCGTTTTTTGGCGATGATCAGAAAAAGTAATTTTTTTGTTATGAAAAATAAAACTTCGTCCTAAAATTTAGTCATCCTAGCTGCAAAATTGGCCGCTCTACAGCTGTTTTAAAATTTAGCGGCTGGCCGCTAAAAAGCGGCTAAGGAGCGGCCTGACCGCTATGACTAGAAAAAGTAATTTTCTCTAAAAATACACATGAACCACCAGAAAAAAATTTTACGTCTTTATCTGTAACAGAAGCCGAGATAGAGGGGGGGGTCAATATGACCCCCCCCCCCCCCCCCCCGATCTATTAAGGTGGGAATAGGGGCCCGATCTGTAAGGGTTAAAAAAAACATGAATTTACCTCAAAATAAATTGCGACTGATAACACCACAGACAAAGAAAAAACAACATTACTCCAAACATGATCTATACCTAAAATATAATAATAAGTTATACTACAGCAGTCGCATACTTCTCAAGATCACAATGCAGACTAAATCAAGAGTTTGTATATTACAAATAACATTTTTGAAGTTATAGTAAAATAAAACATGTAAGATGATTACTAAGTAAGAAACTCCTTCCAGAATACTTATTCAATTTTACTTGGATGGTAGATTTTCCGACAGGGTTGGTAAAAAAACAGTTTTTTTAAAAAGAACATACCAGTTTGTTTTTTTTTGGTTTAAACCGGATTTTTTTTTATAAAAAAACCAGGTTTTTGTTTTTTTTTAATAATATCAAAATTATGGTATTTTAATTTAGTATAAAGTTAATTATCTGTATATTTTATATATCTGTATGTCTCTATTTCACTGTGTCTACTGTTGTATGCTATTAGATATAATCACCAAAGTACAAGATTTAGATTAGATTAGATTATATTTATTATTCTTGGGTGTACATACATAAAAAAAAAACAAAATAATAAATTAATTACCTAAATGAATATTATATACATTTATATATACAGTCAAATTTTATTGATATGGTTAATTTATAAAAAAAATTTTCTTCCCAAATGGCAGTTTCCTAAAAACTAGGAAGTATGCAGTAATGTGTATTCACACATTGTTTTCATACAGGCCATATAAATAAGACAAAAAAATAGAAAAAAAATAGAAAAAAGATAATAAGCAATAAATAAAATCATATTGGAGAGGAAAAAATGATAATAGGAAGGATTGATTAGGGCATACAAGTCTCACACCATTATTGCAATAATAGAAATTTAAAAAAAAAATTCAACAAATAGATTTTGATAGATTTATCAGATTTTAAACAATATTGAAAAGAAATATAATTTTATCTACATTCTTGACATAATGGGTTGTTACACACTAAAGTTAAGCTTGATAACAAAGATTCTTTTAGATTTTTTTATAAATTTTTTCTTGATTGATTGTGGGTTAATAAATCATTATTACAATGGGTATTCCATAATTCTTGGAAATAATACTTAGGAAATCTTTCAATAGATTTAAACTTCGGTTTTTTAACATAAAACATATTAGAGTTTCTAAGATTTCTGGTATGTAATTGATTACGGCGAAGCCATGTACCTTGAAAGGAACTTGGTAGCTTACTGTTTATAAAATCATACATAAATAATAATTTTAAATAGTTAGCTGATGCATGTAAAGGAAGGACATTCATTTTTTTAAATAAAGGCATTGTGTGTGAGATGCGTTTCTTACTAAAAACAATTCTTATTGCCTTTTTTGCAATTTAATTAATGGTTCCATAGTAGATTTAAGACCACAACTCCAGGCAGGTAAACAGTAAAGTAAATGACTATTTATAAGTGAGTGAAAAAGCATTTTTTTGCTATCTAAATTCAGTATATGTTTAGCTCTATTTATAAGAAATAAGGAACTAGAAATCTTTTTACGTAAATGTTCTACATGATATTTAAAATTTAAAGAAGGATCTATAAATACACCTAGGAATTTAATTGCAGGAATATTGCTACTTGAATTGACATAATTTAAGATTTTTATTTTCTCAGGATCAAACTCATTTTCATTGTTAAAGTTTAGCTTAATATTAAGAGCATTCCAATCAATAGTATTTTCATTTTTATTAAATATCATGATTTTAGTTTTATCAGGATTTAAGCTCATTTGATTACTCCTAAACCAATCAGATATCTTTTTAAGTTCATTGTTTAATTTCAGTTTTATCTCTGTAAAGTTTTTACCAGAAATTAAAAAATTACTGTCATCAGCAAATAATAGGGTAAATAAATCAGTACAGTTTTTAAGATCATTTATGTAGATTAAAAATAGAATTGGTCCTAAAATAGAGCCCTGTGGGACACCTCTATCTATGTTCAGCTTTGTTGAGTCAGTGTTGTTTACATGTACAAATTGCTGTCTATTACTTAAATAATTTTTAAACCATTCAAGTTCAACGCCATTAATGCCAATTTTTGACAACTTTTTAATTAAAATAGAGTGTGGAATTGTATCAAAACATTTTGCAAGATCACAGAAGACTCCAATTACAGTTTTATTATCGTTTTTTGCTTCAGCTATATAATTTAAGAGGTGTATTACGGGGTGTATTGTAGACTTTTTTGATTGAAATCCATACTGATGTTCAAAAATGATATTATTTCTAATCAAATAGCACGACAGTTGTTGATAAATGACTTTTTCTAAAACTTTTGAGAAAATAGCTAATAAACTTATTGGCCTATAGTTTGATGGATCAGATTTTTCATTAGAATTATTCCCTTTTAACTTAAAAATAGGTATAACTTTTGCGATTTTTAATTCAGAAGGTATTTTTCCAGTTAAAATAGTTTGGTTAATGACATGAGAGAGAGGAAGGGCAATGACAGAAATTATTTTCTTTAAAAAAGAATTTGACAGGCCAAAAATGTCCATACTTTGTTTATTTCCCATTTTTTTAACAATATCTATAACTATATTTGGGTTTATTGTATGCATTTTAAAACTGGAATTATAATTAGGTATATAGCTACACGGATCAATGTTAGAAGGATTTATTTAAACTGTTAAAAGAATTTTATATCAGGTATTTAGGTTTTTGACACTTATTTACTGTATTATTTACATTATAAAAAGATATGATAGGCCTTTGTATAAATATTTTTTTAAAAACCATCCCCACCTTGGTTTTTTAAAGCCTGGTTTTTTTAATGCCAACCAAGTGGTTTTTTTAATTCCAACCCTGTAAAATGGTAAATCTAACCTGCATACGTCTCTAGAAGATACTGAATTCCTCCGAAAACTGCAACAAAACTCAAGAACTTTGTGTAGAGACCTTCAAATGAGAAATACAAAGCCACGGATTCTCCAAAGTAATCACGAATCTGAAATGCAATTTAAATGAAACAATAGATTTATTATTACGTGTGGATCTTGCCTCAGATTATCAAATACTCTGATAAAGTGTTACTCGCAGGTAGATGGCTAAAATACGATACTTATCTCCTACTGGATGAACGAACTGACAAATAGATGAGGACCATATTAGCAACCTAATTTGACGACAAATTACCCCTCTCAATATATCCACGTATATCCTTTATCCATGGTTAAATAAAAAGTCTATGTTACTTTGTATAAAACTCTACCTATAAACCCAAACATCAAACTGATAGCTGCAAAACTAAACAAATCCTTATATAAAAGTATCAGGGTATCTGGGCCTAAAGGCCTCTACGCCTACGGGAACTACATTTTTTAGTGTAGAAGCTATTATAAAATATGGAGTATTTCTGTCTGTATTTACAAGAAAAAAAACTGTTATGTAGCTATTACTACGATTCTTTTATTAAAATTTATCTTGTAGTAAAACCTCTTGAATTGGTGAATGAAATATCTGTTTTCTCCAGTTTTTGTTGTATAAATTTTGTAAATCTTCATCATCGTGACAGGGTATCACCTCTATCAAATGTTTCTCCTGCGTAAAATAAGTCTATTGCATTATTAGATTTTGTCGCACTTCATGTGTAGACGACGTACAAACTTTATTAAATGCTGTAAATTAAGTTCTAATAGTCAAACAAAATATCTGAAATAAATGAAGCTTATCCTAATATAAAAGTAAAAGAATTGTCACCACCACCCTCCCAAGAGAAATAATCGCCTCTAGAAAAAAATACCAAACCCCCACAAAAATTTCATTTTAGCTCAACCAAACAAATCCTCAGTCGACTAACCCCCCCCCCCCCCAAAAAAAAAAAAGCTACTAGTGATCTGATAAGTTTATGATACCTCATAGCTTGAAACAACAGGGGCTCCTTTAAGAATCTTAGATCCATGTCCTGGTAGGGTTGTTACTCCTTTCTCAAAATGAACTCTGAAATTTGAATTTTATTGGTACTCATTCAATAATTTAATGTAATAATTTGGCTACGCCCCTAGAGGCCCCAAGTTGAACTTTAGGGGGGCTTGAATTCGAACCTCCATTTTTATTTCAAAATTATGGGGGGAAATTTTTTTTTTTTTAAGGGGGGGCGGCTGGGGGAAGTTATGTTACATAAAAAAACTTCTTACTTCTTTATATTATAGCAATGGATACTTATAATACCTAATGATATCGAATTATAATTCATAGTCTCATTATATATTAATTTTAGCCATCCTATAGGTATTCAATTTGATTTGTAGATTTCTGACTTGAGAACGTTATTAATAATACCTACCTAGTTATATCATATCAAGACTTTAAAGAAATATTTATCAAAAAACTACCTGTTGATTGCATGAAGAATACATCTTTGTACATCAGATAATGTTAATGGTCCAACTCTACCACTGTCTGAAAGAAGTAGACAAAAATAACGAAAACAGTAATAAGTCAATGGATTTATTATTACTTGGATTTTACACGATTGTTACAATTAATGAAAGCAGTAATAACTCAATGGATTTTACACCAGATTATCATGTACTCTAATAAAGTAAGACTTGTAACGGGCTAAAATAATAATCCCCCTCCTTCCCTTTACCCCATTCTCTTCCCTCCTACTGGATGAGCGAACTGGCCAATAAATGACAGGGGAATTGGCAACCAACCTATTGACGACAATTTTTCCCCTGTCATAATATTCTAAAATCTACCTCCATTGACAATTCCTTCATAAACTTAAACGATATTTCAAAGTTTATAAGTAGTGTGTCAAGAAATTATATTTATGTAAAAAAGAACAATAAAAATATCCACAGAAAACTGTATGTATAGTTATTATACAAATCATCAATGCATTTATGTTTTTTTGCAATAAAAAGCAGTCTTAGAACAAATTTCTTTACAGGAAAAAAACATTAATGCCCACCCATTTATTTTGCCTTTTTCCAGAGTATATTTACTAAACGAGAACGTTAAAGCTTAATAGAACAAGTGTTGCATGAATAGAGTAGCCAACTATTTTATCTAATTAAACTTACAAGGAAAATCTTCGATGTTTTCTTCGGTGATAGGCCTAACAAATCCATCTGAATCTGTTTTCTTAACCTGTTTAGGTATAAAATACGAATTATAATGAATAAGTTAATTTCTTAATACAAATAATATCATACATATAAATTTCAGTCGTCTATCCTTAATAGCAGTCGAGAATAAATTCCAATTTTTGAAAATATCCAAAATCTATTTAGCAAATGAACTTAAAGTGCTAAAATTCGACAAATACAAAATTCTTTGAAAACTAACCTCTATGTATTCAGCTATCTTAAAGATGTGTTCATTTGTAGCACTGACATGAATTAAGGTTTCTGGATATAATTCACTAAAAAATAAGTTTATTAAAACCCTTTATAAACCTTATCAGTCTTCATAAAACTACGATATAGTCTTCCTAAATGAATGCAAAATAATAAGGAATTGATTTAAAAATATTGTATTAAAGTTTTAGTGTATGCAACTTAAACTTAAGGCTCTGAAGGGGAGTGGTTTCTATGTGTCATAACTCCAATATAAGGTTGAGGGCGACGCAAATTTCCTCCGAATAGCCCAAAACCTGCCCATGACCAATACTAAACCTCCGTGAACAATCAGTCCCTATTTCAGAGATCTTAGCAAACAAAAATGCAGACAAGAGATTAAAAAAAAGGAAAAAGATACGACGATTATGATATAATAATAACCCTGCGGGGAGTAGTCCTACCTTGGATTTTGAAGTTCAAGTTTGAGTCCGCCCCCATTTTCTTGCCATGGCTTTGATAATTCATCAATAATAAACTGTAAGGTTTCGTCGCAGCATTTTCTCCGTACCTATGGAATTTTATAGATAAAAAATTCGTTGAACATTTGAACCGAAGCTTTACTATGAAAAGGGCCTGTGCATCCGTACGTCACGGTTAGCTCCTTTCGTTAATATAGACATTTTAGAATTGTCCTGTCGATTTCAAACTTTGCAAGATTATTCATGTAACAGTTAGATAGGATTAAAAAAGCGTAGAAACTCTATAAATGTTACTAGAAAGTATGTAAGTCTAGAAAACTAGACAACAACGTAGGTCTAGACTCTAGACAACAACTTTTTGTACAGTAAATATTATTATCCTATTCAAGTTATTTTTGGAAATTTTTGAATGATAAAGGTTTGCTTAATGAAATAGTCCAGAAATTTTCTTGCTAATATTGGAAGGAACTAGAAGTGACTGAATTAAAAAAAAATTCTTCTGCTCAGGGATCTTAAGGGATAAGACAATGACCGATAAATTGTTGTACATCCCAATGATTATATACTACATAACCTCTTTTGTAGATTACAATTAGTGGTTTAAACGTTTGGACACTCAACTTAATGGACCAACCAATCAAAATTCAATAAAAATCCCCAAAGTTGTTAAGATAACGAATTTAATAAAACATTATCATAAAACTTTGGGGACTAGTGTAATTAACATCCCAATGTCTCCTCCCTTCCTTTGATTCCTTTTAGACGGGGGGTTTTGTGTCTGATTAACCATCTAGGGTATTAAACCTGTTGACTTCACTTACCTGAATTAAAACGTAAGTCGGCAAATCAGGCATTTTTCATATCTAAAATAATATTTCATTATCAGGAAAAAAACACAAAAAATCTTCCAATTTAATATATTTATGTTATAGATGATGTCAAAAAACAACTACATATAAAAGTAAATAATGTCATTAGATAGATATATTATCTTTGAATTATTATAATATAGATTTTTACATAAAGCTCAAATTTAACAGGAATACAAAGTAGGCCCTTAGTTTGGGTATGGGAATGGTACCCGATTAAAACCTACCTTACCGCTTAAGCAAACAAAAATAATCATTAAAGCAAACTGTATTGTTATTTTACTATTTTAATGGATTTAGAATATACGTGGATATTATGAAAGTGGGCAATTTGTCGTCAATTTAGTTTTCTAACAATACATGGAACCTATTTATTGGTGTTTTCGTTTGTTTAGTAGGAAGGGAGGAGACTGAAAAGGTTGTTAGTGAAATGGGGGTGGTTGGGGAGAATCGTTATTTGAGCCAGCTACAAGTTTCACTTTATTAGAGTACAACATGATATTCTGGTGCAAGATTCAAGTAAAAAATATCGATTGTTAGTTTAACTTTTTAAAAAGATGGAGGTAAATTAAAACTTTTTGAAAAGATGGAGGTAAATTAAAACTTTTTGAAAAGATGGAGGTAAATTATAGATATTCTTCAGGTACCATACCACTGTCCCATATTTTATTTAAATCACATAAAAAATATCATTGGCACACATTTTTATTTTTTGATTTAGAGAAGCACATTTTTTTTTCAAATTTGGCATTTTTATTATTTTACCCCGAAATCATGTTTTACAAAGCTTTACATCACTCACTCTTTAAGTTTCATTTTTGACAATTGACATTATGCACAATCCCGTGGAAACAAAAAATTCTTGCATAAAAAAAGATTTTATAATATCATTAAAAGTATGGAAATGAGAGTATTTATAATAAAAAAAAGTTTTAAAAGTTATTGAGGTATATAAGTATACAACTAAAATGCCTTTTAGTTTTTTACTTAAACAGGTAAAATTAATATTTATTGTCAATTGAAAAAAGAAAATTACATGATTTGAAAACACAAGACTATAAGTAAACACATAAATGTAAATAGGTAGGTATGTATTTTTTTTAACATTAAACTGAGCAGAATTTCTGAGTCACAAAATAGTTTTATTTTCACATATTTTACCATGATATTATGCATAAAAATTTTCTTAACAAACATGATATAATGATTAATAGTACACTAAACTAACACATGCTCTTATCACTTAAAATTCAGGAATAAGGAGCATTGCATTTCATGAATATCAAATTACTGCGACAGGATGATTTATTTATTAGCATCTTATTGTATCAACAGTGAAAATAACATAAAAGCAAAAAAAATCACTATTTTCGACTTGTACAATCTTGGAATAAATATTTTTTTTTTCAGATGCATTATCCCTTTAGCCTTCAGGTAAATATTATGATAATAAGAAATAAAAATAACGTTCACGTAATAAGTGAAACTTCTCTTAGAAGTTAGAACATATTTAAACAGTCTGTATTACAAATTGTAATTTTATGTCGTCAATAACAATACAAAATCTCTTTGTAACAAATATATTTGACACGATAGTTACAAAAATTCCCAACAAATAATGAAAACTTAAGGTTTTGCACAAAAGCACTTAATTTCTCTTTTACCTAGCTATGAAATAGTGGTTTAACAGTTGCGTATAAAAATTAATTGTCATTATTATTAAATTTCTGTATCTGTATTAATATTAGTTTTTAAAGAAGCATTAAGGTTCAGACCAAAATAAATGACTAACAACTCCCAAGTGATATTGTATTTTTTAAGGAGGCAACTGCACCCTTCTCCGTCTAGCAGAATCCACATAATCCACTTTCTTAGCCGAGTGTCTGGGGCTTCTACGCACAGGTTCGTTGTCACCCAACAGTCTGCTTGTTATGTCAGGCTAAAATATAGTATTAAAATTGTCTAAACAACTGTGTTGATAGTGATACGTTGTATTGATATTAGGTTCTACTTTTTATGATATATCCCTTCTGGTTGTCCCATACCTTTTGTTTTAAGTATGAATCCCCCTCCCTCCAATGCAATGTAAAAAATGTCTTTTCCTTAATTATAAATATTTGTTAGTAATTCGCATTATCAAATGTTGTAGGTACCTACCTTCCCTTGGTGCTACTTCTTATCCCCTAGAGGCCAAGGGAGAAGTACAGAAGACCTAACTGTAAATTTTAATTTTAAATAACAAAGTATTATTTACCTGTCCCTGTTCCCACTCGCTGGGCATATCCGACTGATCCCCCTCATCCTGGGAGCTATGCCAGGCGTCATCCTGCTGCTTTCTTTCATACGATCCTTTCACTGTCGTCTTAGAGTGACGGTACTTGTATATCTAACAAATAACAGGGAATAAGCAACACTAAATAAATCTAGTTAGGCATAAAAGTATATGTCGTGGTTATATTTTCTCATACTATTCAAGTTATATATGCAGTTGGCAAATTAATGATGGTACCGGGCTATCACTTAAAACTTTTTCTTGAACACCGAACCGCCCCCATCCCCCTTCCTCCAACTAATTTTTTCCTAGCCTAACGTCAAATAATAAAAAATACTTTTTGTTAATTAGTGGTCTAGATGAAATATGAGGGCAACCCCCCAAATAACTCAGATGTAAAAAACATGTGTATAGCTTTGAAATCAATTAATATCAGTTCTCAGCCTCAAGAAAATATCATGTATAGAATCGTATTAGTCATTTTACACGAATATTGAAATAAAAATCATAAAATTGATACCAGGTTTGTTAGCCCGGGCCTTGGACCGTTCGGGGCTAACAAAACTTGTTTTAATCTTTTTCATTTTAATATACGCGAAAAGCAGACTATAATACCATGCGAAAAATAACTATTATAAACTTTGGTTACCTGTACACTGACAAAAACTCCAAGACAGGTGACCAAAATATTGAGGCAGAACCAGACAAACAGTTTGGATATCTGGGTGTGGGAGAACAGTTCCAACCCGAATTTTACCACCAAAATAAGCTCACTGAAGTAAAAGAGGTTTATTTTGAGAATATTATCATTACTAGTTTTATTTCAGACTTTAATATTTTAAGTTTTGTTCAACTCCCGGCATTAGCATTCGTTCGTTTTTGGGAAGGTAATAGGTTAAAGACAGACGTTATAATTTATTCCTACTGCTGCTAGGTTAGATGCGCGACATAAATATTTGGATAGGGGGAATGCATTGGCCCATAATAACAGGCACAAATCATTACTATGAACTTCAACTATTAGGACCTCCAGACAAAGGTCGTGTAATCGTCTTAAGTAAGGGCGTTTGATCATTTAATCAAGCACATCATTATCAAGAGTTGGTTCAGAAATCAGAGGTGCACAAAAATCAATGATAAGAATGTTTATAAAAGTCCGTCAGTCAGTATGTATTTTTGTGTTAAATTATCCCTGTCAATCTGGTTTTTGGGATTTTTGTAGTTTTGGTGTGGGATTAAGCTAGTATGTTGATAGTCAGTTTGGATTTATTTTAGCTAGGTATCCCTCCCTCCCTGATTGATTGATTGATTGATTAGCCATAGTTTCTTAGGGTTTGGGCCTATGTAGTCATGGAGTAGGCTGAGCCACTTTTGTATAGCCACTAGGGCTATCAAGCTCCACGTTCAAGCACATTATGACTTGACCCGCTGTCTCATGAGAGCTACTCATTATTACCTCACCCTGGTTTATTTAAATAAATAAGAAGCTAGTCCAGTAGGCCATCAGCTGATCATATGATTTTATGTGTTATCTATTGATTTTTAATTTTATTGTATTTTAGTTGTATGAATAAAAATGTGTTTTATGTTCACCTAGACTAAATATATGGATTATCTTAGATTATCTATCTAATTTTGTGTTTGTTTTGAAAGCGTAGCTTCTCTATAATTGGTTTGTCAGGGAGAATTAGGTATAACATTAGTTATTTATTCGTAGGATAAATAATGAGGTGTTATTTGATAAAAATTCATTTAATGCTATGATGAAAATTAAGTATGTACCTGAATAAAATCATAGTAAATACCCAGAGCTGTGTCCCAACTCGCTTACACTGTGGATCAGTAATGTAGGAGTAGTACTGACGAATTGTAGGAGCTGATATCAAGCCACTCATCAGGATTCTAAATACAAAATATATTATTATATTATATCTCACCTAGATATAGAAAAAGTTTCTACCTACTTATTACAGGAAAGTTTATATGTAATGATTTTAGGTTCAATCATAGAGAGTTCCTAAATATTTATCCTATCAAATTAAGTAGTAAGGTTTTTTGGTTTGCCCATTAAAATTTCGCCAACTAAAACTGATTGGGTTTTTACATAATACGGAATCTTTAAAAAGGTCCTGGATGGTTTAAGGCATTTTTATTTTTAAATTTAAGTCTTGGGTTGTTTTAGGCTATTTACTGTTCCCTCCCTACCCCTTCAAATAGAGCCTTTATCTAGAGGCTAGGGGCAAAGTCTGCAGTACATAATCTTGACACTTCCTCAAAAATAATAATACCCTGTATGTAGGTATATATTTTTTTTATTTATTTAATAGGTACTTTTAAACATTTAAAATATTAAGAATTTTAGATAAAATACCTCTTATAACATGAGTTAGGTATTTCAATAAGATCAAATTACCTTATTACACAAATAGGATGTTCAGCGGGCATTGGAAATATATGCTTGATAAAGAATGTGTTCAGCTCAACAATCTAAAATATTTCAGGTTTATATGTAGAATCTTTAGAAAAAAATTAGGCAGATACTTTGGTATGATCTCCAAAATATATTTTTTTGGTAAAAAAAATAATCATTTATTTTTAATTTTCAGGAGCAAATCAGAGTTTCCCTCAAGTAGGTAAAGCATAATTCCCTTCCTACTTTTGTATGTTTCAATGCGTGTGCAGATTAAGATATCTAAAACAGCTATTGCTAGTATTTTCTTTTGGGTATAGAGTCTTTATTCGGATGAATATTGTTGACTTATATCTTCCAATAAAAATAGACTTGCAAATTCAACCCCCAAAAAATATATATTATTTGAGGCATTACCAGTTACATTTCAGAGACAATTCGTTGGCTTAACATCTTTGGAGACTTTTATTAAATTTTGATTGATTGGTTCATTACGTTGAGTGTCAACACGTTTCAACCAATAATTGTAATCTACAGAAGGAATAATTCTATACGGCATTATTGGGGACATCGAATTATCGGCCATTATCTTATCCCTTTGGATCCCTGGTTGAGTGTACATACCTGCCAAATAAGAATAAACTGAGCAATACCAATGATTCTCATATAACCAGAGCTGGGATCTAACCAGGATACAAGGGTCCACGATTCTAAATAGATAATTATTATTAATTATAGCGGAGTTTTAGATTAAAAAAAATAGAATTATAAAACGCAGTAAATAACCGTATGTTAACCTAACTGAGACAATTGATGTATTAAAGATCCAGTTCAACTATGCTCAGAAAGATAATACCTATTAATCATAGAAATATATGAGCATGAAAAGGAAAAAAAGACATTTTATTAAACGCTTGGCAAGTTTTATAAAGTTTAAGATACTAAGTTACTAACCTGGTGTAAATTGAAGCAGGGCACGTTTAAATTTTCCTTTGGTAGTTCTAATATTCTTGATACTCTCCCACTTAAATTCCCGCATCTCAAGAAACTTGCAAACCTAGGAAAAAAATAGGCATTAATTTATCTAGATCTAGGGGAAAATCATCCCTTTTGATCTTATCTTTAAAAAGAAATCTCTTTTTTAGGGGTCAAACTGTAAAGTCAGTTTTTATGTCTTTAGAAGCAAAAACAAATAAATTACGGTATTATAACAGTCAAAATAAGATTTCTTTTTTATATCTATTTTTAAGAAGCTTTCAAATGCTTGTTTAAAGCATTATATATTATAAGTTTGTAATTTCTATGATGTTATTGAATGTTACGTACTAAGCACCAGGTTTTACGGTAATTCTACATACTGCATTTCCCTTGTTATGATACCTGCATCCCAGTGAATATACCCAGACCATTGCAGATTAAAACATCCAGGATCATGTTGTCCCACCAACATTCATAGAAGTTGGGTAACAAGTGTCCAAACATCATCTACAAATACAAAATTTAATTTAGAGGTTTTTATAATTATGGCTATCAATTAAATTGCCAAAAACAGTCGAGCGTTTAAAGATATGATTTTATTTAATAGGTAGGTAGAGATCATCACAAAACATAAAAATTAAGTAACTTTAAAATAAATATTGGCAACTTACTTTTTATTACATATATCTAACTTAAATAATGATAGACGAACAAGTCCTTATTCATAATAAGCATAGTTTAATCATATCAAATATTTACTGACCTCAGTAAGCTCCCACATGATAGAAATTGTCCATAGGATTCCATAATGTCTGTTATAAAATTATGATATAACTTACATTTTTCAACACCCTATAAATGCAAGAATCATAATTTTAAAAATATCCCAGATAGCCAGTTTAAAAAAACTGCTTTCACCTTCCGGCGACCAGTACAGGGGATAAAATATTGGTATACTCATGTACACCAACAATTATGACCAACTCAATTACTCCTTCTGTAGATGAAAAATATTGACGGAATAGTTTGAACACTTTTACTTTTTGTAATCAAATATTTTTTTTAACAAAATATTTAATAAAAGACATCATGTTATCTTTGAACGTACTTTGATAACCTACTTTACTTTCTTCTAATTTGATATTTGAAATCTATATGATAAAAGTTATTTATATCACAATTCCTAATAACCAGAGCCTTCATGCCCCAGCCCCAGTAGTGACCAAATGCAAACCAGTCCAGATGTCCCCACAATCTGTCCACAGTTATGTCCCAACAATCTTGTCCATACTCCTAAATCATTAACATTTTGATTTTTCTATGGGTAGGTACCAGCATATACCTACCTACTTAAGTGTCTGTAAAAAAAAAAATACTTTTCTATGCAGCATTTTACATGTTTCATTTTTTTAACTTAATAAAAAATGAATTTTAAGATAAATAATTAAAAACTAAAAAATACCGGTGATTTCAAACATCCTAGCGAGCACCCTCACCCCTGGTTGTAACCTTGAACTTCCGGGGCTCACCTGTTCCCAATAAAACCATTCTGGCCTAAAGTAATCCCAAACAGACGAGAAACTACCCCTCACCCCCGAAATCAATTAAATTGAAAATAAAGGAGGGGGGTTATGTGCAAAACTAGGCCCTTTAAGGCAAACCGCAGAAATACCTTTTCGGAGTCAATGGTGTAATTTTCCATCTTTGGATCGATCCATACAATTATTCCTCTAAAAGTAAAATAAAAGTTAAATATATTGTACGCCTAAAAATAATACATAAATACATTAGATATAGGTAATAATAAGGGTAAAAAATACAATATCATTGACAATTTGATTGTTTTAACAATATAACATTAAATAGGGATCTACTAGCTTTTAATTAAAAAGTATTAAAAGAACTAGGTTATAATAAAAATTTCCATACCTGATTGTATCATAATCTTGTTGAATCAAAAATTGCAATAACAACACATACAAAATAGATAAACCTAAAAGATTAATCATTTTAAATCAGAAAAGTTTACTAACTCAAACAAGTTGTGTTAAAAATAATCATGGATAAAAAGGATTAAAAATCAATCTTCTTAATTTCGACCAATTAGATTGACTAAACACAGCAATTGATGTTATTGTTTATGTATAAAAATCATATGAAATGACAATAAAAAGCAGTGTCGTAACGGCTCATAATAAGATTTTTATATTTATCTTTTTCCAATTGACCTTCTACCTACTAGGTACCTTTTTAAAGAAAGCTAAAATATTTTTAAATGCATTTAAATCACTGTTTTTTCGTCCATTGTCCTATCCCACCCCTGTCTCCGATATAAAATTAAAGTTACCTAAAACACAACGCCAAAAGGCCGGATGAGGTCTAGTAAAGGGTCCATTAGGAAGGGTCAGAATAGAAAGAATCATAAATACTCCAAATGCACAGATCAGACCAACATATACATTCTGGTGCCAGTCTATGGAGTCATCTCTTAATAAAAGAGTAAATTATCAGTACATACTTACATACCTAATGAAAATGTAATAATAATTTCTAGTATGACTACCTACATAGATAGTTAAAATCGTATATGAAAGGGATTCACTCTATTTCAATGAAGCCAACCAAACTAGATTTTTGAGATTTTTATGCCTTACTGATAGTTACATTCATTTTGAGGATCGAAAAAAGCCACCTGCTAAACTCATGTCTAGGTTAGTTAATAATGGGTAGGGCTCCGATTAGGAGTGCGGGTATGATATTAAAAAATATCTAAGTAGATAACATTAGCACATTGGATTAAATTATTCCTTCTCATCCTAAGGTTGTTTCTTATCCCCCATGAGGCCACTAGAGTTAACACAATAATTCAAGTTCTATAGTAGTTGTAATGTACCTTGTAAAGGCTGTATAGGTACTCAAAATGATACATCCGAGTAACAGGGTCAGTGTGTGTGGCTGGTAGAAAAACTCAATGCTAAATAAACAAAACAAGTTAATGATATTATTGTGTTTTCGTTTAATTTAATAAAGGAGGGGGTTTTTAATGCAACCATCTCGTAATCAGTGATTAAATGGCACTCAGAATTCGAATTTCGATCTGAAATTTTGCATGAGTAATCCTTGGTAGGTCTTTTTTCCCTAAATCGAACAAAAAGTTGGAAAAGTAACGGCTGGCGGCTGGCAGCTCAGCCGTTTAGCCGTTTTTTGCCTATTTTCAGGGCAAATTCATCATTAATTACGTAGGAATCAACTTTTAAAAACATATTTTTGGTTTAATTCATGGTAAATGATAGCAATAACCATTTTTTAAATTTCTAGTTACAGCTGCTAAACGGCTAGAACCGGCTGAAAACGGCTGGGAGCTGCCAGCAGTATGAAGGGTAGATATAGCTTGTGACGTATCTAGGGTTAGGTTTTTATGGCTACTGAGCTCAAAAATACTATTAAAATAGTGGCCGCCCATCCATATGGCAGCTAGGTAACAGCTGCAGCTCAGCTGGGAGCGGCCAAGAGTAGAATGAGTAGATAGGGCTTGTGACGTGTCTAGAGGTAGGTTTTTATGGGTGCTTACCTCAAAAATACTACCAAAAATAGTGGCGGCCCATCCATATGGCAGCTGGGTAACAGCTGCAACTCAGCTGGGAGCAGCCAAGAGTAGAATGAGTACATAGGGCTTGTGACGTGTCTAGGGGTAGGTTTTAATGGGTGCTGAGCTCAAAAATACTACCAAAAATAGTGGCGGTCCATCCATATGGCGGCTGGGTAACAGCTGCAGCCCAGCTGGGAGCGGCCAAGAGTAGAATAAGTACATAGGGCTTGTGACTTGTCTGAGGTTAGGTTTTTATGGGTGCTGAGCTCAAAAATGCTACCAAAAATAGTATTGGTCCATCCATATTTCAGCTGGGTAACAGCTGCAGCTCAGCTGGGAGCGGCCAAGAGAAGAGTGACGTGGGATTGTGACGTGTCTAGGGGTAGGTTTTTTATGGGTGCTAAGCTCAAAAAAACTACCAAAAATAGCGGTGGCCTATCCATATGGTTGCTGGGTAACATCTGCAGCTGTGCAGTAAGCTATTGTTTAAGACTCAGCTGTGAGCACTTTTTGGGACTATTGAAGGATAACAAAATATTGAATATTTCAGTATTGATTTAGTTGTTAGAACAGTTACCAACAGACATAAGTAAAAGTTTAAGTTTAAGACATAGCTTGTGATGTGTTGGGTAAGTTTTTATGGGTGCCAAGCTTATTAATACTCCCCAAAAATAGAAAGGCCGATCCATATGGCATCAGGGTAATGGCTGTTGCTCAGCTATAGCTGTTAGCCAGCGTCCCTATGGATTGGCCCCCACTATTATTGGTAGTATTTTTGAGCTCAACACCCCCATAAAAAGTTAAGACCTACCCCTTGAAATGTCACATGCTATATCTATAACATATACTTTGGGCTGTTGATAACTGTTTTCAGAGGTTTTTGGTAGTTTTCAGTGAAATCTAGAAATTAAAAAAGTGTTACTAGAAATATGTTCACGAAAAAAAGTTTTAATGTTAATTGGGAGAAGTTCAATTCTACTGAAATAATAAATTTTTTGATATTCTCCTTGACACATCACAAGCAATGTCTTAAACCTTTACTTTTATCTGTTGGTAACTGTTCTCAGCCAATTTCAGCTGTTTAACAACTAAATAAATACTGAAATATTCATTATTTGGTTACCCTTCAATAATCCCAAAAAGTTCCTACAGCTGAGTCTTAAACAACGGCTTACTGCACAGCTGCAGCTTTTACCCAGCAACCATATGGATGGGCCACTACAATTTTTGGTAGTTTTTTTTAGCTTAGCAGCCATAAAAACCTACCCCTTCACAGTGGTCTAAGGCCGGACATTTCGCCAAAAATCAACATTGGAATTCCTCAAAATTAATAATTTATTTTGAAAATATATACCCTATCTCATATAAAACCGAAGAGTTTTTGTTTTTTCAACTACTGGTTGATGAATTATGAACTTTGAAACATGAAGGTTCAGGATTATTTTCATGTCATGAATTTTACCTTTTGAATTTTCCCCATATTTGGAAAAAATATTTTTTTTCAGTGTTACATTGATACAATGAAGTTTCTTCACCTATTTATAATCATAATATTACCTGATCTATTAGGAAACTGGGGTTTTAGATTTATTTTTTACTTTTTTCATCAATTTTCAGTGTGGCCACAACCAAAAAAATACTGATACTGAAGAAAAAAAAGGAAATACTGAAAATACTGAATCCTAAAATAAGAAAAAATACTGAAATACTGAACAAAAAAATACAAATACTGAATAAGTATTTTTTATATGATTCCTCATTTCAAAATTTCATATCATCATAGCTTTGTTATTAGTGGGATATTTTAATTTTGCCTCTTAGATTTTCTTGCACCAATTAAGCAGAAAATGACTGATAAATATTTTAAATGATTACAAAACTTAAATACTTTTTAGTTGAGTTAAGAGCATAGACGTCCAACCATTTTTTTATGGGGGGGGAGAAATTTTTTTAAGGGGGGGATAATTCGCTTTTGGAGGGGGTAAAATGGTACCGCAAATTTTTTTTACCCCCCCCCAAAATTTTTACCCCGGGGGTAAAATTTATTGGGGGGGGGGGGGGTAATTACCCCCCATGAAATCTGTTGGTAGTGGTAAATTTTGTTTACCCCCCCCCCCCAAATTTACCCCCGGGGTAAAATTTTTGGAGGGGTAATTTAGATTTTATTAAATATTTAGTATTAAAAATGCGCGCGAAGTGCGCAAAAATTTTCTTTGTTAAGAGATTTTTTATTTTGAGGGGGTATTTACCCCCCCAAAATTGTTTAGGGGGATGTAAATACCCCCTCCTAAATGGTTGGGGGTGCCGTAGGCACCCCTCAGGGTAGGGGTAAATTATGAATGGGGGGGGGGGGGGGTAAAATAAAAAAATTTTGGGGGGGGTAATCGCCACTTTACCCCCCCCCCCTTGGACGTCTATGGTTAAGAGCATGCTAAAAAACTTTACCTACAATAATCATGCAAAGTACTCACCTTAGATTATTCATTCTATTAATAGACAAAAAAGATACTGTATAAAAGCATCTCAAATATCTAAAAAATTTATATTTGAGATGAAATTGAAAAAAAATGTATATTACCATAAAAAAAAAAAAAATTAATGTACAAAGTTATAGGGTAATTCAAAGGAAAGTAAAGTGAGGCGCGAAGCGCCGAAAAAAATCTGACATCAACTACTTAAATAAACATCTTATTTAAGCAAATTTTTTTTTGAATTTAAGAAATAATGAAAATACTGAATCATGAAAATTTCCAAAAACTGAAAAATACTGAATAAAATTTTCAAATACTGAATATTCAGTATTTACTGAAAATACTGAAGCCCCAATTTCCAAATACTGAAGAATACTGAAGATTTTCAGTATACTGAAGAATATGGCCACGCTGAATTTTATAGTTGTTTTTAAAATTTTTTTATGTCGTTTCCTAAATATTTTTGAAATAAATTTTGGGAATAATTTTCAGTTTTTTAAGTTTTTGACCAAAAACCGGGCTCCGTAACATACCAAACCATATATTATTCTTAATTTACAGGTATAATGTTATAGTTTGATGTTTAGTTTAGGTTGTTACGGGGCCCAGTTTATTTCAAATTTTAACTTTAACTTTATAGGGTAAACTCTAAAATTGCAATAGATGAAAATTTTTTTTTTTTTATTCTTTGTTAATTTTAATCTTAAATGCATTTTAACTTATTTCTTCTCAATAACATAATATCATTAATGTTTAAATATTTGTGTTTGTTATGTAAGATATCTAAAACAGATTTTCGAACAATAATTTGATTTTTTGTCAAACTAGTAGGTATAATTTCAATACAAAATGTCTTGTTACATTTATCAATGCAATTCCCATACTCTAAAAGTAACGTGCCTAACAAAGCTGCAGCCTTTTTTAACGTCTCTTGTATGATTACGTTTTACACAAAATAGAAACTAGCAAACGCATTACCCTTTATGCTATAGCCTCTGGTTCCAGCTAGACTAATAGATATAGAATATACGTAGATATTATGACAGGGGAAAAATTGTCGTCAATTTAGCTTGCTAACATGTTACTTGTTTATTGGCTAAATCAATTATCGAGTAGGAGATGGGATGCGGTAAATGAGGTGGATTAGGGAGTCATGTTATTTAGTCCGCTGAGAGTTTCCCTTGCTAACATGGAACTCGTTTATTTGCCAGTTCATTTATCGAGTAGGAGATGGGATGGGGTAAAGGAGGGGGATAGGGGTATAGTTATTTCAGTCTGCTGCGAGTTTCCCTTTTTTTGAGAACATAAAAATCTGGTGTGACATTCAAGTAATAGTATATCCAATGCTAGAGTAAAACCATCTGGAATTTTTTTTTGTCAAAGATATGGCATCTAAGGAACAAAGCCTCAGACTTTTCAGTCATTGAATTTAATCATTTTCCTTCCCATTTATTTACTATTGAATGAGTAATCTAAAGGGATTAGACAATGGATGATAATGATATCCATCCCCAATAATGATGAACAAAATTATCCCTTTTATTATTGGTAAAAAATTCAATTCTAGTTCGAAACCAACCAATCAATTTCAATAATAAGTTTTTAGGCCAACAAACAAGATAACGTGTTTATAAAACTTTGGGTACCAGTGTAATTTACGGTCGTATGTCCCCTTCCTTGTTGCAATTGCATGCTGTATGAAACTTTCTTTTGGAGCCAAAAAGATTGTCTTCAAGTAACATATCCTTGTGTATTTATTTCGAGATTAGAAGCACTTGGGTTACCACAAAAACAACATTTTTAAATAAATTCTTTTCCAATAAAATATTTTTTGCCAGTAACCTATCCTCGTTTTTTATTACTAGATTACATTAAGTATTATTAATTATCTAAGAGAAAATAACTTCGTAAAATAAAAGGGTGAAGAAACTTCAATTAGTTGTATCAAATGTATGTTGTACAACGTTTGGTGATAGATCATTTACCTTTATATAATCATTTCTACAGTAATAATTATTCAAGCTTCAAGGTTTTTTAATGTTTTTTTGCTTCAAAACATCAAATTTAGGCTCTCTAGGACTTAAGAAAAAATTATAAAAATATGAAATTTTAGCTAAGTTTCAAAGTATTTTCTAGGCCAGTTGGCTTTTGTTTTTCTTCTCTAGATGCATATACGAGTTGTATTGGGTAATAATAAGGCGCACACTTTTTATTTTGAACGATTCTATCAACTACAAGCTGAGAAAATTGACTTTGAGTAGAGGTAGGTGAAATGTCCACCAAAAGGCCAAAATAGACCACTGTGCCCTTGACACGTCACAAGCCCTGTGTACTCATTCTACTCTTGGCAACTTCCAGCTGAGCTGCAGCTGTTACCCAGCTGCCATAAAGATGGGCCGCCTCTATTTTTAGTAGTATTTTTGAGGTCAACACCCATAAAAACCTAACCATAGACAAGTCACAATCCCTATGTACTCATTCTACTCTTGGCCGCTCCCAGCTGAGCTGTAGCTGTTACCCAGCCACCATATGGATGAGCCTCCAATATTTTTAGTAGTATTTTTGAGGTCAGCACCCATAAAACCTAACCATAGACACATCACAAGCCCTATATACTCATTCTACTCTTGGCCGCTCCCAGCTGAGCTGCAGCTGTTACCCAGCTGTCATATTGACAGGCCGCCACTATTTTTGGTAGTATTTTTGAGGTCAGCACCCATAAAAACTTACCCCTAGACACGTCACAAGCCCTATATACTCATTCTACTCTTGGCTGCTCCCAGCTGAGCTGCAGCTGTTACCTATCCCACATATGGATGGGCGGCCACTATTTTTGGAAGTATTTTTGAGCTCAGCAGCTATAAAAACCTACCCCTAGACACGTCACAAGCCATATCTACCCTTCATACTCTTGGCAGCTCCCAGCTGGGCTGCAGCTGTTACCCAGCTGCCATATGGATGGGCCGCCACTATTTTTGGTAGTATTTTTGAGCTCAGCATCCATAAAAACCTACCCATAATCACGTCACAAGCCCTATCTACTTATTCTACTCTTGGCCGCTCCCAGCTGAGCTGCAGCTGTTACCCAGCTGCCATATGGATGGGCGGCCACTATTTTTGGTAGTATTTTTGAGCTCAGCAGCCATAAAAACCTACCTCTAGACACGTCACAAGCCCTATATACTCATTCTACTCTTGGCCGCTCCCAGCTGAGCTGCAGCTGTTACCCAGCTGCCATATGGATGGGCGGCCACTACTTTTGGAAGTATTTTTGAGCTCAGCAGCCATAAAAACCTACCCCTAGACACGTCACAAGCCATATCTACACTTTATACTCTTGGCAGCTCCCAGCCGTTTTCAGCCGGTTCTAGCCGTTTAGCAGCTGGAACTAGAAATTTAAAAAATGGTTATTGCTATCATTTACCATGAATTAAACCAAAAATATGTCTTTGAAAGTTGATTCCTACGTAGTTATTGATGAATTTGCCCTGAAAATAGGCAAAAAACGGCTGAGCTGCCAGCCGCCAGCCGTTACTTTTCCATTTTTTTGTTCGATTTAGGGAAAATACACCTACCAAGGATTACTCATGCAAAATTTCAGATCGAAATTCGAATTCTAAGTGCCATTTAATCACTGATTACGAGATGGTTGCATTAAAAACCCCCCCTTAAACTTGACAAGCAAACGTACAGAAAATTCAGCGGGTAAGAGTTTTTATCATTATGATAAATAAGAGCGCTAAGAGAATGGAGAATTCTGAATTTGAACATATTTCTACAAATACAAGCATTTTGTTTTCATTCATTGAAAGCGGACACCTAGCCTGCCACACAATAAGAGGGGGGGGGGGGGGGGAGTTTTGCCACATTTGCGTAAACAGTGAGTATAGGCTTTACCTTTGGACTGAGAGGATAGGTTATTAGGGATAAAATCATTCTTATATAATAAATTTTCCCAAGTTAAAATTTTTGGTATTATCCTCTTAGAATTTTTTTTTTCAATATTGAAAATTTGAGTACCCCCCCCCCCCCCCCCCCCCCCGACAGCGAACTATGAACTCTGGCCGCAGCGCTCGGCTCCCTAGCCTGCCTAGCCGCAGCGCTCGGCCCCCTTGCCTGCCTAGCCGCAGCGCTCGGCCCCCTTGCCTGCCTAGCCGCAGCGCTCGGCTCCCTAGCCTAAAACCTAACCTAAAATAGTTGTTCGTCGGTAGTCGGGGGGGGGGGGGGGGGGGGGGGGAAGGGTGGTACAAAATTGAAAAAAATTGAAAAAAATTTTCTAAGAGGATAACGCCAAATTTTTTTTGGATAGGCCTCCAGATTTAGGAACTGCAGGCCTCCAGGTGGTCTCTGGACAGGTATAAATCAAAATAATTTTTTTTTAAGAGTTAGAGGTATAACAAAATATGCATATTTTTTAATGTTATTTACATATTTGAAGAAAAAAGATGCATATTTTGTTTTATAAGTTGACCTCTATCAAATAAAATAAAAATTTGATTTTTACCTGTCCAGAGACCAGCTGGAGGTCTGCAGCTCTTGAACCTGGAGGCCTATCCAAAAAAATTTTAACTTGGGAAAATTCATCATATAAGAATAACTTTTTCTTTTATAACACATTCTCTCAGTCCAAAGATAAAGCCTATACTCACTGTTTACGCAAATCAATGTATCAAAACTTCCCCCCCTCTTAAATCTCCTTCCCTAACAGTAGATTGTGTTCTTAATTTATGGTTTTCTAGATTTAATTAACAAGCCCTTTACAATTTTCTCCAAATTTTCTGGATTTATCCGGATTTCATTGCCTTTCTTTGAAAACTCTTAAATTTAATTAAATGCCAATTGTCCCCTCCCATACTCCCTGAGATAGGTTGCACATATTGCTTTTACTTGCTATAATATTAAATTCTAGTTACCATCAAATATAAAAATCCTAAAGGTTAGTAAACTTTTTCGACTGTAGCAAAGAATCTCCTCAACCTCACAACCGATATATTTCTTCTTTACAGTGAAGATTCTGAAGAAGGTCCTGGGAAGGTTTTTAACTATTTTGAGAGAGAGCATCTCTACTCTCCCAATAAAAATTGACTTAACCAATCAAAAAAAAGAATGTTTTTTTACTTTTTGTTTTTAAAAGTCAAATTGAAAGTGGGGGAATCGACATTTCCACCTTTCCCATTAGCTGTTACTCGAGGCTTCTAGGGGACATAAAATAAAGTAATAGTGAAACGACTAAATAATCTGAAGAATAGCGCTTTAAAGGACCGAAGAGAAGTCGACAAGAATGATATAGAGAGTCACTACTAGAACTAAGATTCTCTTTTGTACCTACCTAATATCGTCAACGCGCCTATCATTAATGGTTAAAAAATGATCAGACGCATCCGACCCTTCTGTTTGGGTCCTTTTACGGCGCATTTTTTAAATTTCTGAAAACATTTTTTAATAATTCATAAAGGATTTATTCAAATATGTCATTTTAATAGTAATTTATTTTGTCATAATAAACTTAAAACAATACTATATTTTAAGTTACATAAATATTACAAAAAAATGCTTCAATATACTTGAGAAACATAATAAATAGGAGGAGTGTAGTTTATTATTTACTAGCGGCTACGCCCCTAGAGGCCTCTAGTGGCACTTTAAATGTTTTTGTTTGATAAAGTCTCTACTTTAATTTTTTTGTACGATACCTCTTCATTTGACGTTGAAGTCTCCTAAACGTGTTTTAAAATTTCGATTTTTTTGTCATTTCTCTTGGGAGGGTGGTGGTACCCTCCCCCAAAATAGTTAAAAACCTTCCCGGGACTTATGAGAAGCTACCCTGTTAAGGAGAACCCGATCGGTTCAGCGGTTAGCGAGATCCTTCGGTACACACAGACACACAGACAGACACACAGACAGACATCCTGTTACTTTAGTATAAGGATTTTAACATAATTTTGAAATTAATATATCTAAATTATGTTTATATTGACTTGATTATTGTTAAAAATAAAGATTGTTATTTTTGTTTTTTAATGTATGAGAATTAGTCCTAAATTAAAAATCACAATACTTAAAGAAACCTAATGACATATTATCACTTTAGTTAGGTTTTTGATAAGTTTATTTGTAGAATTCATGTTCTGATTCGTCCTTCTTGATGTTGTTCTTGTATCCCTTCTCAAAGTCCTTTGGTAGGACAATGTATCTGTTCTCTCTGACAGCGTGCATACCAGCCTCTTGACAGATGGCGTTGATATCAGCACCTGAAATTATATGACCATTAATTTAACACGAAATACTATGTTTTAAATTCTTGTTCTTTTAAACCTCCAATATAATTCACATAGAACTGGAAGCAATTTTTAGCAATTTAAAAATGTTAACTTAGCTGTGCTTATAACTTTTTTCTTTAGGTAGTATTCTGTTGTTTAAAAAACTTTCTTGAAAAATGTTTCACTGATATTAAGTAAATAAAATGAGAGAAATGTCAAATGTTTTTATTTGGCCAGCTGCCATAAATTTACATTAACTAATACTTTTTTAAAAGCTTCTTATCTTTTTGATAATATGTAATTGTACAAATAGTAATATAAAGACGTTTGTTAATTTCTCTTACTTTATTGCAATTTATGTTTTATATAGCGAAGGACTTTTATTCTATAAAATAAGTAGGTATGTATTTTTCATCAATATGAAAACTACAAAAATATACGCTTATGTATAACAAGAATGTGTTTCTATTTTTCTTTGATTCTCTACCTATATTTTGCAATAAAGGGAGGAGTAGTTTGTGCTTTTAATGCGTGAGTTAACTTCATCGAAAGCGATTATTAAGTCTAAGTGTTTAAATATGCGTTTAATTATATTATGCATTTTGTTTTGTCAATATTAAGAACACTTAGACTTAATAATAGATTTCGATGAAGCTAACTCACGGATTTTACGCAATACAAGCACAAACTACTCCTTCCTTTACTGCAAAATATAGGTCGAGAATCAAAGAAAAATAGTTAACGAAGCTTTTTCCTGCTAACCTATCTTGTCCACTATTTTTTCACTTTATTACTTTACTAACAATGATAAGATTCTTAAAGGGATAGTTTCACAAAGTGCATTTGAAAAAAAATAGTGAACTTTTAATTTTTATTGTTTTAAATTACGTAGTAATGCATAATATTAGGTTATTGATTAAAAGAAAAAAAATCGACCAGGGATTTTTCACAAAAAATGAGTTTTAAATCTTTATATTCGGCTTATTTACATGTGATATATGGCGAAAACTTTTTTGTCAAAAATGAAACTTTAAAGAGCATTTACTAATCAATAGAATATTTAACATTTGGAACATCAAAATACAGGGACATTTTATTGGTTATGGAAAAGAAAAAAAAATCTTCCAGGGATTATTTTTCACAAAAAATGAGTTTTAAATCTTTATATTCGGCATATTTACATGTGATATATGGCGAAAACTTTTTTGTCAAAAATGAAACTTTAAAGAGCATTTACTAATCAATAGAATATTTAACATTTGGAACATCAAAATACAGGGACATTTTATTGGTTATGGAAAAGAAAAAAAAATCTTCCAGGGATTATTTCTCACAAAAAATGAGTTTTAAATCTTTATATTCGGCATATTTACATGTGATATATGGCGAAAACTTTTTTTGTCAAAAATGAAACTTTAAAGAGCATTTACTAATCAATACAACTTTTAACATGGAAACAATTTTACCAAAACTTATATTTTATATTTATATATATTTATCTTATATTTTAGTCCAGATACGTGGTGGGTACATGTTGTATTTCATATGTTTATTACATACATATTTATTTTTCAATCAAGTTTTATGTATAATGTATATGGTTATATTGTTATGTTAAAAAAAGTTGTTGTTGCTCTATATGGTATATTACTTGTATAATATCTTTATTAGTTTCAAAGAATAACTCGTGTATAATTATACCTAGTCAAGTGCTATTTTAAATAATGATATTGTGATTTAATTCTTCTTTTTTTTAGGAAAGAGTAAGAAGTATACATTTCATCATAATCTTTTTATTTTGAAGATTCTTAGGTTTAGAGAAACAATCACAGGAATACACTGCAGGCTATGAAACACAATAAAGTAAGATAAAATAAACTTTAGAATGCCTTATTTTTAAAACGATATCTTTTAAAGTTAAATTAATACAAAGCCTAAATTAATTCTAATTTCAGAGTGTAGGATGACTCAAAATGGGTAAAGAAAAGGTAATACGAGATTATGTACCCATTTATTTTTAGAAATTAGGATTAATTTTGAATTATATTAAAAAATATTCTTTTAGTTAAGACATCGATCTGGCCGATACAGTAAGACATCGCCGTATTTTTCTGGGCAATGCAAAGATTGTGATAAAACATTCACTGCTGTATCTGCTGAAAACTTGGCCAAAAATATACAGCGACACAACTCTCTTTTTTGTCCAGCTAACCCAGGTCAATTTTTTTAAAATGATGTAACTTAAAATTGATTTTGACAAATATTTACATTTATTTGGATTGAGAAGAAAAGATTTTTTAGTTTATTAAGTATTAAATTATTTTTATTTCATATAAGGGTGGGGGAAGTTTTGACACATTTGCGTAAACAGTGAGTATAGGCTTTATCTTTGGACTGAGAGGATAGGTTATTAGGGATAAAATCATTCTTATATGATGGATTTTCCCAAGTTTAAAGATTTTTTTTGGATAGGCCTCCAAGTTCAGGAGCTGCGGGCCTCCAGGTCCTCTCTGTACAGGTAAAAATTAAAAAAAAATTTTTTTTGAAGAGTTAGAAGTCAACGTATGAAACAAAATATGCATTTTTTTCTTCAAATATGTGAATAACATTCAAAAATATGCATATTTTGTTTCATAGGTTGACTTCTAACTCTTCAAAAAAAATTCATCATATAAGAATTATTTTATCCCTATTAACCTATCCTCTCAGTCCTAAGATAAAGCCTATACTCACTGTTTACGCAAATGTGTCAAAACTCCCCCCCCCCCCTTTCAGGCACTGTAAATGAAGACAGAAATGATGATAGTGGAATCGTTTTGGAATCGGAAGCTTCTCTGTGCATTCCTATTTCACCTGAAATACAAATTCCTGTCCCGGAACCTGTTATTTTTACCTTACCACTGTTAGAACATCAAACATTGATCCTAGATTCAATCAAGATTTTGCCCTTCGAAAATAAAGCTTTGTTATGTCAAGGTAACTTAAATTCTCAAACTTCATAAAAAGACAGCATCATTGTTGATACAGAAGATTGTTTTACCTTTAAAAAATTAAATTCATTGTACTGTCACACATGTGAAAAAAATTTTTGAAGCAAATTAATTTGAAAAAACACAAATTAATACAAAATAAAACTTTTCATTTGCCTCTATTTCTTTTCATTCAACTTGAATTGTTTTTTATTTAGTTCTGAAAATTGCTTTACCTGGTGTTTATCCTCCATTTCTTTTAAAAAGAGGCAATAGAATCTCAGAAGAGATGAGAAAAATGGGTGTTGCAGCAAATAAATTTTTCAAAGCCATTTAACACAAAGAAATAGAAATCCCAGGAAACTTTATCATTCGAGATTTAAACAATAGTAATTCTTCAAACTTCAGAAACAATTTAGATCATCATTTGCTTCAAAATTTTCAAATCAAACACCATTTTAATCACATTTCCATCAAAAAGTCTAAAAGTATTATCCCTTCCAGCAATAACTTAAATGACGTGAACAGTGATGACAGTAGTGAAAGTGAAAACTCAGAAAGCATTGAGGAAGGTGGCCGAGAAGCTAGACAACCAAAGGAATCATTCACACCTGCTGAAACCAGGCAGACAAACCGCTACCTAGCTCCTGAGCTCTACAATGAGCATGAAATTAGAATTCAAACAGGAATGAACAAAATATCTTTTAAAAGATTTTGTGATTTGCGTGAATATAGTTGCATCGACCGTTCAAGACTCTCTGTAAATTCACAAATATTATTATATATACAGCGATATAGAAAGGCTAAGCCATACAGAGACCTTAGTGTTGATTTTTCTCACGGCGTTAGCTCAGTTTTCAATATTGTCGAGAAGCTTACGTTTTCTGAGGTCAAGAATTCTACCAATATTCCCTACTACATTCAAAGTTCCAACATTGATAGAGATGTCAAAGCAACGATGGAGTTTCTAGGTAAAGAATGCCCCCCACTTTTGTCAAACCTTGCTAATGAATTTAGTAGTGATGGGAATCCGGATCCGGAATCCGAATCCGGAATCCGGAATCCGCCCAATTTTCGGCCAATTTTGGAATCCGAATCCGGATCCGGAATCCGTTTTTTATAGCGGATTCCGGATTCTAAATTGGTAGGCTAAAATTACCGTCTTGAGTCTTACAACTCCCTCTTTTTGAAGGCAAAGACCACCCAAAGACCCCCCCCAACACACCACCTTCCCCCCTTTAATAATTACTAATGTGATGTAAATGTTTTAGTTATGCTGGAAGTCAACACTTTAAACAAATCAAGGCTTCAACCAAGTAACATAGTGATAAATTAACGAAAAAAGCTATCCCTCTGTGACGGACGGCCTTTTAAAATACTGCTAGAATCCGGAATCCGGAATCCGCCAAAAATAAGAATCCGGAATCCGCAAGAATCCGTCACTTTTTTTGACGGATTCCTTCAAAATCCGGAATCCGAATCCGGCCCAAAAATTCGACGGATTCCCATCCCTAGAATTTAGAGACCCTACAGGAAAGAACCGTAAAGTAGCATGGGGATTTCTGGATGCCACCTACCTCTATATGGCAAGAAGTTCAAATCCTTTGATTCAAAAGATAACGTTTTGTAAATTCAAGGGCCAGAACGTACTAAAAGTGTCGGCGATAACAACTGCAACAGGTAAGATTCATTTATATTATTCTTTTCTATAATTCATATATGTTACTATAACCTAATGGTTTTAAACCAATTACCAATAACACTATCGTATCCTATAAAAAGATTTTTTGTATTAAGCTTAAGATCTGGAAAAATACTTATCCGAACTTTTTGTACATTTAAGGGAAGCTTGATAAATGTCATTCTAAAGTATTCTTATTTGAATTAGGTAAATTTGTGGTTGTGTTTCCACTGGCTTCCAGTATATCCCCTAAATCTGGAGACACAAATCTTATGTCAGCACTAATAAAGGCAGAAGACGCTATAGATGATGGAAACAAACTAACTTTTAGATGGCTATTGCGTGGCACAGATGAATGGTGTTTTGGGCTTCTCACAGACTCTGGCTACGAGCATGATGATTTAAAGGTTTTTTTTCATAATTTTCATCTTAACTAATTGCATACTGAATTTTAAGTGAACTTTGAAATAGAAAATTGTTTTATGATTTTTAGGATGATGATATGTTGTTGTTGTCCGACGTCTGTGCTGAGGAAGGTGCCATTTTCATGTCTACGAAGGTAAGATAACTTATTTTAAACGAATAATAAATAGGTATGATTCTTGGTTTTGTTTTCAAATAATGAATTTGTCCGACTCTGTGCGGCGTTTGTCATAAACATAACTGCAAATTGCAATCATATAAATGAGTACATTGTAATAATTCTTTGAAATAGCAGATATTCGTATTAGTCCATTTAAATGTGATATATGCCATAAATGTTTTCAACTTAAAATAAATACTTTTGATAACATAATATATCACATATTTGTATTCATTTTAGTCTGGGAAAAGAATTTTGCAACAAGATGATCAAAATGAAAGGATTACTGTAGTACAGGTGGATGATATAGAAGAAGAAGACAATGACAAGTGTATTTCAAGATACCATACGATTGTTAAATTGGTTAGAATCTGTCGTCATGGTAATGAGCAGGGTCATGGAGGTAAGAGGATTTCATATTCGTTCGTTTTATTTAGTATTTTATATTGAAATAACAGTTGAAAATATATTTTTTAAAGGCTTGAAGATGATTTTTCGACACTTACGGAGGCACAAAATTCCTGTTCATTCACTGAAACCTGTTTCTAAAAACACACTGGAAAAATATGGATTGCCATTGACTTTAGAAGGCGTTCCCAGGCAAGTACAAGTCATTTTAAATGTTTTTTTTAACATCTCACTCTCATAATTAAACAATGTAGTAAAGAATAATAACATAAAATATTTTAGAATTTTCTTTGAAGTTGTTGCCTTAATTAACGTGTACAACTCTCTGCACCCTGGATTTGGTCTGGTTTATATCAACGAAGCACAACAAGCTCGACTAAGTGTAAGTATAAACATTTTTTTTAAGGAAACCAGTTGACAACTCATTTCAATAGTAAATATTAAAGTAGTCCATTTAAATGAGATTTATGGCATAATTTTTATCAAGTTATGGAAAATTAATGTAATCACATAAGGAAACCAGTTGAAAACTTCTTTGAATAGTAAATAATTGTACTAGTCCATTTAATTGTGATATATGCCATCAATTTTTTCAACTTACGGTAAATTAATGTAATCATTTAAGGAAACCAGTTGAAAACTTCTTTAAATAGTAAATATTCAAAGTGGTCCATTTAATTGTGATATTTGCCTTCATTTTTTTCAAGTTCCGGTAAATTGATGTAATCACATAAGGAAACCAGTTGAAAACTTCTTTAAATAGTAAATATTCAAATATGCCATTAGATTTTACAAGTTATAAAGTGATCATATAAAGAACACTTTAAAAAATGAGATATATGCCATCAATTTTTTCGAGTAATGGTAAATTAATTTAACCACATAAGGAAACCAGTTGAAAACTTCTTTAAATTGTAAATATTCGAAGTAGTCCATTTAATTGTGATATTTGCCTTCATTTTTTTCAAGTTACGGTAAATTGATGTAATCACATAAGGAAACCAGTTGAAAACTTCTTTAAATAGCAAATATTCAAATATGCCATTAGATTTTTCAAGTTATAAAGAGATCATATAAAGAACTCTTTGAAATACTTTTTTAGATTAGAGACAATAATAGTTATCCAAACACAAATTAATTTTTATTTTATTTTTAGAAAAAGCTATTATCACGATTGAACCTAGAATGCCAATTCGATTATTCTCTAGGATGGAACAAAGAAATTCGCTCAAGGTATATGCTTCAATAAGATCATTTATTATTATATAAGGCAATTGAGAAACTAGATTATTCTTAATCTAATACATATTCTTTTTTAGGAGACGTTTACAATGGAATGTTGTAAAATTAGAGGATCTTCCTGAAGTCAACTATTTGAATGTTCCACAGTTAGATCAAACCAACATGTATCCAAACTTGTATGATATTTTCATAGGTAGGAAGTTTTATTTTTAAAAACTTCATTTATGTAAAAAATTATTATTAAAATTAAAATCTAAATATTCTTTAGGTCCGGATATTATTGACAAAGCTAGAAAGTTGTTTAGTTATGAACTGAGATTACAGGTCAGGCAGGAGAACTTTGAAACTTAGGCTCAATATGCTGAAGAGCTACAGAACAGACAATTGGACAAAGATATCTTTTATAAAGACTTTACCGAAGCTCCTGATGATTGGGATGATGAACTTTTTGGTCCATTTGTTGAGCAACGAATAATCAAATGTTTAGTGCCTCCATCGATGAAGTCTGCAAATGACAAGCAAAAAGTAAATTACCGAATGGCTCACATTGCAGTTTCTAAAGAACCCTTAGATCGACTTGCCCTAGAAGGTGACCTTAGAAGAATAGTTGCGTGGGGTTGCACCTGTAGCTACAAAGCAGGCAGTATAGGTAGGTTTATATTTAAAAAATCATTTTTGTTTATTGTAAAAATTAGATTTATAAAACTTTATTTCTTTTATTTTTAAGGTGTCTGTTCGCATGTGTCTTTTTTGTTGTTGATTACTTGCTGTCCAGCACTTCTGGAGGAAAAAATTAATCCTGATTGTCGTTTGTTAACAAATAATCATGAAGCTTTAGTTCCTTATTATACAATTCAAAGTGAAGTAGAGAAAAGGAATGAAGTTTATAGAATGGCAAACATAGGACCAATACGTTGGCGACATGATCTGAGATACCAAAACTTTGATGATTCTATGTCTTCTGTTTCTCAACTTTCTGATCAATCATACTTTGAGGTTTCAATGTCATCAGTTTCTTTAGATTCTGATTCAAACGTGGACGATCCCCTGAGCTCACATTCTGCTACAATTGATGGAGATATCAGTTCAATTGAAGAAGATTCCTTTTCAGAAAATCAACATCTGAATAGGTCTTCGAATACTATATATTCTTTTTCATCTGATAGTTGCCCTCCAGAGTTAAACATCTCTTCAAACACATTTTATTCATTTTCGTCTGACAGTACAATCAATTCCAATTTGAACAGTTCTGTTGATTCTTACAATGATTCACCTTGTCATAACAATAGCAACAAATCTATTTTTCTAAATAATTCTGTTGATTCTAATTCAAGTGTACATGAAATTTTAACTCAACCAAATCTTTCAAATGAAACAATTGATTTAGACAATTCCTTAAATGAAAGCTCTACTGATAATTTAATGATTTGTCATGATGAAAAGTCAATCAATCCTAAGAAAATCATAGTTATTGATGATTCAAGCGATTCAAATGAGTCGGGTGACGAAATGAATGTCATTTTGCCTAAAACTCCAACACAGCTTAAGAGAATCCGCATTGTTGCAAGCCCTAGAGTTTTACATGCATTAAAACATAGGTTAGTGTTTAAACTTAATTCTGTTCTGTTTTATGACTTACGTGTTTTCATGTTGGGGATGCGATATAACTATGGGAAAGGAAATAAAATCCTAGTAATGAAAGACATTTTTGTGTTTTTATGTTACCACTATTGTAAATGATTTGTTGTGTTGAAAGACCAAAATGTAGAGTGATTCTATTAATCTAACTCATCAGGTTATTTTTTTCAGGAAAGTAATCTCATCAAAATCTGAAAATCTTTTTCCATCGCCAAGTCAAGACCCTTCCCCTTTTCAGAAAGCTGGTATGACAAATGAGGTAAAGATTTTGTTTTATTCCTCCTCCATATCTATTTTCCTCATATGGGCGAGGCTGATGTTCCGAACAACACGTCCAAGTCCACCAGCCATAGGAAAACTAAGGAGAGCAGTAGTGTCCCCTTTTCTGTCCATTCACCCTAACTAAATTCCTGTTATAGATCATTAATATTCTCGTTAGGGTGACCGATATCACCTCCCTTGTATCCCCGCTAGGGCCGCAGCCCTTAGAGGGATTTTTATGGGGCGTGTCTCTGTTACACCGCATGCACAGTCCTAAGATAATTAGATTAAGGAGCAGCTAAACACAGGTATCAGCTGAAAAGTAAAAAGGTTAAGCCATACAAATGTGATATATGCCGGTTTGAAAAAATAATCTTAATAACATTTTTAAAGAGCACAGAGCGAACTATAAAAAGGCCATTTAAATGTGTTTTATGCCGGTTTGAAAAAGCGAATCTTAATAACGTCTTTACAAAGCGCAAATTAAAATAATCCATATCTAAAGAGATTTGTTAAAAAATCAAAACATTGGACAATGTCTTGTTCTTAAGTAACATTTAATTTACTTTTCCTGATAAAATATTATGCTTTAGACAATGACTCTTTGTCCCATACAGTGTTTGGTATTGCTGTTTCACCACATGAGTTTAAAAGAACATTTGCCGAATATTGGATTTTGTAATTATGTCACTGAGGTTGTAAATCTGTATCTGTTGAACATGCCATCTGAGGATCCACTTTCAGTTCACATATTTGCCAAGTAATTTTTTACCTATTACCTACAATTTTCATTTAAAATATAAGATATGACTTTTTTACCTTATTATTTTACCTACTCTTATGGACACTTGTTTAGGGCCATCATTGAATTTGAATGTACTCCACTGTCCTTGTCGGAACAATCTGATTCCACAGAATGGCTGTATTTTATTCTAAAGAGTATGCTCCAATGCAGAAGAAACACCTTTTCAATGTTTCATTGCGAGACAAATTGTAGTGGCTGTGGAAAACATATAAGTATGCATTTTTTAACTGTAAAGCGAAGCTCATTCTTATGTTCATTTTGAGATTCAAATAATAGTTTTTGCTTTAGATGAATTTGGACAAGGGATTGTTCACCCTAAAATATGTTATTTGGAGATGGAAGAATCCAGTGAACCTCTAGATGTTCAGAAACGCTTTTCTGAGTATTTGGAGAGAAATTTTAGGTAATAAAAGTTTAATATTTTTTCGAGTAAACAAGATTAGAATAATCTAATTATTATCATTATTAACATATAATATTATCTAGATCCCTATGTTATCTATGTAATAGAAGTGTCCCGGGAAAAGTTATTTTTAAACCTGGTTGCTTCACGTGGCTAGCCTTTGTCAGAACCAATACCAATGGGAGAAAGATAATGAGAAAGTTATCAATGTTAGAGGTACACAATATTATACATGTTATTGAGTTGAATTCAGAACATTTTAAGAAAAAATTGAAGTAACTGCTTTTGAAGACCTTTTTTTTCACTATCAATCGAAGAAATGATTTTTTTTGCAATAGTTTTGTTATTTACCTATGTTTATTTTATCTCCAACTTAATATTTTCATTGTTACCTAGGGAAGGAGTCTTACTACCACGGTTGGAGAGCTTGTTGGCTTAGTTGCCCATATGGGAAGTTTGCCAACCAATGGCCATTATGTCTCATACATCAAAGTTGAAGGTAGGGGTTTCTTCAATTTCTTACCTGTTGAAAACATTTATGGCAAATGATACATTTAAATGGAACACTTTACATGAACTTAATTTGTTTATTTAAGGTATACTTATCATTACACATGTGATTACACAAAATTGCTTTAAGTAGAAATCGGTTTTGGCATATATAACATTTAAATCTCGGATATCTACTTTTTATTATTTTATCAAAGTAATCCTACTTGTATTCTCATGTGATGTTATGTTACATAAGTCAATCTTGAAAAAGTAAATATTCGACATTTAATGTGATGCCAAAAATGTTTTCAACGTAAAGGAAATTAATGTTATCACACAAGGAAACTATTTGAAAACTTCTTTAAATAGTAAATATTCAAAGTGGTCCATTTAAATGAGATATATGCCATCAATTTTTTAAAGTAATGTTAAATTAATATAACCACATAAGGAAACTAGTTGAAAACTTCTTTTAAAAGTAAATATTCGGAGTAGTCCATTTAAATGAGATATATGCCTTCAATTTTTTAAAGTTTCGGTAAATTAATGTTATCACATTGGGAAACCAGTTGAAAACTTCTTTAAATAGTATATATTAAAGTTGTCCATTTAATTCAGATATATGCCATCAATTTTTTCAAGTAAATGGACTACTTTGAATATTTACTATTTAAAGAAGTTTTCTAATGGTTTCCTTATGTGAATACATTGATTTCCTTTATGTTGAAAACATTTTTGGCATATATCACATTTAAATGTCAGATATATACTTTTGAAAAAAATGTATTTTAACGTGTTCTTTCAATTTCCTGGATATGATTAAAATTCATTCATATAATTATTTTAGGGGACTTGTACAGACAAGACATGCTGAATCACTCTCTAGTCAAGGTTTCGGAGGTTGACCAGACCCGTGATCAGATTCAGGTACCATTTATTTTTTTAGTTGATAATATTATGTTTTCTTATCTTTATGTCATGTATCAATTGATTACATAATGTTTTTTTTATTTAAGCTACTGGTCTTCAAGAAACAAATATGAAAAAAAACATAACTAAAGCTCTTCAGCATATAGAGCCCTATTATATTATATCTGTCTGTTATTTTCTACACCTTTTCTTCTAATTATCCATGATATTTGTTAAGTTTTTGTTAAGTTTTTTATTATTTTTGTTAGAAATATATGTTTGTTTGATTTTTACAATGCTAATACCTTAAAACAACATAATATCTCAAAATGTTCAGAGAGTCTTGTGAAAATGGATTATTGATATAAAATGTTTAGAACAGTCCGATGAAAATGGATTTGAAAAATGATATCCTATAAGTTGTAAGTTTTTACTTTGGTTTATACACCAGGTAGGTAAGTTTGTACGTACGATCTTTATGTATGATCTCAGTTATTCTTTGAAATGTATATTTTTTAATATTCATGTAAAACTTACATAAGTGTGTGTGTGTGTATACACCTATATGTTTATATTGTATGGTTTGTTATTTTGTATATCGTTTGAAATAATGTGTATATCATAAAGAAAATGGACATTTTTATTTTTATTTTTTAAGAGTATCTATAGAAAACCTGTACCATGATGAACCGGACGTTATTTTTTATGTTTTTTAAGTAACTATAGAAAACTTGCCCCAAGGGGAACCCCTGTTCAATTTTTTTTAAACTCTTGTGAATTATGTGAAAAAACATTCACTAAAAATGGTATTTTGGGTATACATATTAGGGAAAAAAAGACCATTCTCATGTAATTTATGTGGCAAATCACTTTAACTTTTTTTAGAAATTGTCAAATAAAAAAAGTTCTGTCTGGTCAAAGTTAAAAATTTTTTTACACATCATTATATCTTTCAAATGCCGAATATATTCTACTAAGACATATAAAAGTTCACTACTCTAAGTACCTTAACTCTTTAAATACACTTCATAGAACTATCCCTTTGTATTATAATTTCATATTATCTACCTAGGTAATATATAAAGTAAATTCTTTTTATTCAATCTTGACATATTATGAATGATTGTGGTTTTGTGGGAATCTTATTTTGAAAGTAGTTATACCTGAAATTTTATCAGGACGAGCAACAAAATCCTCCAAATCTACTTCATCCGACAAATTCATCTTGCCAGTAATAGTGGAGAAAATAAGACGTTTCTGCCTACGATCAGGGAGTGGGAATTCAATCTTTCTGTCAAGTCTACCAGGACGCAGCAGGGCAGGGTCCAAGGTGTCCTGTCTGTTGGTGGCCATAATAACCTGAAATAGAAAGAACACTCAAGACTGTATCAAAGGGGCGTCGTAGCTCAGTGGTAACGCACTGAGTTACGGTGATGAGAGTTCGAGTTCTAGTCCCTATGTGGCAACTCGAATTTCTCAGTTGAATACATTCACGCAACTTCCCCTGGTTGTGTAAGAAGGGGATAATTGAGTAAGTTTGGATACTTAATAGTCAAGTACATAATATCAGTACTACCCTTATCCCAAGCTCCTCTGCGGAGAGCGTCATTCATTACGGTGACTTAATTTGGGACACCTGCCATACTCGGCGAGGGTGAGGTAATAATGAGTAGCTCTCATGAGATAGCGGGTCAAGTCTTAATGTGCTTGAACGTGGAGCTTGATAGCCCTAGTGGCTATACAAAAGTGTCTCAGCCTACTCCATGACTACTTAGGTCCAAACCCTGAGAGACTATGGCTAATCAATCAATCAATCAAAGACTGTATCATCATCCATCAACATTCAACATGCTCACATAGTGATTTTAAAATTCCAGAATAAGCACAATTAGAGGATAAAACTATAGGTATATACTATAGTTTCTATTTCTCTCTAATTTCAAAGTTTTAATAAATGATTTTCTTTATTTTTTTCTTTCTAAGTGGCTACGCCTACGGTGGAAAGGGGGGAGGGAGGACTGGTCGAACCTCCCCCTAATTTTCAGATAAGTTTTTAAAAAATGATTTTTTGAGGGCAGAGGATTTTTATTTAATATATAAATATATTCCCTTCACCTATAAGAAGTATCACTGTAAAGAAAAACCATATCAGATCAGCAGTTAGCGAGATCCTTCGCTACTGACAAAAAAAAAGCTTACTACTTTATATAATAGGATTTTCAGGGAACCTTCGTAAAAGTTTTACGCTTCCTTCCTTTTGAAGCAAAGTCTCGACACGCTAGAGAAATAGAATGTACCTTGACATTGGTAGTCTGATCGAAGCCATCCATTTGATTGAGCAACTCCAGTAAAATTCTCTGAACTTCTCTGTCGGCTCCGGTTTGAGCGTCAAATCTCTTGGTAGCGATGGCGTCAATTTCGTCAATAAAAATGATGGCTGGAGAGTTTTCCTTAGCAAGTCTAAATACGTCTCTCACCATTCTGGGGCCCTCGCCTGTAAATATGAAAAAAGATTTATCAGGGACTTATAAGATGTTTTAGGCATAAATCTACTAGAGGTCCAAATATTTATAGAGACAAAATAAACTTAATTTTTATTAAAATTATTGAGTGTACAGTATACACTGTAGCTTACTGTAACTTATATCAGTGTCTTAATGGTATATTTCTAGACTAAATTCTGTTTAGCTATATAGAGATAAATAACATGAGATTTAGAATGAATATTTAAATGAAACTAATATTATATCCTATTATTGAGTGTTTGCACTTAGTTTTAAGATTTTAGATTAACTTTACCTAAATATTTCTGTACAAATTCAGATCCAACAACTCGGATGAAAGAAGCTGTTGTGTGATGGGCAACAGCCTTGGCCAACATAGTCTTACCACAGCCGGGGGGTCCGTACATGAGAACACCGCGGGGAGGGTCAATACCAATCTGTTTGTACAGATCGAAGTGGGACAGTGGCAACTCTACGGCTTCTCGCATTTCCTGAACAAAACATTAAGAAATTAAGAAAAATGGATAGGCATTTTATTATTATGTCTTGTAAATCTAAGTATATTAGGCTTAATTCTATGTTAGTAAATGCCTATACATATGTTTTCATACTTTTATATTATTTTGATTTAAGTGCCGTGGCGAACACAGCAATTCAACAGTGGAGGAGGAGGTGGGTGAAAATATCATTAGGGGATGAAAAAAGGTGAAGGCAATGGGGTGCTGTTTTTGTATTACCTGTTTCTGCAAGTCCATACCACCAATATCCGAATAAGATACATCAGGTTTCTCATCAGCGCCCAGCATAGAAATACTGGAGTCTGCCTCTGGTGGTAGCACGTCAACAAGAGCGTTACTGTGCTTGTGAAGAGCTACGCTGGCGCTTGGCTTCAACAATTCTCTGATCATTAAATATTGATTACCTAACTTAGGTATCTAAATTAAATAATAGTGTAAATATTTTTTTGTTAACTAAACAATTTCTCTACAAATGTTTTTACACCAATCTTTAACCCTTCAGTTGATTTGTTGATTACAACTCTACCTATTAATATGTCTTATATCCTACATGTTGAGATATAAAATGATAAAAGTTAAATCAATTCCTGTCAAGTGTGGAAAGAATTCTGACATAGTAGTTGCTGCCAGTTGTGGAACCGACAATTCCTGTGTTTTGATCCACTGCCTCTAGAAATTGTCCAATGACAAGGGGTACGGACTGAATACGCTTAACCTCCTCCTGGGCGTGCAGATATTCTTTCTTCAAGTTACGTTGCTCATCCTTAAAAATTGAAGATATTTTACTGCCTATGATTTGTGTGACAAATAAATGTAGGTATACAAAGGTTATATGTAAAATTATCTCTATAGGACATTCTACATCTACAACTAAATAAAAAGGGAGAGATCGGAGGTAAATTTAAGATGAAGCAACCATTTCCTAAATAATGTCAAGCAACTAAACGTATAGGAATTGTACATTAAAACTAAGGAAGCTTACAAGTATAACCTATCATATTAAGTTAATCCTATATTTTAAAATTAAATAATAACAACCTTGATATACTCTTCTTGAACTTCAAGGAATTCCAGTTGTTCTTGTAATTTCTTGAATTTTACGTAGAGGTCGTCTGTGTCCAGTTCATCGTAAGAGCTAAATAATCATTATTTAAAATATAAAAATATATTTTGATATTTAACAATGCTTAGGTACAGGATGTATTGTGATTTCAATATTCGTTTCCACGAGACGAGAAATTTTGTAAGTAGATAATACTTAATTAAATTTAAGCTTAAACCAAAAATCTTTATCTAAATGGTACAAAAATAAATAGGTACAGAAACCTGAAAAAGGGATGAACACACTTTATCAAATTATTACCTAGGTATGTATTTTAAATTTAAATGAATTAAAATAAAAATAGTAAAAAGGTATTAAACTATCTCATGAATGAAAACCAATGAGTTTCGGTGGTAACAAAGGAAATATTTTAAGATATTAAATTAAATTATATTAATCTACCTTAAAAAAGTAATTAAGTATCGTAAACACTAAACTTGAATGTTTATATAAAATATAAATCAAACCAACGTTTTACCTAAGTTCAGCCTTTATAGGCGCATTGGTGGTTTCCTTGGCTACAGGACTGGTCTCCTCCTTCACGTCAATTCCAATTTCCTCCATTATAAGTTATCTCTGGAAAAATAAGAATTAATAGTAAATCTTTTTTATGACAGGAATACACACAATTTAAAATATAATATTATATTCCGTATGGATATAAAAATGAACAATTACCTAAATAAGATAACTTTGTAGTGTGAAAATTCCAATTTTTACAAAACAAAGTATATAAATACCGGCAACTTTTAATTAACTAAGTATTCTTTTAAATTTTTGTTTATATATTTCTTCACAATAAAAAAAATTATAAAAAGGTATATAGAATTTGTCTAATTTGTCATAATAATAACTTAACTTGGCGATATTAATGGTATATTTGAGAAAAATAACATGATTTGTTTAGATTATGCTAAGAAGCAAATTTCTTCTTGTCATTGTACGGCTTGAAAGTTATTAATGACATTATTTCTCTTGTTTTATCTTCCCCGTAATCACAGCACACTTTTCAAGCAAAAGAAAGTAAATTAATTTCGAAATTAACCTCTTTTTTTTAAAGTAATTAACTTTGAAAATTTGATACATTTTTCACCAATAAACACATCAGAATTTTATTTCTGAATTGGGGAAAGTTGAAAAGGAAAATATATGTAAAAAGTTTTTGTCCGTTACAAATTGTTTGATGCTCGTTTTTATCTATAATGCCACGCAGAATTTTCATTATTAAATAGTAACGACGACATTATACTTATACAAATAAATTACATTTTAATCTGTTGCTAGATTTTGCATATTGATATTTTCAGAGGTACTATATTAAAATAATGTCAACATATTATAATACTTTTGCCAGCTTTTTCACATCGTAGTAATATTTTACGATTTTTCATATAAACCTGAATTAAACATTGAAAAGCTATATTATTTATTTCTAAATTACTCTGATATAAGGACGGATATAATATACATAACTGAACCACAGAGTAGCTACGCTTAAGGAAATATAAATGCATTTTAAAGTCGCAATTCTTACTTTATTTCATAAAATATTTAAAATATGAAGTCTGATCTTTGACCCTGCTTTTTAAAATCTAGATGAATGTTACATTTGGAGGAAAGAAATCTTGTAAAAAATGTTCCAAAAAGTACAAGGATAACAAAACCCATAGATTTAAAAACAATTAATTGATGTAATTATTAAACGCTCCAGTCCACAGGCTTTAGTGTTACTTTAGAGAATTTAGAGGGGGGAAGTTAACCTTTTGATTTTAGTTTTAAAAAGAAAAAAATACAAAAATATTTGGGGGTCATTTTTGTACGGCTGATATTTCTTTGAGTGGTTGAGGTACCGTCTCCCAATAGAGTTATAAACCTTCCAAAGACTTATATAGAGCTTTACTGTAAAGTGATTGTTCATGCCAACAACTTTCGTTACAGTAATACAGACACACAGAGAGAAAGATAGATATTATGTTACTTTTTATATAAGGACTAGTGGCTACGCCCCCTAGAGGTTACTAGTGGCACTTTAAATGTTTTTTTTTTAAATAACATGTCTATGCTATTAAAATGTCTATAAAATAGGAAGGGAAAAATGAATTTCAGAATATCTTTAGTTAATCATGGTAAAAAAAGAACGTAGACTGAATTTGAAAGTGGCGCACCTTAAAAGTTTCAAATTACATACAGCATATTATTATTACCCAAGTTTAAAACAAGATTAGAAAGCAGCATAAAATATTCAAACGTAATATTCAAAATTATACAAATAAAATTGTAGATATAATAAAAAATCAAAGTAATCATAAAATCGTTGAGGCATGACAATAATAATTTTCGCTATAAAATATTATAAAATTATTTTGCCCTACGGGCATTAAAGTCTCTTCGATAAGAAATGTTGCAAGATTGGGTTTAAAAGATATTTATCTTGTTCAATGTCAATATTTTTGTAAGTACGATATAAAAACAACGACAAGAATGACAACAATCAGCGAAGCACACGAATAAGGATATAAAAAAAAAACAGCCAAATAAACGGGAAAACAAATGAAATTGATATTCATTGGTTAGAGCTTTATCTTGAAAAAATGTATATGGCAAATGAGTAAACAACAATTCCCCAATAGATAACAATCCATATAATGAATTAAAAGATTCTGTGTCTTTTTGTAACGAAGGATCTCGCTAACCGATGAACCGATACGGTTCTCTTTACAGTGTAAATTCGCATAGGTGGGCAGGTTTATAACTATTTTGGGTTAGGGTACCACCCTCCCAAGAGAAATTGCATCTAGAACCCCCCCCCCCCCCATATAAAAAGATTGAATTTTTTTTATCTTTTTAAATCAATTTAAACATGACGAACTGACCGACAAAGTTAGTTTTATACTGCATGACGGACTGACCATAGTTTCTCTGTGAAAAAGACACATTTACATGGAGGAACATATTAAAAAAAAATTGCATGAAAAATAGAACATACATACGTAGAATAAAAATGTTGACAAAATAGTTTAAAAACTGAATCAAAACTTGCGTTGGATTTTGGTTTTGATTTCCCATTCATCAGAAACTCTTTGAGCGAGAAGCTTGGTGAAAAAGTGATGCAGCCTTTTTCTAAGTTTATTTTCAATATCAATATATTGGTTATATCGAGATTTTAAATGTCATTTTAATAATTAGCAACTGCAAAAAGTGTTTGACAAAACAAACAAATTGCAACAACTCTAAAATTACCATTGAGGCAAAAATAAATTTACAACGTGTTTTTTTGCATTTTTTTCCTCATTTTGATGCTAAAACTATTTTTCATTCATATTTTTGAATATTTGCGTATCAATTGTAAACTGGTCGAGATACACCACGAGATCTTATCTTAGTGTTTCTCTGAATTGCACGACCTTTGTATGGGAATTCATAATTGTGCATGGTAATGAGTTGCGACGGTTTTGGGCCAAGGCAGTCCTACTCTAACTATGTATTTCAGCACACCTAACATGGCAAGAGTAGGATACTTTTTTAATGTCTTTACTTATAACGCGGTGTCGGGCCGAGATTTAAACCTATTCCACGTGATAATTCACGTGAAATTGATATAATATTTACTTTATATTTGTTAATATTCTTACAGTTAAAGTATATTCTCTCTTTAAGAACTTGTATAGTGAGGCAATTGTGATCTGTACTTGTCTGGATAATCTCCTACTTACAAGAGTGAGATCAAGTCTGACGATAAAAACAACCCTTAACTTATTTATAAGGACGAGGTATCAGATACCCCGGGCCTGAGTTACCCAGCAATAGGGGATTTTAAATTTCACACCTCATTTTGAAGGTCTCAAGGCTAATTATTGGGGTTGAACACCCGGAATAGCGCTCATAAGCAATATAGATAGAATTTGTACAAAATGTGTTATGTTGTTTTGTGCCAAAAAAATACAAATATTTTATAAAAAATATGTTGAGTGTTAAAAAAATAAATTAAAGTACTCAAAAATGTTCATTAAAAAAATACTAAAATAGTCAATTTATTATAAAACTAAAGCATAAGGGATATTTACCCCACCCTCCTTATGAGAATTTATCCATTCCTTATAATCCTTTCCTAATGTCTCCCCCCCCCCCTCATTCCCGTTCATCACACAATCTTCAAAGAAATAGGAAGTATCACATTTCTAAATTTGTCCCCCCCACCAGTATATGTTTTTTAGATATGTAGTATCTCTATAAGTCCCTTCTTCCCTCATACACTTTGTCTTTCTTTCTTGCTGTAGTTTATTACTTAACCCTTACAGCTCGGGCCCCAATTCCCACCTTAATAGATCGGGGGGGGGGCTCAAAGAGCCCCCCCCTCTATCTCGGCTTCTGTTACAGATAAAGACGTAAAATTTTTTTCTGGTGGTTCATGTGTATTTTTAGAGAAAATTACTTTTTCTAGTCATAGCGGCCAGGCCGCTCCTTAGCCGCTTTTTAGCGGCCAGCCGCTAAATTTTAAAACAGCTGTAGAGCGGACAATTTTGCAGCTAGGATGACCAAATTTTAGGACGAACTTTTATTTTTCATAACAAAAAAATTACTTTTTCTGATCATCGCCGAAAAACGGCAAATAACGGAAACCGCCATTTTCGGCGGTTACGGCGGTAAAACGGCGGTTGGCGGCGCCAATTAATATTTTTATCTGTTTGATGTTGCTCAAGGATTTACCAAAAAAAATTATAGGTCTCTAGCTGTAATAGAAGCCACGATATTCATGATATATGTTTGTAGTAAAAGCCGGAAAAAAATCGGTCATAAAGTCGGTCAGGGAGCGGTCAAACGGTCATAACACAACTTTTCTCAGAAGGTCATTGATATCTAAGTATTCACCAAAAAAATTTTAGGTTTCTCCTTATACACAAAAGTCATAATGTAGAAGTTAAGATTTATTTAGAATTTTTTTCTAATTTTGGTGCTACCCAACCGACTTTGACCGGACACCACGACCGACACAGACCAGATATCCTAATAAAATCAACTCTTGCCGACGTATAATTACTAAACTTAAAAAGTCATGAAGTCACAGCACTCCATCTTACCTACAAAAAAAATGAGATTGAAAAAACTAGAGGGGGGGGCTCTTTGAGCCCCCCCCCCGATCTGTAAGGGTTAAGATCAATCAAAATTCATAATTTGTAAATTGCATATCAAAAACTATAAATCAAACAAAAGTGCACATATACAACTTGTTTAACATGAAAAAATCAACATATTTCATGAGTAGCATCCCTCATAATGACCTCATTCCTTTCTTTTCTCCTTTCTACCTCTTAAATGGATTCTTTAGTTCTACTTGAGGCCATTGGTGAAAATGTCTTCTTTCTATGTCTCTAATTCTACATCTAATTCTTATTTTATTTATAGTACATTTTGGACTATTTTGACCTTGTTTAATATACCCCCCCTCCTCTCAAACTCTTTCCTTTTATTGGGTGGAAAGTACTACTAATTAGTGACACTTGGCTTCCATAAATCCTTTTCACACCTTTAACTTACAGATTAAACAAGGATGACAACATCCATAAAAGTAATTTTCTAAAATCAGAAGGAAGGACAAACGAACAATAACTCCTGTAGAGTGTCAGCACTTATTAAGCAACGCAATAATTTATAAGCCCCAAAAAATTGTACAGAAAATTGTTGCAAAATGGTGTAAATACAGGGTACAGTAAAATCACTTTCTTTCATTATTAGAATTTGATTATAGAGACGCATTGCTCATAATATTGTACTAGGATTCATTATTCAAAATATTAAATGTATATAAATAAGATGTTTTTGTCAAAAAATCAGCATATTTTATAGACATGCGGACTTTCTGATAATAATTATAGATTTGCTACCAGATCATACCTAACAGTTATAGGAATCATCATATAAAGTTTAATATGAAGACAATTCTAATATGTCTAATTTAACGAAAAGAGGTAAACATAACGGATGGACGGACCGACGCTTATTATAGAAAAGCTTCGTTTTTAAAATCATAGAATAAATACAAGTTTTGTTAGCCGAGATCTTTGGCCCCTCGGGAATAACAAATTTGGTTTAAATCTTATGATATTTCTCTTTAATATCAGCGGAAAGCTGTCTATAATACGATGCGCTAACTAACTTTTCTCGTATTTTGGGGATTCCTTCAATTTATTGACCACTATATTATCCCTTAAAAGGACTCTCCACAGAAAAATCAACTTTGGATTTTTGAAAATCTAACCTGAAACTATTATTCTCTGTTCAATTTTAGGCATTTTTTGTTTTTGTGGCATCGCGATCGAAGCCCTTTGAAAATTTTGTCCGCCGCCTATTTGTACTGCCGCTATAACAATATATACTACACTTTCCTCCACTCAATATGTGTTCGCCGCTAAAGAACATTTGCTCCATTGCAACCGGCCGCTCTACGATTTATCCTCTTCCTTGACTGGACAATCCTGCCGCCTCCATTTTGTGTTCGCCTCCGCCAAATATAACCATCTTTTGCCGCAGTTGCCGCATTCATCGCCCTTCTCCGCCGCTACTCCGCTATACATTGCGTACGTAGCTATACACAACACCCCCAGCCTCCATTTAATTTCTGAACAAGGGAGAGGGGAGCATGTATTAAAAAGCGACGTACAGCGGAGTAGCGGCGGAGAAGGGCAATGAATGCGGCAACGGCGGCAAAAATAGAAGCTAAAAATCACTAAAGCAGCACAAATTAAATGGCGGGAGGATTCACTTAAAGGAGGTAAAAAATTTCAAAGGGCTTCGATCGCGATGCCACAAAAACAAAAAATGCCTAAAATTGAACAGAGAATAATAATTTCAGGTTAGATTTTCAAAAATCTAAAGTTGATTTTTCTGTGGAGAGTCCTTTTAAGATCCTTGTGTCCACTATTTTAATTTTGATTAATTTGAATGCATTACATAAAAAGGGAAGGCTCATAGAGAAAATAATAAAAGAGAGAAATCGAGGTATTTGAAGGACTAAAATAGGCAGTGGGCCTAGAGGCCTATATTGAGCAATTGCCGCGCTGAATTTTTAATGTTATTCCACCACTTTTCAAAATGGGAATATCTTAAAATTAAATATAATTTCAAGACAATTATAGGTGCTGTTTGAAGCATAAATCTAATTTTTAAGGGATGATATAGAAATATTTTGAATTATCATCCATTCTGATGAAACCTAATGAAAGAATATAAAATTATCATTATTAATTTTTCATGACTTTGCTACTGACTTTAATCATAACACTCATTAACAGCTTATAAGATTTATATTGCAGTCTATCTAACTTATATTTTTTAATAAATAAACGTTTTTACAAATTTAATATGAACATTTGATTGTAAATTATAATAATCAGTTTTTCAGTGCCATCTAGCTTTGGATATAGAACTAGAATATCAAAGCGTTCATCAATTTTTTATTTTGCCTGTATTTTTCTTGTTTTGGATTTTTGTCACTAAAGGGCCAAACCCTGAGGGGTAAATAACATCACTTGAAAATGTTAAAAATATTGTAAAAACGAGTATTGTCTGAGAAAGAACATAGATAGCATTACAGATTATTCACTTATTTAGATTATTCAGTTATGAAATTTTTTATTTAATATTTAGCCTTAGTTTTAATGTATGTCTTTGAAGTAGACAACTAGCGAACCTGGTGGCTGAGAGCTAAACTATTAATTTTTTTATTAGTAAACATTTAAAAGTTTTATCATGTTAATTAGATTTAAATATTACATTTAGGCTAATTTGAAAAAAAATAAATTTTTGATCATAAAAGGTGAACCCTCCTATTTTTAAACTAGGCGAAACATACTTTTCTGCTGCACTAAGACCGTCCGCGGCTGTTTGTTTTTTAAGATTCTAAATCAAATTGTATTTTAAAAAATATTTCCTTAAATTTTTTTTTAAACATAATAAATTACAGAAAAATAATAATAATTAATAAGATAAAAATTTTTTTATTTCTTTTTACATATATAGAATAGGTTATGATTAAGATGCAAAAAGCCGCGGACGGTTTAGATAAATAGCAGACAAATTATTTTAGTAGGGGGGAAGTAATATTTTACAATGAAATTGGGGTGAGTATTCATCCTCTTATCCTTTTTCCTTATGGGAAGGCTTTAATGATAAAGTAAATTAGATGTTGAATGCCAATTGGTATAGAAAATCTCTACAAAAAAAAATTCTATTCGTAGCTCTTGCATAGCAGCCAAGAAAATCAAAGAATAAAAATTTATAATTAATGAGTGGCTTTGCATGGTGTGTGAAGTGAAGGATCTCGCTAACTATGGTTCTCTTTTATAGTGAAGATTCTCATAGGTTTATTACAATTTAAGGGGAGGGTACCACCCTCTCTAAAGAATCCGCCCGTTAAAAAACCCTACTCCATAATGCAAGTGCTCCTAGAGGCCTCAAAGGTATCAGCAAGCTAGCAATATTGTATCCATTTTCCCCACTACATAAAACTAGCATTTTAGGAAGAGAAAAATATTTTCAACTTCTAAGCTAGTAATTGAAATGTTTTGATACATCTATAAATAAAACAAGAATGAAAACATCCATAAAAGCGAAACTCTGAAACGGTAGGAATCAGTATTCTAATAATCATATAAATAATGTTATTTTATCACTTAAAGGGCGAATATAGGTTTGATATGATATGGGCTTATTTCAAGCGTGCAATTATATAGATTACAAGTAACTTAAAGACATTGACATATTTAACTGTATAAGTCCGTTTCTAGCCTAAAACCGAACTGATTCGTTGATATAATTACGCCATTTGCGTAACTTGTGTGGTTCCCTAAGAAATCCAAACATCCCTGCATCACACAAGGCTGCGTCGGAAGGTTGTATTATAAAGCTTTTGTTCAATCATAGTCATAATGAAGACGAAAGGAATGGGGAAAAAAAGGATGCTGCAACTTTTACTTTTGATCAAATAAATTTTTCATAACATAATTTTGTAAAAGTACATTGAAAAAGGGAGGGCTGAAAACTGATTTTAAAAAAATATTTCAAAATTAAAATATTATGTTTGTTTGCTAAAAGTTGCATCATGTTTGTGTCTTTACCCAGGCTACAAAGGGTAAATATATTTTACATATTATATATTTTTATATAAATAAATTGTATTCATCATGAATAAATCTAAAATCTTAGTAGAGAAAATAAATTTAAAAACTTAATATTTATCTTTATAATGCACTATAAAGCAAAATTTTTGATGCTATTTAAAATTTGAATAAAATACTATATAATTAAATAAAATAAACATTTTAATTATCATTTAAGATGCATGCCAATCAAATAATCAATTAAACTTAAGAAAACTAGTCAAAAAAAGTCTTGTAAAGGGCTAAAATAAACGATTTTGTAGGCCATCTCATTTATTATATGTTGAAGAAAACACGAAAATTGTAAAATCTACTTAAGGATTTTTTTGAATTTTTAAATTTAACATAGATATTCTAAAACTATGCAATGGCACCTTTGATATAAGCTCATATCATATCAAACCTATATTCGCCCTTTAAAAACTGTTGCTATAAATGTAACGATCATAGAGTAAATTTGCTTATTATTAAAGACTTATTACAGAGTGGCTTCGCTAATAAATCAGTTGTTGTAGAAACTGCAATATTAATGTTATGCATGGTTTAAAGATTATAAAATATGAAATAAAGGCATTGATTCAATAGGAAAGCTGCTCTATGTTACAGAAGTTAATAATTGATCAATAACGTTGTAAAAGCTGTAATATTAATATTATGCATGGTTAAAAGATAATAATAGATGAAATGAAGGCTTTGTTTTAATAGCGAAGCTGCTTTCTGTTACAGAATCTCCTTCCATCTTTCCATTCATCTGTCTGTCTTTTTGTCCATTGAAACAGTATGGGGAAATTTCTTTACTGCTATTCATGATAGACGGCTAATTTTTGACTGAATATTATCTTTACCGAGATGAGCATCCATTGCAAATCTACTCCAAAAAAGTTTTTAATTTGTCGGTCAGTTTGTATTGCTCTGAAATAAACCAAATTTTCACAGGAAATGAACAATGAAAAATTTTCACCGCTCATAATATTACAGAGCTTCTTTTTAACTTACTATATCCGTCAGTCTATATGTTATGCTGTGTTTCGTATTTTTAAAAGCGAAGCCTTTCTATAATTAGGGTCGGTCCGTCCGTACGTCCGTCCGTAACGGATAGCTTTTTTTCGTTAATTTAGGAATGTTGGAATTGTCCTATCGATTTCAAATTTTGCATGGTGATTCCATAATTGCAATATTTTACCATTCCTATTTATATAGTAGTGGCACTGCAGAAACAATATAATCTTCAGTTAGAATTTCCCTCCTTTTTGTGAGGTTGTTATGAATTATAATACAACTCCTCCCCATCTTAAACAATTTATCAGGGAGAGAGGGGACATTGGGCTGTTTATTATGCTGGTACCTAAAGTTTTGTAATAATGTTTTTTTATTCGTTAGCTTAACAACTTTGAGGGACAAAGTGAATTTTTAATGGTTATATCAGTAAGTTGAGTGTTAAAACGGTTAAAGCACTAATTGTAATCTACAGGAGGGGTAATTATATGTATCATCATTGTGAATGTATATTAATTTATAGGCCATTGTCTTATCCCCTCAAATCCCTGCAGTTTATTTATCATATAGCCCAGTGACCTTAGTTGGGTTTATGACACATTTATTACCTCTTTCCTCCCCCCCCCCCATCTTCCTCGATATAGTAAGTAATGCCACGTCTCGCGGTCGTTGCGGTCATGCGTCATATTGGAAGGGTGACGCAAATTTCAGATCTCAGTTTTTGCTATTTTATTTACTATTTTTCTCTGTAAGATAACAACGATGCTTGCAAGATTATTTAATTCGCTATAATATAAAGATATTTTTTTCAAATCGCGAAATCTGGGATCTGAAATTTGCGTCACCCTTCCAACCTGACGCATGACGGCGTATGTCCGGGAGATATGGCATTATTTAGTACACTATCTTTATCAATTCTAAATCAATTTCCTTTACCTCATATACCCCCTCCCCAACCCTTAAAATCCTTTTTAAAGTGTAAATTTCAACCTCAATAATTTGCCTTGAGATTTATGGGATTTCTGAAATTTGAAACAAAAAGTTTATTACTGGCTTTTTGAGTCGGGCTTTCTGTATCCTAACCCATTTATAACTATATCCTTTCTAACCGTCTAAGCTATAGAGAAAAATAATGTATATAGACAATATTTCATGAATAATAAAATAAAAATCTAATAACAGTTTTGTAAGCCCTTGCCTTCGGCTCTCCCAGGCTAACCTATCTGGTTTTAATGTTATAATTTTGTTTAATATCCGCGGAAAGCTATCTTTAATAAGATGCGATAAATAACTATTTAAAAACTTCTACAATTCTCAGAAAATGTAGATTTTGTATACGCACAAGAAACCAGATATTTATTGAAATTCCTTTCTGTTGAACAAAGTTTTAATCTTTCTTTATACAGTAAATACTTGCAGCAACAAAACTTTATCTTCTTAGGAATCAAAACTTATTAATTTGTTGTATCTTTACCAGAATCTATGTGTGTGTATATTTTTTGTCTGTACCGAAAGATCTAGCTAACCGCTTAATCGATATGATTCTCCTTTACAATGCAGCTTCAAACAGGGTTTCATGACACACTTCAAAGAAAAATCGACCCTACAAATATTCCCCCTTCCCACCAAAAATTTTATATTTTATTTTATTTGATAGCAAATAAATCTTATTATCAATATGAATTGTTTTGGATAAAGAAAAGAAATTTTAAAATCAGAGAAAAAAAATCTTAATTTTTTCCTTATTCCAACTTTTTACAGACAAAATGAAGGAAATGAGAAAATTAATACTTTTGATTTGCCTCACTGGATTTCAGATTAATTCTGCTATTGGACAGGAAGGATAGATTTAAATATTATTAATTAAAAAATATCGGAGATTTTTCTCAAAACACCTAGCGAGCACTGAAAACCAACCTATCTTGATTTAAAATAAATTGAAAAAAGGGGGTGTAGTTTTTTCTCTGTATGTTAACCCTGCGGGGCTACCCTTTACATAATAAAACCTATCCTGATCTAGTCCAAGAAATAATTAAGGAGGAGGGGGGTCTTTCTGTGCTGGATTAGGCACTTCGAGGGCAACCCCCGAAATATCGTTTAAATACATAAGAAAATTATTAGAGTGTGTTTAAAATTTAAAGCAGGGTGAACCAAATTAGAGCCATTTATGTTTATTTCACTTATCATTATTTTTAAATTGGTGATGTTGTGCTAACTATGGACAAAGCTGTGCTTGTCAGTTTTTCTCCATACTTTTTATCGTCTCTCCCACCTCAGCCCTCCCTTTTCTTACATATTTGAGTATGGAAATTACTTGGATGTTACACCAGCTTTCCATGTTCTTTAATACAGTGAAACTAAAATAAAAACTGCACCCATCCACCCCCTTTACCCTATCACTTCCCCTCCAACTGGATGACAAAACTGACCAATAAATAACCTAATTGTTAGCAAGATAATCTTACGACATTTCTTCCCCTGTAATAATATCCACGTATATTCTATAGCCTAGTTAACAAAAACCTCTGGAAATTTTAGGTCGACCTAAAGAAGCTTTAGGTTGACCAATTTTATAAAGGAATTTGTTAGTTGTACTTGTTTAGGTTGACCTACAGAATAAATCGGTCGACCTCTTAAAGTTGTTTCTGAACTGGGAACAAATATAGTTTTTTTTTTACAAAAGCTTTAAATCAAATCTATGTCCATTAGGGCCAAAGGTGTGAAGCGCCCTCAGATTGTACCAGCGAATATGCACCTTTTTGTAGCAAATGGGGGTGGTAAGTAAATAGATTCAGACATGACTGGATAGATGATGAATTGATAATTAGATAGATTGGGATGTTAAGTCAGTAGATAGTTTTAGATGGTTAGTAGATAAATAGTTTTGGATGATAAGGAGCTAGATAGATTGGGATGTTAGGTTGATTTAGGTGGTTAGTAGATAGATAGATTTAGGCATGGTTAGTAGATAGATAGATTTAGATGGTTAGTAGATAGATAGATTTAGGCATGGTTAGTAAATAGATAGATTGATGTGATAAGGAGCTAGATAGATTGAGATTGTTAGTAGATAGATAGATTTAGATGGTTAGAAGATAAATAGATTTAGATTGTTAGTAGATAGATATACTTAGATTGTTAGTAGATAGATAGATTTAGATTGTTAGTAGATTGATAGATTTAGTTGGTTAGTAGATAGATAGATTTAGGCATGGTTAGTAGATAGATAGATTTAGGTATTGTTAGTAGATAGATAGATTTAGGTGATAAGAAGCTAGATAGATTAAGATGAAAAGGAGATATATAGATTGAGAATGTTATTAGATAGATATAATAAGGTGGTTAGTAGAATGATAGATAGATTTAGGTGGTTAGTAGATAGATAGATAGATAGATAGGAGCTAGATAGATTGAGACAAACAGTAGATAGATAGATTGAGGTGATGATGAGCTAGTTAGATTGAGATGTTTGGTAGACACATAGTTTTACTTGGTTAGAAGATAGATAGATCAAGATAGTAAGTAGATAGAATAGAGATGATCTAGAGACATACTCTACAAATCAGCCAATAGGAGAACATTGTTTAATATATATGTGTATTAACAAACCTTGTGCAGAAAAGCCTTCTAAAATCAAGAGGATGTATGGATAGATAGATTGATAACAAACTAATCTAGGTGTGTATGGACTGAGCAGTATGGGGACGAGGGACCTCCACAGTCTAGAGGCGCAGAAGAAGATGGAGAACGCGGGCAATGCAGGTACTAAAATGTTTATCTGAGGTGGGTTCTTAAAAAACATTTACCCCACTAAAATCAGTTTGGAACATTATAACCAGTGGGGCAAATAAAAAATTTGGTAATATTGATTCTTAAAAAACTTTTAACCCACTGGTTATAATGTTCCAAAATGATTTTTTGAGTGAGGATAATTTATCCTCATTGGACCCCTTTTTTGGGACAAAAAATTACTTGACAAAAAATCCCACAGCTTCACATTGTAATTTTTTTAAAAATTAAAACTAATAAATCAAAGTAAAAGGAATTATCTGCTTACAATTGACTCCAAAAAAATCGCTCTTAAAAAAGGGAACAAATTGCTGAGAAAAATTGTCTTCTCAATTTTATATAAGCCTGTACAAAATGGCGACAAAATGGGGTGCCAAGTTTTATTTGAATTAGAATTAAAATTTTTTTTTGTCTTTGTTGGTATTTGTTTTTTTAGACATGTTTTTTATGCTTAATTTAGATATTTGAAAAGAAGGTGTATCAAATTTTTTTTTTATAGCTAGCCGGTTCTTTTAGTAAGTAGTAGATGTAAAATTTTTCATAGAATTCAGATATGCAATCGTTTTTTTTGTAGACCTCTTATTTTTTAAGTAATTTAAGTTTTTAAAAAAAAATTAAGTTGATTTTAAGGTACTAAAATGCAACAAAAAAAAGAAAGAAAATGGCCATTATGAACAAAAATAGTAAGATCTTTAATTTGACACCTTACTTTTTCAATTCTGTCAGGTAATTATTGGAAAAATCGATTTTTTAAAACCCACGAGAATAAAAACTTTGAACTTAATTTTATCATTTCACAGGTAAAAAAATATGGGTTTATATATACCTTTAGAATCAGAAAAATATTACGAATCCATTGTAAGCAAAATTGAAAAAAAAGTTTACAATATAGTATATAAACTACAATAAAAGGAATTATATGAAAATATCATATTATATTATACAGTCAACGTCTTACTTCTTGAATTGAGTATAAAAATGGGAAGGGGGTAAAGAGGGGGTAAAAAAGGGGTAAAAAAGGGAAGACGAAAGTGTTGCCTGAACAAAAAATATAATTGGCCATTTGTTTATTTTTTATTTTTTTACTTTTTTTCAATTTTGCTTACAATGGATTCGTAATATTTTTCTGATTCTAAAGGTATATATGAACCCATATTTTTTTACCTGTGAAATGATAAAATTAAGTTCAAAGTTTTTATTCTCGGGGGTTTAAAAAAATCAATTTTTTCAATAATTACCTGACAAAATTCAAAAAGTAAGGTGTCAAATTAAAGATCTTACTATTTTTGTACATAATGGACATTTTCTTCCTTTTTTTTGTTGCGTTTTAGTACCTTAAAATCGACTTAATCTTTTTTTTAAAAACTTAAATTACTTAAAAAATAAGAGGTCTACAAAAAAAACCGATTGCATATCTGAATTCTATGAAAAATTTTTACATCTACTACTTACTAAAAGAACCGGCTAGCTATAAAAAAAGTTGATACACCTTTTTTGAAAAATCTCTGAATTAAAAAAAAATATTCCAAATTTAATTATGGCTACCCAACTTAATCCACTGAACTAGGGAACACTCTTTGGAACATTATTTTGCCCCACTTTTTTCTCAATTGATTTTTTTTAAGGACGAGAATCACATTTCTCGTATTCATTTGAATCCGGTGGATAGGAACCAGTTTTCATGAATACGAAAAAACTATGTCTAGCATCGTATTATATCCAGTTTTCTACGAATATAGAAATGTACAATCATAAGATTAAAACTAGTTTTTTTAGCTGGTGCCTTTGGCACCACGGGGCTAAAAAAACTAGTTTTAATCTTATAATTGTACATTCTATATCCGCGGAAAGCCGTTTATAATACGATACGAGAAATAACTATTACCGCATTTGATGTTCCAAAAAAATGGGAAAACAAGGGAGCAATTGAGTGTTCCAAACGAGTGTTCCAAAGTTCAGTGGGGTAAGGTTTTTTAAGAACCCACCTCAGTACTGAATTACATTTTTATATAAAGGAAACAAAGACAATTTTCTCTCATTCGTTGGCTGAAAATTGTTGGAACTTTTATTGAATCTGGATTGGGTTACAACGCCTCAAATTTTCACAGAGTTGTAATTGAAGGTGTAAATTATTTTAGCGCCCATTGTTTTATCCTAACTTGCCTTTTGAAATGTTAATGGACCATAAAAAATGGTCATTGCAGAAAAAAATACGTCACAAGGAAACTATAATGAAATAACTCCATTACTGAAGTTGAAACTAACTATAAATATTTTAATAGAGCAATGGATATAGGAATTACGTGGATATTATGACAGGAAAAAAATTGCCGTCAATATAGGTCGCTATCTACTCTGTCATTTATTAGTCAGTTCGTTTATCTATTAGGAGTGGAGGAAAATGGAGTAAATGGGGATAGTTATTTTAGCCAGCTACAAGTTTCACTTTATTAGAGAACATGATAATCTGGTGTATGATCTAAGTTATAATAAATCCATTTCAAGGGATGACAACGATTGTACGAAGTGGGCTCCTATCTGCAGTCCTTTGGGGTATTGCAGGTAAATTTCTAGTTTTTTTTTTAAATGCTTCGAAACCGCTTAAAATCCGCTGGATTAGAACCTGTTCTAAGCCATACTGAAAATCACGTATAGCATCGTATTACTGACAAATTTCCACAAATACCAGTTGATTTAGCCCAGGCCTTCCGCTCCTAGGGACTAACAAAACTGGTTTCAATCATTTAATTTTTCATTTCAATAATTTGATGCGATAAAAAGCTATAAAACTCACGCAACCTTTTATTATTACAAAATCATTTGTAATTATATATTTTTTTAATGTATTGAATTTAAGAGTGTCTAATGAAATGTGGATTTGTAATACAATAATAAAAAAATTATCTATCTTGACATTTTATTCAATCTACATTTTTTGATAAAAAAATAATATATTTTTAGATCTGGCTTTTGGGATGGAAGTTTTGGAGCTCCTAGCAATCCCAGGTAAAATGAGGATTGTCATATCGATTTAAAACTTTGCATGGTGATACTGGTAACAATGAGGTATACATTAGGAACGTACTTAGCAACTTCATTTCATTATTACCAGGGCTCAGCAGCCGCACCTCAGACGTGGATAAGCCTCAAATTTAAACCCGCTAGTATGCAAAAAATAAGATGCTGAAAAGATAAATTGTATGTTTAAGAAAATGTTTAAATATCCAACTGAGGCTTTCACGCGCCTGCCGAGCCCTGATTATTTCAAGTTTTTACTTATATAATGATCTTATCATCGTGATGTTTGTAATTAAGAGTCCTAGGAAATTAGACACAATATAATAGTCAGCCTGTATTTGAGATATCTTGCAAAAGGTTGATTTATTAAAATTTAATATTCGTGGAAAATTGTCTGTAATACGATGCTATACATGATTTTTCAGTATAGCTGAGAACCAGTTCTAATCTGGGGATATTAATCGATTTCGAAGCCATACTGAAAATGATATCAAAGGCGCTGTCTTCTTTTGTCTGACCGTCTGATAAGTTAACCTTAGCTTTTCTGGGTGCTATTATCCTTGTTTTTATTAAAAGCTGGATCCAGGGAAAAGGGAATGTGATTCTGACAAAAGATTCTAAAGGAAAATTTTCCCACAATCCTCTTCCCCTTTTCCTCTCCTTCTTACCCACCCCTCTTCAGTTACATAAAAAACAAGATATACCCCCACCTTACTCCCAAAGGTTTCGTGATTTTTTGTAGAATTAATTGTTAGAATATCTAGGCCTGGCTGGATCAAGCTTTACAGATAAGATGGTAATTAACCCAAGTTTTGTCTTGAGTTTCCTGGAAAAAAAAACCTGAGGGTAAATTGTTGAGAGAAGAATGAATTGACACAAATTTTAAGACAAACACTTAATACAAACTTATCAGGAATAAAACAGAACTAAAAAGGAAGTAAATAATCGATCTGTCTCCTGTAAAAACCTGTTCAGTGCTGGAAACACATGTATTGTTGGAATTTTAGAAATTTGGGGTATAGTCCCTTTTGTGGCAACGCTCCGTAAGAGGCGATTCTTCGTTTTTTTCACAGTAGTTTTTCTCCTATTTCTATCCCCTGCGGGGGGCACTAACCCTGCGGGGCCAATTGCCTAACCCTGTGGGGCAATCACCTAACCCAAAATAACCAAACCTAACCTAATATAACCTATCAAAAGCCATTTTAAAAATAGGACGAATTGCCCCTTAAGGGGCGTTGCAACGAAAGGGACTATTCCCGAAATTTGTCCCAACATTTTTTTATTTTCCTACACTATTGCTTATAATTCCATAATAAAAAAAATTCCACAAAAACAAAAAAAGAATTTTACTTTAATTTTTAAATTTGCTTTTTTTAAATAACAATCTTAAAATTAATACCAGTTTTGTTAGCCCAGTCCTTCAGCCTTCTAGGCTAACCAAACTGGTTTTAATCTGATTTTTTTTCTTCATTGTGATATCCGCGGAAAGCTGTCTTTAATATGATGTGATAAAAAACTATTCTATCATTAAGAATAGGTATATTTCTGACAGAAACTGTAAGAAAGAATTGTTTTATAAAAGTTTAGTAAATCAAGGAACCCCAAGTTTTAATCTAGTTGTGAGCTCACAACAGAAGATTTGGATTTTAGTTTCCCAATCATAGTAAATAATTTCACTATTTCTAATAGCTCTGGCACAAGAATGAGAGTATTAGGTAGCGGATTTCCAGAGAGTAAGGGAGGGGACAATGGGCAATTAATTCAATTTAAGAGTTTTTAAAAAAAGGCTATGAAATCCAGATTAATCAAGAAAATTTGGAGGAAATTGTAAAGGGATTGTTAGTTAAATTTAATAAACTATTAACTAAGAAAAAAGTTCCAAGAAAAAAAAACAATCAATTGAAAATTAGATTACCAGTATACTAGACTGACGTAACCATTCTGTAATTAATTACTAGAAAAATCTCCCTGAAACTCTCCAGATGACAGGGAAAGGGAAAGGAGAGGTTGGGGCAAGGGATATGAACAGGGAAAAAAGGGACAGGCAGGCGAAATCACAACTTGTTTTTGATGAAATATATTGAGGCTTTTTGGTGTGATTTTTATATTATTGGACCCGGCCACCTGCTAGCTGGCTGGGCAAGAATATCCTGTTTATCTCCCTTCCCCCTTCCCCCTTGCCCACACCTCCCTTCTTCTTTTCCCTATTGTCTGCTTTAAAAAGGGAGGTGGGGGAGGGGGGAGTGAAATAGATTATGTGAAAGGGGCCATGTATTCTTAACTTTTGAATTTAAACTACTCTCTGTCTGCTGTATTCAAACTAACACAGCGAGTAGCGGCATTTCATGCGCTAGTACCCAGTCTCAGTCAGAAACTGCTAAATTCTTGCACACTCCCTTTAAGCCATTACCCAAAGTCTGAGACTCCTAAAAATTGAACATTCGATCCATTGTCCCCTCCCTTACTCCCTTGGCATTGAATCTTCAATATAGTAGTGATGCCTAACTTTTAATGGTTTGGTCAGTCTGTCTGTTGGTCTGTATTATTTATTTTCAAGAAAAAAATTCTAGTTGTCTCGCCTCTAGTCTCTAAGGGAGGGCGGGGGAGTTCAGGAATATAGCCTAAAACCACCCCAAAACATTCATAAAGTTTATTTAAAAGTACAACTTTTTTGGACCAGCAATTTTTGAGGTTTTTAGCTTCAGTGAACAAAAAAAACCTCACAACTTCAAATATCGGTGCTAAAAAACTGGTTTTAATCTTATAATTGTAGATTTTTATATCCGAGGAAAGCTGTTTATGAAACGATGCGATAAATAACTATTATAGCTTTATTTAGTATTTGACATTTAAACTTTTTAAAACATCAATACAGGGAGCCTTTAGAATATTTTGAAAACACCAAGGCGTGATTTGTTGTTTTGTAAGCATACTCTGAAAGGCTTTATTTGCTGATTTGTAAGCATACTCTGAAAGGCGTGATTTGTTGTATTGTTAGCATACTCTGAAATGCGTGATTTGCTGTTTTGTAAGCATTGTCTGAAATGCGTGATTTGCTGTTTTGTAAGCATACTATGAAATGCGTGATTTATTGTTTTGTAAGCATACTCTGAAAGTCATGATTTGCTGTTTTGTAAGCATACTCTGAAAGTCATGATTTGCTGTTTTGTAAGCATACTCTGAAAGTCATGATTTGTTGTTTTGTAAGCATACTCTGAAAGGTGGAAAAGTTTTCATTACTTGATGAGACTTATATTTCTGCAAACCAACCAACACAATATAATTTTAACATTAAATATGTGTTAATGCCTTTTTTAATGTTCTTGTATAAAGCAGCAGGATGTCTGTCTCTGTGTCTGTACTACCAGCCTCCAAAGAGAAATCGCTCCTTGAAAACAATGCCCTCCCCCCCCACAAAACCCCCAATGTTTTAATACTAAAATTTAAAGTAGGGGGGGAGGTCGACTTCTCTTCTCCCTCCACCTAAATTACCCCTACAGGCCTCTCGGGGCGTATCTGCTAGTCCTATAATGTAAAGTAGTAGGGTTTCTATTCTGAATCCAAAGATCAATGAAATTACTGGTTAAAATTGGTTGTACCTTTCAAGAAAGCTATATAATCGTCTTATGTTGGTTTTAGGCTATTTTTCTAAGATCCCTCGGACTCCCCTAGAAACTAAGGGTGAAGCAACAAGTTATTTATAAATTGGTTATTCAAGAAAAATAGCTTTCTGTTTGTAATTATTTTTAAAAGTAAGGAGTTTTAACCAAGACATAAACATTTTAAAATAAAATTATTACAGCTATTTATGTCTCTTTAGATAAACACTAATGGGACTTAGAAAGCGATGTGGAAAAAAACATTTTATGAATAACATTTTATTTTGTTACATTTGTAATATTTTTCTTAAAATCCCTTGGCAAAATTTGATTATTCTTTACTTTCAAGTTGATGAGAGGCGGGAAGAATGTTAATTAATTAATTATCATGTTTTAGATAATATAGTAATCAAGTTATAAATATAGTAATCAAAACTAGGTTAGAAATTGAGAACCATAAGTTCTAAAAGTTGGTGTCTTCTATGAGCATACAAAAAAAAACATAGTTCACTTTATTTACTAAAGTCACTGCTACAGGAAGGAATAGGGGGGGGGGGGGAGTTAAAGAGAATTTAAAATCTTGAAAATTCTTACTTGTTGATTCGTTCAACCACGGCCACACACATCTTTCAAGAGAGAAGGGCGGTTGAACAAATTTTATTCTTCAGCCCCTTAGCATTTGTAGTATGGCGAATAAATGTATAAAATATAGATGTACAACCCAGACAACTATATGGTTCAAATGGTGGGGACCTTTTTTCGTCTGCTAGCTAATTGCTTTCAGCTTTTTTTGGATCGACTTTGCTGTGCTTTTTTTCCCGACGCTATTGGCTGATGTTCATAAACCAAATTGAAAGTCGTCACTTTATCCCCATTAAACAACATAAATGCTATCTAATGTATCAACACCTTAAATTTTCTCCCCTATATCTATCTAACTATCCAAATAAGATAAATAAAACTCTTCCAACAGAGATTAACACACACACACACACATTTAAATAAGGACAAAAAAGTCGTAGGATATGAAAATAAAATACCAAAGTTAAGTTTTCCTACTTGTATAATATTTTCAGCCCTGAAAAAAAATGTTGTATTACTTACGAAGTTTAAGATCTCAGTAACCACTGACTGATTAAACTCTATATGAAAGACTAAGCTCAATTTTTAAATGCATATTATAGCATTTTAGAAAAAATGTTAGTTAAAATAAAACCTTACCTTATTAATAGGTGATCAACATGAACTTTGTGTGAAAATAAGGAAATTTTAATCACAAAAAATGCTTTGTTCAAGTCAAAACAATTTCCCGTAATCACTTGGAACATATGACAATGACAGGTTTGCTGGCATCCAGTACCCGCCAGGTTGGAGATATTTTAAAGATTTCAACCGTTGTGTGTCACACCCATATTTACAAGTCAATTAGTTAAAGCCCTCTATCTTTTACACACAGTAAACGAGATACAATAAAAACGGAGGGGTGGGGGAAGCGTATAACGTTAAGGATTAATGTGTTGCTTTGATGGATATGTTTTTTCTTGTTGTTGTTAATAAAAACTACGCATATACCTATAGAAAATATGTGGGAAACTAAAAGTTTCTAGCACCATCAATCCATTCATAAATATTATATTATCTATCTATTATGCACAACTTTATAGCACATACAACCATGTAACATATTTTGGTAATATTAGTTTTTTTTTCAGTATTAGCAATATTTTTTTACCTATTAGTTAAACTAGGCATACAGTATTGCTCTACTTCTTTGCTCTTGGCATCTATGGAAGGAGGGACAAATAATAGCTTTAAAAATATCCTAAATCAAATTGAGTAAGGCTACCTCGGGTCCTATTTGAAGCTTCCCTAAAATGGAGAACTCAACCAGTTTTTAGCAAGATATTTACAGAAAAACAAACGAAAAAATACATCTATTCTTTATATACTAAAAAAGTCTTCTTATTTGTTTAAATAGAATAATCAAATGGAAATATGATGATCTTTTCTTCTTTTTTCTCTTTTATAATAATATTAAAATTTGTGTAAGATTAATTTTTCTCGTATTCATTCGAATCCGAGAAATCCGGCACCTCAGGGCTAAAAAAAACTGGTTTTAATCTTATAATTGTACATTCTATATCCGCGGAAAGCTGTTTATAATACAATGCGAGAAATAACTATTCTTTCATATACTATCGGCTGCGACCCTAGTATCTAGGATATCTGTATCGAAGAGGTAAGAAGGGGGGAAAAAAATAATCCAAAACCACTCCATGGCTTAAAACTAAAATAAAATAGCTTTAAACCATCCTAGGACCTACGTGAATATTACTTAAAATGGAAAACTTTATCAGTTCAGTAGTTATGGAAATCTTAAGCTTCTGATAAAAAACCTTACTATTTTATAAATTAGAATGTGTATGGCAACTTTATTTTCTATTTTTTTTAGGCCAGGTCAAGAGCCAAGCCAATGGATCAAGGTACATGATTTTTAAAAAATATAAAGATAAAGATAAAAAAGATAAAAGGGGGGGGGGGCTAGTTTTTTGGTTTGTTTGCTTATTTTTTAGGACAACATTTTTCTTGTTATTTTTAAATCAATACTATATACATATTTTCTGTTAGAAGTTAAATCAGGCAATAAAAGGAAAAGAAAACAAAGTAAAGTTGAACATCAATTTGTTCTATCATATTATTATATGTCCTAACAAAGCAACAATTTTAGAGAATAAGGTGCTCAAAATGGATAAGGGATTAAAGCGGTTATATTGACATGGGAAAATTTGTCGTCAACTTAGCTTGCCAATATGAACCTTATTTATTGGTTAGTTTGTTCATCCAGTAGAAGTCGATAGAATGGGGTAAAGGTGTTTGTTGGGGGTAGCGTTATTTTAGCCAGCTGCGAGCATCACTTTACCAGATTACATGAAAATCTGGTGCAACATCCAAGTAATAATATATCGATTTTGGAAAAGAGTAAAAGAACACCTTTTGATTTTTTGTCATTCATTATTTGTTGCTTATCCCATAGCCTCTTCAGTCTTGGCCCCAATGAGGGAAGGAGGGGGTTTGAAGGGGCTGTAAAAAATATGTTTACCCTTTTCCTAACATAATATCAGCTTAACTAAGGGATAATTTTGTTTACCATAATGTTTTTTCAACACTTGGCTTGATAGGCTTTGTTTTTCAGTAATAATATTTTAATAGTAAATAATACGAAAAAAAGTTTTTGCTACATTACATGGGTATTTTTTGTCGCATACCAAGTTATCATAAAAAGTATAAGTATAAATTATTGTATCCATTTATCTGAGTATAGAGGTAAAAATAGATGTTATTTTGCACAAGTGTAAATATAATAATAAATTTTTTTCTAAACTTATATTTATACTTAATATTTTCATTTTCCACGAATACTATTATAGAAATCTTACTATTAATTCCATTCGAGGCAATTTTTTTATTATTTTCATATCCACGGAAAGCTGTCTATAACACGATGCGATAAATAACTATTCTGATATGGCTCTAAATCAGATTATTTCAGTTGGAAAAAAAACAGAACCCTTATGAATATATATTCTTTATAATTGTTCTTAAACTTATCTCTGTTTAGTAGAGAAGATACCCTATAATTCACTGTGTCTGTCGTCAGTCAGTCTGTAACGCTCTGGACTCAGGATGTGATTTTATCTGCTGCTTCTTTGAAGATAGTCATTTGAAATTTCAGTGAAGATTCCTAAGATATATGCAAATCTAGTATATAGATTGTTTTGTCCGTCTGTCTGTTGGTCATCATTTAAAAGACACAAACCTCATTCTGTAAAGGTTTCGTGATTTACTTTTTTTTCTTTGTAATAATTTTGGACATCTGCTATGAAACTTCATTTGTTCGTTTGTCTTTACCATGATTTTTTTGTGCTTCGCTACTTATGGATGTTGTCATCCTTGTTCCTAACATTTTCATTATAGGATAATGCAGCAAAATTTCGGACAGGAACAAAAGAGGTAATTATCAATTAGTAATTCTTGTTCTATTGTTTCACTCAAGTTATAATTTTTCACAAGAAATTTCTTCAATATATTTGTAAAGCTACATGTAGTATTATGTTCTATTAGTACATATTTTACCATATTCTTAAACACTTTGAAAAATAGGTTGAATTATAGTCCTTGCCTCTTATTAGCCTGACGATAGTCTATAAGGGCGGGATGCACTAGGAGATCTTATTTTGTTGCATCTCTAAACCAAATCTTGCTTAATTTCTGTGCTGTGCATGATGTATTGTATATGGCCACACGCCAATCCCTTTAGACAACCATCCCTTTGATTCTATGACTTTTTACTGGAAATCTTTTTATGCATGATAATGAGTTCCACCTATTTTGGGCCAAGGCATTCCCCCTTCTCGAACTATTTATGTCGCGGACCTAAAACAGCAGCGGATACTGTACGTGTTACGACAAAATCGTGTTTTCTGCAATTTAACTTTCCTAAATATGATTAAACAAGGAATACAAAATACACAGGATATAAAACTCAGACATTTATATGCTAAAAATCCAGATACTTTAATAATTTTTTTTTGTATTAGAATCCAAATCCAAATAATGTGAACACTGGTAGCCAAACTGACAGGAAGACTGGACAATCTACTCAGGTACAACAAAAGTTTGAAAGAGTTCAATGGAAGTTAAATCTATCCCCACGATATAAAAGAAAAGTTAACGAAATCTTGAGTTTGGTAGCTTTGTAATATTCAATGTCAATTTGCTGGAGATATTTTAATGAAACTACAAGCAGCTACACCGCTAGAGAAAATTTTAGTTTTAAAAAGAAAATGTATAAAAAAAATTATTTGGAGGAAGGGGGAGGTTGCATTTTTTATGTAGGCGATGTCTTTTTTGAGGGTGATTGTACCCTCCTCAAATATAGTTATAAACTTTTCCTGGACTTATGAGTATGTGTGTTTTGAAGCAGAACCATATCAGTTCAGTTGTTAGCGAGATTCTTTAGTAAAGACAAACATACACATAGATATACATCATAATACTTATACATAAGGATTGTAAGCCTAATTGTATTAATCTTACTAATTTTACACCATCAGTGTCTATTGAGATTTTAGCTTTGCTGTAAATAATTAAGTTTTAAAATTATTATAAATCATTTACGTAATGTAGTGTTTTAAGCTTCATCGTTGTATAATGTATAACCTAGTTATTGTTAACCTGTAAGCGCCATAATTGTTTTCAAAAAAAATATTAGGAATATATAAAAAATCAAATTAAGGTCGGCTCCAGACAAGGATCAAATGGATCAAGAAGGCAAGGCTCTAATGGAGGTGGAGCTGGGTCAAGGAGAGGCTCTGAATCACCCAGAGGTGGCGGAAATAACTCCCAGTATCAGGAGCAAATAAATAAAGGTAAAATAATTTCACTTTAGCAAAGTTACATAAAGGGCTCAGCAGTTGCGCGTTAGCCACAACTAAGCCTCAAATTGAAACCCGTTCGGATACTTTGAAAAACATTTTCAGCCAAGCTGAGACTTCTAGCAGAATTTCAAAATTGTAAAAGATTGATTTTACTGGGACTTACACGCGGCAGCTAACGCACGTCTATCGAGCCCTGGTTACATGGAAGGATAGCCTAAAACATATATTTTGAACAAAGATGGCAACAACCATAAAATCAAAGCCATACAGGTTTCTATTTAAGGACATACTTAGATCTGTAAACATGATTATACAGATGCTTCGCATAGATATTTACCTTGTTGTACTAGGAATTATTATTCCAAAAATAATCATTGTTACAGGAATCATCGTTCAAAGTTTGAAATCGACATGAGAATTTTAGCTAGCCGAAATTAACAAAAGGAGCTTAGCGTTACGTACGGACGGATGTACAGATCCTTATTATAGAAAAGCTATGCTTTAAAAATGTGTTTTGGAACTTTAATCAAATCTTGTTTGTGTATCTTTAACTAACAAACCTAATATTTTCATTATTAATGTTTGCAGAACTATTAGAACAGCAATTTTGTATTGGTTTCTAATAATTTTATAAATTTCATTCTATCTAGTGTGCTAATTGTTTCCTGTTATCTATCTATCTATAAAGCTTTTTATCAAGTTATCTATCTATCTATTTTTTTTCTTCTAGTTATCTATCTATCTAGTTTTTTATTCTAGTTATTTATCTATCAAGTTTTTCTATCTATTTTTTCTTCTAGTTAACCATTTATCTATTTTTCTTCTAGTTATCCATTTATCTATTTTTTCTTCTAGTTATCTTCCTATATATTTAGTTTTTAAAACCAATTATCCATCAATCAAATCTTCTAGTTGTCTCTCTATCTATCAATCTATCTGTCTATCTATCTATCTATCTATCAATCTATCTGTCTATCTATCTATCAATCAATCAATCAATCTATCTATCTATCTATCTATCTATCTATCTATCTATCTATCTATCTATCTATCTATCTATCTATCTATCTATCTATCTAACTAACTATCTATCTATCTATCTATCTATCTATCTATCTATCTATCTATCTATCTATCTATCTATCTATCTATCTATATAACTAACTATCTATCTTTCTATCTATCTATATATCTATCTATCTATCTATCTATCTATCTATCTATCTATCTATCTATCTATCTATCTATCTATTTATCTATCTATCTATCTATCTATCTATCTATCTATCTATCTATCTATCTATCTATCTATCTATCTATCTATCTATCTATCTATCCATCTATCTATCTATCTATCTATCTATCTATCTATCTATCTATCTATCTATCTATCTATCTATCTATCTATCTATCTATCTATCTATCTATCTATCTATCTATCTATCTATCTATCTATCTATCTATCTATCTATCTATCTATCTATCTATCTATCTATCTATCTATCTATCTATCTAACTATCTATCTATCTATCTATCTATCTATCTATCTATCTATCTATCTATCTATCTATCTATCTATGTAGGTCAGATCCCTGGGGTAGCTGGTAAGGATTACCCAACTAATTCCATCAGTTCTGTCAGGCAATATTTACATTATTTAATAACTCAAATATTGTTAAGTAACAAGCCAATATAATTTTTTTTACAGATATGACAAAATCAATGAAAGCGAAGACATTCAAATCAATTATAAAGGTTTTTAAGCTATACAGTCAGTAAAACTTGGAAATATTACGTTGACCATTTATGTTATCGACATTAGTTATGAAATAATTTGACATTATCTAACATGTGAATTTATTTTGATAATGATAGTTCTATCACATAAGCAAAAACATTAAAAATGACTTACATGGCAAAAACATATTAATTGATTTTTTGTTTCAAATAGTATATGGGACGATTAGACAGTCTATAGAAAAGTTTCTCTTTTATAAAGTTTTATATTTATTAAGAAACCAACCCTTATAATTACATTGGTTTATAAAAGACTATTATTTATTCCCTTATTACACCAGATTTTTAATTTATTAACGTTTATCATATTGTGATGTGAATAACTATTTTTTTCATTTATTATATTGTATTTGCCCCTAGAGGCACTTGAGGTTATGTGGATTTGAATTTGATCCCCCATATTTTATTTTAGTTAAAAAAACATTCTCAGGAAATATGAGAAGCTACATATATAAAGGAGAACCATATCGGTTCAGTGGTTAGCTAGATCCTTAGGTACACACATATACACAGACACACACAAGTCCTGTTACTTTATTACAAGATAGACATATTTTAACTTACTTTTATACCAAAAAAGTGATTTTTTTTACACTGAAAATATTAATAGGTTTAGATATCTCTATTTAGCTCTATTAAGGTGGTTTTTACTTAATAATAAAAGTTTTTTGTTAGTAAAGCTTTTCTATTTTTTTTTTTTTTTTTGAGAAACGGATAGCTTGTATTGTGTTTGGCTTTTAATTGTAATAGGGCTCATCTCCAATACATCTCCAATAATGATATACCAAATTATTGCCTTCTGAAGATTACAATTAGTGGTTGAAACATTAACACAGTCAACTTATATAACTAACCAATTAAAATCAATTAAAGTCCCCAAAATTTGTAAGTCAACGAATAAAAAAAACGTTATTATAAAACTTTGGGGACTAGTGCAATAAACAGTCTTATGTCCACTCAAACCCGAGCATGAGTTTTGCAATTAATCAGAATCCTCTGATATTTGAAAGGGCAGCAGGACAGCAGTGTATTTTCAAGATCCTACTTAAGAATCTTTATAATTTATTGAGCTTCCCTTTCATTGATGTTGTTTTCCTTGTTATAAAACACTACAAAGTACATTGCATTGTATATATTAACTTAACAAATTTTATTTTGATAAATTAATTTAATAAGCATAAGCATTCAATCTTTAAATAACTTTAATAGTCGCGAGCATTTACCCTATAACTTAATTTGGTCGTCTGTCAGTGAAAGAAAACTTTTCAGCGGAGTTTATTTCTGAAGATAATTACACAACTGCACATTTTTAAATCTTTACGAATCAAAGTTATTATTAAGAAGATTAGTCCTTTATACACTTTTTACACATTATTACATTATCTGTCCAAATGTCAAAGATATTTGACAAATGATTTGATAAAACGGAAAAAAATACTTTTCCAGGGTCTAAATATTTCAATGGATTTTCTACTTAAGAAAAAGTGTCAAATCCTAGAGATATATTGAGATGGATAGCTATATTGGGATAAGTTGTGGGTTTGTTACAGCAAAGATAATCATTATTTAACTTAATGTTATATGCAATTTTTAGATAGCTGTATGTTTTCAAGTATTGCTTCGGAACTAATTAATATCCGCTGGATTAGAATCGGTTCTCAACAATACTCAAAAATCATGTATAGCGTCTGAATAATAAATTAAAATTCATAACATTAATACCAGCTTTGTTAGCCCGGGCTTTCGTATCTGGTTTAAATCTTTTAATTTTTTATTTCAATATCCGTGGAAAGCTGTCTATAATACGATGTGATAAATAACTATTATGATGCCCTACATTAATAAAAAATTTGGGCTAGTATAGCAAAATGCTTAATTAATTTTAAAAGAATTTTTGAATCATTGTAACCACACCTTGAGTACTAGAAAAGCCTTTTCTACAAAATGGAATGAAGTCTTTTCATAGGTGATGGTGAAATATGTTTTAAGCAATAGAAATTATTCAAACCGCTTATAAAACATCTAAATAATGAAAAATGCAGAAAAAATATCATAAACGCCTATTTTTATCATATAGAATTAATTATTCAGATGAACAGAAGAGCAGACGCGTGATTTTGACACCCTCCTTAAGATTTTTGACACTCTTCTTAATCCAAAATAAAGAGGGTGTATTACAAACAACAAGGTGGATGTATTTTTAGTGTCATGGGGGTGTATTCATCCCTCTAGGAGTCCACGTACTCACTCAAAAGTAAAAAAAGAGTCCCTGAATTGATAAATCAACACACAAAGCTCGCAATAATTTTTAACATCCCCCTTAGATTTAAGGATGGTGTGACTTTTTTAGCATGACACTCCCCTTAGCTGTATTGGGTGGAGGAAGACTCTTGACGAGGGGGGTGTATCCACCCCGCTTAATTTTGCCAAGAGTATTGATAAACTCTCTTTCTGCACACCTCTGCATAAGATTTTATATTGAGAGATAGTTAGATAGAGCGAAAGGGAGGGGGAGAAAGTTAGTGTATATGTGAAAGAGAACTAAATATAGAGCAGCATTTCAGCAAGTAGAACAGACAGGCGAAATCAATTGAAGAGTATGATTGCTACTAAATCCTTATGAAATATTTACCATATTGTTAGAACTGTGTTATTCATAGCTGTAAAGAGGAAAATTGAAAAGATTTTAATACATATAGTCGAGGGATTTGAAAATATTTACAATTTCCAATATCCAGTTTATTTTAAATCTATAATTTGAAGCGGTAAAAATAGTTCTGTGTAAATTTTGTAGTAAGGAGTAAGGATTTTAATAGTTATTTCTCGCATCGTATTATAAACGGCTTTCCGCGGATATAGAATGTGCCGAAGGCACAGGCTAAAAAAAACTGGTTTTAATCTTATGATTGTTCATTTTTATATTCGTAGAAAGCTGGATATAATACGATGCTAGACATAGTTTTTCGTATGGATGAGAACCGGTTCCTATCCACCGGATTCGAATGAAGAGAAACTAATTTTAGTTTACTAGAATAGCTAACCCACTGAGGAAGCGACATATGACATATATAGATTATACATCCCATCTACGTTGACCTATCCCTTGAGATCTAATAAATTCATATACATCTCCAATGATGATTGTCAAAATAACCCTTCGCAACATTGAATTATTTTTTGAAAACTTTTAGCAATGCTATTTTTGAACCAAACAATCAAAATTGTTTAAAAGTAACCAACATAGACGTCCAAGGGGGGGGGGGTAAAGGGGTTATTCCCCCCCCCCCCTCCAAATGAATTTGAGGGTGCCGTAGGCACCCCCAAAATTTTGGATTTTCAACTTTTACCCCCCCAAATAAAAAAAAGCCTCTATGAAATAAAGATTACCCCTCCCAAAATGAGCTTTTTACCCCCCCCCCCCCCCAAATAAAAATTTACAGTCCAATGTTCCTCCTTTTAATAATTAAATGGTATGCCGCTAGAATTAACTTTATTTTTATATTTAGTAACAAGTACCCTGGAATAAAAGCTGCACCAAAGGACAAAATACCTCAGAACTACCCATCAGGTGACTATCTGTTTTATGCATAGCTACTCCATTAATGGATGTATTATTACTTGGATGTTGCACTAGATTTTCATTTACTATAATAAATTGTTTTTTGCAGCTTGCTAAAAAATAATTCCCACATCCACCCCCTTTAACCCATTCTCTCAACATACTGGATGAACGAGCTTACCAATAAATGAGATCCATATCCATTGATTTTAGAATATTGATTGAAACTTTCTTTTGATGCTTTGATCCCAATAAAAGTATATCCTTTAACTGTACCCTCTATTTAAGCAATTTTGCAACACATATAAGTAAAATTTTGTAAAGACTTACAAATTAATTTTCTGTTTATTTAGTTATAACACTATACAGAGTTACTGTTCGTTTGTCATTCCTTCTGATTTAAGAGTTTCGCTTATTTATTTATTTATACTAATATGATAAATCTTTGAAAACTTATGCTTATGGCCGATTATGACCAAACAAAGTAAAGCAATGCGATGCAGTAAAATAAATAAGAATTGATTGTTTGTTTTCTTAACTAATTTAACTATTGCTTTATGATAAAACTCAAACTTAAAACCAATTTTTATCAATTTAAAGAAATTTAAAAACAGAAAATTTTAAATAGACAAATAAGACTTAGTTTTTGTAACGGTACATTAATAATTCTTTGAAATGCTTTCAGATGAAACTTTAAACCTCTTTTTGTTACTTTTATTGTTTCCTAGGAATTTTGGCTAGGAACAGAAGTAAAGCAATAATGTAAAACAAATAAAATTGAGTTTGAATTAGAATTGACTGTTCATTGGAATGCTCCATTGTTTTCTTTTTGTGTATCAACTTTAAATTAGGTATGTAACTATATATATGAGCTATATGTAACTCTACACAGGGTCTTGGGACCCTGTATCGACTTTCAATTTAGTCTTTAAATATCAACTTATAGCGTCGAAAATATAAACCCAGCTAAATGAACAAAAAGCAATTTGCTAGCAGACGAAAAAAGTCCCCGCAACTATGCTTATTTTGATAAAATCAAAAGTGTTGCCTAAATATTATTTGAAAAGGCCAATGAATTTTGGTTCTTTAGCTTTAAGAAAAAGAAAATCAGAAAAAAAGAGAAAAAATCGGTAATTAATGAATAATTAAATAAAAATGTTGATTAGCTTAATTTATTTTGTGTATGATAATTCTAAAACAACATATTGTATTATATATCCAAGTTTACCAGTTCCCAAAGGGAAAAACTTAATATTAAAAAAGATATAATATTCTTTATTTTCTTTTTTATAGACAATATAGCAAGTATAAAATCATATTAGACAAGTTTGCTCACGATCTATAGAAGCGAAGCTTTTTGTACCTATAAGAAACATACCTATAACCCGCGACCGTGGCGATGAGTTGGAATCTCGGCTCAAGTCATAACTAAAGACTTTAGAAATGGTTCCTACTGCTGCTATGTCAGATGTGCTACATAAATGGACATAGCAGGGAGAATGCCTTGACCCAAAACAGGCGCAACTCATAAATATGCACAGTTAAAACTTCAAGACAGGGGTCGTGAAATCTAAAAGTTAGTTGTCTGTTGAATGTTACTTAGCCTTACCCGGGTCTTTGGACAGTAAAGGAGAGATTTGGCTCCTCTTAGTTATTCTTGGTTGTTGGTACATAAAAATTTATTGTAACATCCAATTAATAATATATCGATTCTTGGCAACTAACCTAAACATAAATGTTCTGATATGCAATGATTTAAATTTTTTAAATTTTAAACTTTAAAAAATGTACTTTTAAGCATATTGCTTTCATTGTTTTAATTGCAAGGAAATATTAATTTAAAATTTGAAGGAAATCAATCATCACGAAGAAATGGACAGAATAAAAAGAAACAGCAAGGACAATCTGGTCAGAATAGCAGCGGAGCAGCAGGTCAGCAAACCTAAAAGTATAGTAAGGATGGAGGGGATATTGTCTGTTTATTACTCTGAATCTGATAAAATAAGTTTTCTTATTTGTTGGCTAAATAAGTTTATTTATTGTTTTCAAACTAGTATTGTTCAAAATTTTCAACCAATAACATTAACATACAGAAGGGGTAACTTATTTCAAATGAATGTCTGTGCAGTGTCGGTAACCGCTAAAACGATATCGTTTCTCATTTACAATGTAGTTTTTCATAGCTCCTGTGAAGGTTTATAACTGTTTTGGGAGAAATCACTGTTTCTGACAGTTTATTATACGACAAATCAGTTTCACAAGGGACACATATACATTGTTTATATTAAGGGGTTTCTAATATTTTATCTATGTGTTTCTATTCATGTGTAGGAATTGTTTAGAAACAAGGATGATAACATCCATAAAAGCGAAGCTCTGAAACGGTAGGACAAGCGGACATTATCACTTGTATAATGTCAGAACTATATAATCAGAATGTAAATGTCAAAACAAAATTATAAGTAAATTTGCTGAAAAACTGCTTGATACAGGATAATGTTTATGGACATACTTACATTTTTAAGACTTGATTATAGAGTTTCTTTGCTTACAATATTGTACTTTGTTGTCCCAGGAATCAGTATACCAAAAATCAGACCAATCGGATAATTAGGTCACTTACAAATTTGTTGTTAAAAATGTAAAAAAAAATCATCATGTTTAAAATGGACGAACGGACATCTTGGTAATGATTATAGAATTGCTACGCTTTCTAAATCGTACCTAACTACTAAAGGAATCACCATGCAAAATTTGAAATCGATAGGACAATTCTAACATGCCTAAATTAATTTAAAAAGCTATCCGTTACGGACGGACGGACCAACCCTAATTATAGAAAAGCTTCGCTTTTAAAAGTGCAGAACAAACTTTGTCTAATTTAATGCCTTTTTGGCTCTATTACACTCAACATTTAGAATCAGGAATAAAAGCTTTTTTAAAAAAAGTTTTTTGTTAAGAAAATTCTTATTCTTATTATTATATGCAGTCTAACACACATAATAACAACGCACATAACTTACTTTTTAGCAATTTAAATATATATATTTAGACTTGAATCTTTGTCTTGTCTGTTCCCTGGAGCCCTGACCACATACAAAGAGAACTTGTAGGAACCAATTCAAGTTTTGGCATTACTTACACGGCCTTTAATTCTGCGGCAAAACTTTTAGATTCATTCTATTTATCTATTTAATCTATACTTGTAAATCTTTAAATGTATCATTGAATTTTGAATTGAATTAGAATCAAGGGTATATTTCTCCCATTTTAGCAAACCCCCAAAATGTTTGGACCAAATCCATTAGTAGAATAAATTCATCTATAAGGTGTCTAGAGTAGACTTAATTTTTATATCCTAGATTTTCGTCTAAGCTTTTCTTTCTATTAAGGATGTCCAGGAAACCTTGAAGATTGTATGGCCGCCTGTCCCTCAGATATCAAGTAAGATTTCATAATTTTAAAAAATATTTTTTTTTTAAATAAAAATTCTTTTACAAAAATAAACACAAAATAAATCCTCTACTTTTTAGTATCAAAGATACTTTTCTGAAACAAAGCCACCTCTAATTATTATTTTCTAAAATAGATATTATACCATGTTCAACATATTTTATAAATGTTTACACTTACACAAACCAACCCAATATTTTGTGTTCCAACTTCCAGGGTGTTCCAGGCCTGTGTTGCAAGCTGTGGCCGTAGATGCAGAAGAAAGTAATTAAAGATTAAAATTTCTTTGTAAATACCTCTTGTATTTAAAATCATTATAATATACTCACTCAATATATATTATCAGGTCTTTATATTAATAATTAATATTAATGTATAGTTTTTTTAGTAGCAAAGCTTCTCTATAAGTTTTTATGTCTGGTTATTCTTCTGTCCTTCAGTAATGCTAAAATACTTTAAATTTCTCTTAATATTAGAGGACTTGAGACAGCAAAAAAGGCAAGTGTCAGAATGAATTTCCAAGAAATCCAAATGACTTCATATTAGAAAGGAATATATCTATCGGGATACCTGACCAAAGTATTTTAATTTGACGTCTTTTTTACTAGGAACTTTTACCAGCTTCTGAGAATTTAAATACAGAAACATTTTTTTTCTTTCTTCCTCTTTTCTTTTGTTTATTTTCTTTCTTTCATATTATTTTCCACCTGTCTTTCTTTTTTTTCTTTTGTTTCTTTTTGATCTTTTAACTTCTGTTCATGAACATTTTAATGTTTATGCTTTTAATATCATGGTTCTAGTGGCGGAGATCTTTTTCATCTGCTAGCAAATTGCTCTCTGCACTTTTGTAGCGACGCTATTGGCTGATATTCCAAGACCCATTTGAAAGTGGGTACAGTGTCCCGAACCTGTGAACATACAGTTAATTAACACCTGCCTCTCTATTCTTTTACTTTAATCTTGATGCCTTTGTAAATATAAGAAAAATCTGACTGTATGTATTCTAAATATCCATGAAATTGTACTCTATATACTGCAAGAATCCTAAACTAAATTTAGTTTTAAGTTTCCAGGTATTATAAATACATTTCTTAGAATGATAGAACTCTTTTCAAGGATTTATACAGTTTGTGGATTTTAGAACTATAGCTATACTTCTGTAATGCTGTTCTCTCTCTAGTTTGATTACAATGTGTTGTTCACCTCTCCATCTCTTTATCTCTTCTTTGTCATTGCTGACCATTTTATGGACTTAATTAACTTGTTCAAAGAATGTATACATAAAACTAAAGCTAGGATTCTCTTTAACTATACTTTTTGCTGTACAAAATTTTAAAGAGACTCAACATCAAGTTCATAAGTCAGAAGTTAATCTTTCAGTAACTTTTAGATGTATCTAACCCAAATATATGCAAAAAGATGTTGAAACCAGTGAGGACTGGTTATTTTATTTCAAAATATTTATATCAAAAGTAGAAAAGACACTATTCTAAGGCAAGAAAAAAGAAATGGCTTCTGAATTCAAACTGTTATATCTTTTGTTTTGAAAAAATAACAGCTAAATTAATCAAAAGAATGCATGAAATATTGGACTTGCATAAAAGATAAACTTAGTTTTATCAAAAAGTGAAGTTTCATTAACTGAAAATATGATATATTGTATTTTCCATACTTTATTCAAATCATTTTCGAGGTACAACATGACTATTGTACTTTTGTACTTCTCAGTTTTCTAAGAATAGATAAGATTAGAATTCATTGAATTCCTATACATAGACTCTAGTAGGTATTGCCTTAGATAAGCATTGGGATAAATGATTAGAATGTTTTTAGAATGCAAAGCTCAAATAAAATCATGGAATGGACAAACAGACAAAGTGAGATATAGAGCAGATGTCCAGTTCTCTACCAGTATTGTTTACTTACAGTATGACCCTCGAAAAAGTATTTTTTAGCATCTGCAGCCCTTATTTCTCAATGAATTATTAAAAAATGTATATGTCCTTGTTCTCTATAGATTTCCACATAAGTAGATATAAAAATTTAAATTTTACCTCCATTAACTCCGGAGATTTTTAGAGCTAAAGTTTTGAAAAAGTGACTGATAAAAAGAATTTTTTTTTGTTTCTCATAATTTTTGGATGGTTATATTATGTTTTTCTGGCAACTGAATAATACACAAAGAAAAACAAGTTAACTAATTATTTCTTTTTTATTCCACCAAAAATATCAATTTTATATGGCAAAAAAAAAACTACTGAATGAATTGATTATTTGCAAATTTTAGGTTATTTATTTACCCTTATTTATGAAAAGGATTAATTATGACAGTTGCTCCGCCCCCTTTTCTGACATCTCAATCATTTAAAAGGGGGGTAATTAAGTTTTTTAGTCTAAAAAATCATTATGTTCTAATTTTATTTTCTTTATAACTTTTTTGTTATTAAAGTTAGGATTATGAAACAAAAACAATTTTCCTGCTATATTTATAAAGATTTATTTGGTTTTTTAATCTAAAACAAATTTGCCTAATAAGTAAAATTTTCAAAATATCATTAAACTAAAAAGACTCAAAAAATATGTGTAAAAAAAATGCTTTTTACTTAAAGCCTAAATTTTTTATTTGTATTTTTGTATAAAGTTTCTGCTAGTAACAAAAATAAAAGGACTTCTACCTTAATTTTGCTAAAAAAGTCGTTTCATGTTAAAAGTTACTTTTTCCTCAGTCACTTTTTCAAAACTTAAGCTCTAAAAATCTCCGGTGTTAATGGAGGTAAAAAAAAATATTTTTATATCTACTTATGTGGAAATCTATAGAGAACAATAATTCATTGAGAAATAAGGGCTGCAGATGCTAAAAAATACTTTTTCGAGGGTCTTACTGTATATCAGCTAGGAGTATTCCTACAAAATAGAAAAGGTAAACATTTAAAGATTTAAGCACATAACTTATTCATGCCTTATCAGGATATATTTTTCCTAAATCATTGACAAAGAAAAACCGGATTTTTGAGTTATAATTTGTGAAAAAATGCTAAACATTTTTTTCTGATGCAAAACAACCCCATGCCAATGAAACAAATAAGATATTGTCTTTAATTTCTGTCAATGGTAAGGGGGTTAAACTAAGCAATACTTTTGTTCCTTTAAATAAAAACACACTGTATAAGTTTCTTTGTTTGTTCCTCCTATACTGTAATATACTCATGAATCTAACTATGCCCTAAGAAGGGATATTTTGTTGCTCCACCAATACTCTATCATTCATTTATGCTTCCAACCCTTGTATAGGGGTAGAATTTGCACAGATAACAGGAATGCAGTTGCAAATTTTACTTTGCAAATATTACTTGCTAAAATATACATAGAAAGAAAGAGAGAGAGAGAGAGTTAAAGAGATATAGAAATAGAAACAAAGAGAGAGAAACTGAATAGCGCCAAATGCAACCTGTAGATTTAGAATAAAGAATCAACAAATGACCATAATGAATTAGTTTGTGTTAATAGAGCTAAAATGCATTTGATAAAAATCAAAAAAAAGAATAAAAGAGAGATTTAACAATTTAATCAATTATGTCACAAATAAGAAACTCTAATCCTCTTATATAAAGTAGTTTTGTTTCTTTTACCCACTAAAATCTCGCTATTTTCTAACTAAGGTCACATAGTTACATACAAATTAAAGTAGGACAAAAACTATTTTTAGAGTAGCTTCGTTATGTCAGATAATAACCTATGAATTTAGCGAAATTGGCAACTTGTAGGCTTGCTGTGGGAAGTTTTCTGATTGGAGTCAGGACAACAACCTGTTAAAAGAACGTTAAAAGTGGTACCTTCTGCTGCTATGTCAAGTGTCACATCAATAGTAAAAGTATAAGACAGCCACAGCTCATTGACATGCAAAGTGCAAACTTCCAGACAAAGAGTTTGTTGCCTGTTATAGTTAAGTCAGAGTATAAAACGTACTGCAAAAGACCCTATTTGTTGGCTTGAGTACATTTGTATTTTTATCTTAATAGGAAAGTAAACGGGAATAACAGACAAATAAGACAACCTGTAGCAAAACGCAACCAATGAAAATTATGTTGTGCTGTTAACACTATTAATTAAACCAATATGCATTCTATTTATTGGTCTAAATTATAGAAAAATAGAGAGAGCTATTCTGTAGGATTTAAAATCAATAATTTCTTTTTGTTATAAATGAAATCAAAGATTATTTACTAATATGTTCATTAGGGTGGGCCGATTTTGGAATTTCACATTAGTAGACATTGGCAAGGGTTACTGGGCCAATATAAATTTTTGGTTTTATAATGGGGTGGGCACTTTTTATACCCCCCGCGTGCCGGCAGTCATAAGAGCCAAGTCACTTTTGAAACTTGAATGGGGCTTATCATACATATACATATATGACTTCCGCAACTTATGATAACAGTAAAATCTAAAAAAAGGGGGAAATGGACCCACCCTAATGTTCATATAGTTAATCTGCCTATTTTTCTATCCACCAATCTATTCATCTTTGAATATCTATCTACTTATGTATCTAAGTATACATATTAATATTTATACAGTAATTGATATGTTCATATAATGTGTTTGCATATACCATAATGGATAATATCCAAGTAAAGTTGATTTTTAACCTTTCGTACACCCTCCCAATCAATACAATTAAAGGGGTAGTTTCACGAAATGTATTTGAACTTAATCTAGTGAACCACTTATTTTTTCCTGGTTAATTGGTTAAACTACATTTATATGGCATATATTTGTAAGAATTTCAACTTTCTACCACGTAGTTTTTAAAATATCAAAAAAATATGCGGTTCACTAAATTAAGTTCGAATGCATTTGGTGAAACTACCCCTTTTAAAAAAACAAAACATTTGGGCAAAAAACATCATTGATGGACATAGTCAGCTATACAGCAGATGTTCAGTGACCCGACGGACCAAGAGAGTTATATGTTGAATAAGATATATAAGTTTTCCGGAATTTTAAAGTTAGGGGGAGATTTGAAATCTGCGTCAAATTTTAAGGATTTTTTTTTTATAAAATTCGTTTTTTCTATAATTCTTTATCTAAGAGCGAAAAAGCATTTTAAGTTAATTAATTTTGACCAATAGGATAGGTGGATTTTAAACTACCTGCGCTCTAATTGGTTGAATGATGTACGACATCCAATCAGAGCGCAGATTTTTTAAATCCACCAATCACAGATGCCAAAATTAATTAACTTAAAATGCATTTCCGCTTTTAGATAAGGAATTATAGAAAAAACGAATTTTATAAAAAATCCTTAAAATTTGATGCAGATTTCAAATCTCCCCCTAACTTTAAAATTCCGGAAAACTTATATATCTTAATGTTGAATGCTATTTTTGGTTAGTGGCATTTGAACAAAAAACAGCAGTCTATTTAAAGTAGCAGCAGAAAATCGCATATACCTCAATAGCGTTGTAGACTGATAGCTGAAGATGGATGGACACACTTTTGGACGCACAGACACAGTAAATTGTAGAGTTTTAATATAAAACAATAAAATTTGTTGCAATTTATCCGTGTTCTTTTAAAATAAAAGCATACTTCTTGTATACTAGTGGTTGTGCTCTTAGCTTTAAGGTGCTCTGTGTTTTAGGGGTATGAAAAACAAAAAATTAGCTTAAAACCACTTCTGGTTATATGCAAAGCTTCCCAAAAATGGAGATTTCAATTGTGATAGTAGTTATTGAAATCTTAAGCTACAGAAAAAAAACTTACTACTTAATATATTAGGATAAACCATTAGAGACAGAGTGCACTAGATATTTAACTGGATTTATAATTATACAATGTACTGGATAACTGCAAAGGTATATTATATGAATGGTTTGATTAGTGTATCCATTATGATTAAATGGGAAATTACCCCACTGATGTGGTGTATCCCATGTATTATGTATTATTTACCTTTACATAAACTAAACATCATAGGTTACATATTTTTACTTTTAATGTCAGGAATTAATGGCATTTCGTGATAGCTAAAGTTTTCTAGTTTTTTTTCCATTAGATATGAAGGATTTGCAACTTGACATGATGATTCCTGTAACAAAAGGTACCATTTAAAAATCGAAACAACTCTATGATCGTTACTAGAAAGTCAACAGGTCCATTCAGGGCATGTTGATTTTTTTTACTTTTTTGGCTACAATTTTTTACATGAAATAATTTTTTTATTTATCTTATTTTTTAAATAATGCTTTTTAAGACTTCAGATTACAATTTTATAAGCAAAGCATCTCTATAATGAAGTATTCAAACTGTAAGTAACAGTATCCTGTAATTAAGCCACAACTTTACATACAACGTTGTTTAGAATTATAAATTATATTTTGCATTTAAGTTCTATCACTCTACGAGTGTTAATGTTCATATGTCCTACCATCTGATTTTTGAGCTTTGATTTTATGATGTTTCCATTCGTATTTTCATAACTTTAAACTGCAGTTTTTCTTATTTTCTGTGATACACCTATTCCTGAACCAGCGAGTAGATGATGCAATTATACAGTTTTGTGTACTGTACCTTTTCTACATATAATTATATACAATATACATATTTGTCACAAAAGTATTACTGGTAGGATTTACAAGAAACCCTGTTATATAATCAAGAGTACAATGTGAGAAAAAATTCTATTATGGCTTAGCATCAGACCTCTAAAAAACTATTTTTTTTGTTTTGTTTGTTTTTTGCTAGTGGTACTAGTGTAAAATGAAGCTTGCCGAATGGGTGTTGTAAGGTTTGAGACAAGGAGGTATAAATGGTACATACTGCTACTTTGGCAATCGCGTGACAATTGTTTTAAAAGCATGGGGAATGCCTTACACTTGAAAAAAATCATCTTTGGATTGTTTGTCTGTAATTTGTTACTCTACCTCAGAGAAATGGTTAAAGTAAAAAATGACGACTATATTATGTCAAATAGCCAGGAGGTAAGTATTCAAAAAAATAACTTGTGACCTATGCAGAAATGCAAAAGTGAACATGCCATTTGTAATTTATTATTGGCCAGCCATGAATTCCCCACTCACCTATATTTTCAATATTATTACTATGTGTAGATGCCAGTTTATTCTACCTATGTACAAATGATCTATCAGATGATTTTTTTACATATGTACTTTACGTTATTACTTCTTTAACACATTTTTTTTAAATAACAGATTTAAATGTTTTGCTTCTGCTTTTTTTGGAGAAAAAGTAATGTAGCGATTATAGATTAGGATATGAATATCAGTGCAAGAAAAACAAAATCAGTTAAGTTTTTGTGAGGATTATGGCATTTTTTTTTCTCGTATTCATTCGAATCTGGTGGATAGGAACCGGTTCTCATCCATACGAAAAAACTATGTCTAGCATCGTATTATATCCAGCTTTCTACAAATATAGAAATGTACAATCATAAGATTAAAACCAGTTTTTTAGCCCTTGCCTTTGGCACCTGGGTGCTATAAAAACTAGTTTTAATCTAATAATTGTACATTCTATATCTGCAGAAAGCGGTTTATAATACGATGAAAGAAATAACTATTATAGATTTTCACGTGCCTTTACTTTTCAACACTTGTTTCTATTAATTTAACTCAATAGTAAAACTTTTACAAGACTGCATCTTCAAATTGCAGAAAATAATTGGATTAAGTTGAGTAGATAACACAGTTAAATCCACAAACATAATTGTGTGTTTTGAGGATTCAGAGGTAAACCAGATCTTAATTTAGATTTATATTAGAAGATTGCAAATATGCACCAAATAGTTTGTAATGGCCAAGTAAATATGTTAAATTTCTTTTTAGCTTGTGAGTATACTTTTCTTTTTACTTTTGATAAAGTAAAATTTTTTCTTTAAATGTACAATCCTAATAAAAGAAGTACAAGAAAAATTTTTGGGACAAGTCATACATCACATTGAGTACAAAAAGTACAGTAACAAATTAGTAGCTATGTCAAAATATCATGAATGTACAATTGTACTATAAAAAGAGTACACTTGAACTCCTTGAACACATTGTAAGAGTAGAATTACAGTTTTTGGTGAGTATGGCTCATTTCATGAGTGAATAATTAATATGAAGTGTAAAAACTAAGATCTATGAACCCTAAATTAGTACTCGCTCCCAATACACAGTATAACTTTCATGTGTCTATCTGTAAAATGTATGTGAGCAAAAGTTTATACTTTTGTTTTAGTTTCATCATTGAATTGCTTCTGCAAATTACTTTTACAAACAATATGATACAATAAAAATTTCATGAAAATTTATTTAATTCTTTTATTTCATTGGGAACCAAATAGGTATATAAAAGGGTTTGCTGAAATATACAGATAATCATTTGGAGATAAGTGCTGAGGGATTTTATTATTTTTATTCTGTAGATATTATATTGTTTGTTATGTTTTAATCAATGCTTATTTAAAGTTTAGTATTGTATTGTTTCATGCTTAATAAAAAGAATAAAAGCTTGCTGTAATGAACAGACTTGTAAATAGATGGATAGCTAACCATCTACAACTTTGAGTATTGATCCCATATGTTCGGGTTTCCCATGCAAACAACACTATCATTTAAATGCATTTTAACAAAATCAACAGGTTTTAATATATATACACAATTCTCCAAGGGAATACTTCATCGTGATTAACATAAACCAATTTGTTGATGTATATCAATGAAATGCATCTAGTTGTATCTGAGTAACCCATAATCTTTAGGATTTAAATATTTACTATCAAAATATTGTGTATTTAACATATCTAACATAAGATATCCTTATTACAATGAGATATAGGTAAGACATGACATATTCTAATTAATTATTTGATGTGAACTTAACATATAAACATTCACAACAAATGATCTTGATTAGATAATGTCACAAAGTCATAATAAAACTTTGAAATTATATAATAAAGGAATGTATATATATTTAAAGGGAGTGTTCACGAAAAAAAGATAAGGCAAAACAAGTTCTTGTTTTCTTAAAAAACGACCTTTTCCGCTGATATTTACTAAAGCCAAGATTAAAAGAAATTTTTCCAGAGTATATGAATGTGCAGTTAGTTGTCTTGTTTTCCTTTTATAGCCAAAACTAAACAATTTTGACATAGTTTATGGTTTTTCTGTTCCTAACAGTTAAGCCTACTTTTAACATATACCTTGCTTAAAATCAATTTATAGTTACTTAGAAATTGATAAAATAAGCCATATTTTTTTATTTGATATAAAATACAATAGCAAAGCTTAAAACAGATTTTTAAAATCAGTATCTAAATTTTTAACAGTTAGTAATTCGTTTCAACTATATATGACAAGTTAAATATCCCTAGAAACATTTTTCTCTTAAAAGGTCGCAAAATCAAGAATTAAACCCTGGTTATTTTAGTTAATAGGAACCTAGTAATAGTGTCTAACTTTTTATCTTTGTGACGTAACAAAAATCCATCTCTTTTCTACGGGTTTCCTTTCCCACCTTCCCTCACATCCTTAGATTTTTGTTACGTCACAAAGATAAAAAGTTAGACACTATTACTAGGTTCGTTAATAGAATATTTTTAGTTGATCAGTATAGCAAAAGGCGCTTAGAAAATGTTAAGGATTGATAAACAGATAAAAAAATTTCCATGCAAAACCCTTTAAGCCATAGAACAAATGAAATAAGATGAAATAAATGTGACCATATAAAAAGGAAAACAATAATGTAATTTTCTGCATAGATATTATAAATGTTTTTTCAGTTCAAATTTCTTGCTCTTTCTGTTTTCTTCTTTGCCTTTATTTTTGATGCGATGCTTTATATTATTGATTCACTCAAGCCCTTAGATTTTTTTGTGTAGACTGTTATACTTTTTTAGTAGCGAAGCTACTCTATAATTCACAATGTCCGTCCGTCCGTCTGTCTGTACGTCTGTCCGTAATTTATGAATTGGGGGAAACGTGATTTTCTCGGCTCCTATTCAAGATAGACAGCTGAAATTTTTAGTGAAGATTCCCACTATATATGCCCATCTAATATATACATTGTTTTGTCCGGCTGTGTGTTATTTGGGGTGCTAGATCGATTCCTAGATTTTTACGTTTTCGTGATTTTCTTAACTCCTTTTCAAGATAAAGAGCTGAAATTTTCAGGGATTAATTAATTTTACAGTCTACATATTTTCACCAAGTTTTATTAATATTTTGTTTGTTAATTGTGGTGCTAGGATCGATTCCTAGATTTTTTATGTTTACATGGTTTTCTCAATTCCTATTCAGGATTGACGGTTGAAATTATCAGGGATTGGATATGCTCATGTTCTACATATTTCCATCAAGTTTCATTAAGATTTGTCTATTAATTGCGGTGCTTTGCTAGATCGATTTCTAGATTTTTAAGTTTTCATGATTATGAGGTTTCGTGATTTTAAAGGTGTGATGATTTCCATATTTTACCAATATTAATATTTATTATATGACACTGCTTTATAATATATCTTTTCATGTCATCCTTGTTTGTCTACATTTCCATCTTTATTGAACATTTTTAAGCTTTAAGGCAGCTTTTTAGCCGCTTTAATCTTTTTACTGTTAATCGTTTTGCTACAGTCAAAACTACACAAAATTACTTTTTTATCAGAAATATAAGTATGTAATTTTTTCCCAGAAGAACTTCAAAACTAATTAAAATCTTCTGGATTAGAGCTGGTTCTCAGGCATACTGAAAAATCGTGTATCACACAGTGTTACAAATAATTTTCCACGAATAATAAAATAAAAATCAAAAAATCATTACCAGTTTAATTGGTTTTAAACTTATATTTTTATTTTAATAATATCTATAATACGATGCGATAAATAACTAAAATGTTTTAATTCTTTAACTGTAATTACGTTAGTATCCTCCTATTTCTATGAATCTATTAATAAAAACCTGGTTTTTTAATATAAATAAGAAGAATATTATTATGTATTTAGAAATTTAATGTATATTATAAATATCCCAACACCAAAAAAAAGTTAAGAAAGAGAGATATAGAAGTATTCTCAATTGAAAAAGTGAAAGAAATCCAAAGTCTATTTATGTGTGTGTTTCTTTGTGTGTAAGTGATTAAAAGTAAAAGAGAAAAGAGGAGAGAGAAAAAAAGAGGGTTTTGTGAAAAGAAAAAAAGAGAAATAAAAAGTGAAAAGAAAAAATATTGTAGGAGAGGGATGAATTTGAGATTAACAGAAGGAGAAGAGAAGATTAGTTTTTATGAGAAAGGGGAGGTGTAACCCAAAGTTGACTATTCATGGTTGGGAAACAAGTTTGAGAGGGAAGCAAAGTATAGCGAAGGGTTCTTTTGGTTAACTCTCATACATTCTTTACCAAATAGCAAATAATAAACTATAGCCAAAATATTATTAATTTATTTATAAATCCTTATGATAAAGTAACAGGATGTCTGTATGTTTGTCAGTGTGTTTGTATGTTTGTACCGAAGGAACTCTCTAACCGCTGAACCGATTGGGTTCTCCATAACAGGGTAGCTTCTCATAGGTCCCGGGAAGGTTTATAACTATTTGGGGGAGGGTAACACCACCCTTTAAAGAGAAATCACAAAAAATCAAAAATAAGAGACTTAAACGCAACATATACTATTATTTCTCAAATTAGATAATCGAAATAAAAAAAACACACACATTTAGAGTGCCACTAGAGGCCTCTGGGGTCGTAGCTGCAAGTTTGTTATATAGTGCATAGATTTATTTTATGTGTTGATTTTAACTCTGAGTTTCTACTTCAATGTCATGTAGACAGATTCTTTATAATTGTATAATATCTCAGTAATTTTTATGTTATTTTATTCTATTTTTGTAACACAGATACTCTATAATTAGTGCAAGTCTGTACGTCTGTTTGTAGCTTGGAAAAAGTATTTTAAGCTCAGGTCATTGAGCTGTAATTTAACTATCTACTGGTAAAAATTGATAATGATTATCATCCTATAACTTTATGATTTATCTGAAGAATTGAAGAATAATTACGAATTTTTCTAATGGGGAGGATTTACCTTGTACGGGCGAGATTGCAGTCAAGGACCTTGTAGACTTGATGTACTGTCCAGGTCCTGGTCCAGCAATCCAGGAGAACTAAGGATGACTGTTACGCACCCTTCTCTCTCCAAACACCCAAGGATATTAGGTTAAGTAACATCCAACAGACAACCAACTCTCTGTGATGCACGACCTTTGTCTGAGAAGTCCCAACTGTGCATGGTAACGAGTTGCGCCTTTTTTGGGCCAAGGCATTCCCCCTACTCTAACTATTTATGTCGCGCATCTGACATAGCAGCAGTAGGAACCATTTTTAACGTCTTTAGTTATGACGCGGTGTTGGTCCGAGATTCGAACCTATCACCTTCCCGACGACGAGCGGATGCGCTACGTGTTGAGCCACGGTCGCGGGTTAATGGGGAGGATACACTGCAACCCCATATATATAGAAACTGAAATTCTAGAAATGCATTTGACATTTCCTTTTCTTAGAGGTTAAAACCAACTCATGGTATTTTTTTTATACAATCAAAGATAATCTTTTACTGACCATGTTTGGAAAAAATATCTTTTTGTTTCAGCTTCGCTACTATTTGTTGTCGATTTTGTATATGTTTGTGGTAACACCGCCACTCTATAGGAGAAAAGAAGAAGAGAATTGAATTTGAGTATTGACGCCATGAGGAGGGAGAGGGCAATAGAACTTCACCAGGAGAGGTGTCGTACAACATGCTTTTTATACTCACACACACACACACACAAACACACACACATACATGTCATACACTCACCTCTTCCTCTCCCAGAGAGCCTCTGTCAACACACACAAGAAAAGGGATAGATGGATTCTTTTGGAGGATAGATAGATATACCATGATTCTCTCGAAGCTTAGATGGATAACTTCTCGGAAAAGAAGAGATATCCCCGCCATGAGCTATGAACTCAGCTTTAGAGTTACTTTCAAACCATGAGACAGAGAGAGAGAGGGTTGGGTAGGGAAAGGGAAGTAGAAGATTTTTGGAGAAAAAGAGGAAGCCATCGGAGACATCAAGAGTAACTTTTAAGAAAGTTTCAAATGAAAGAAATCACAGTACTCTAGCAAGCTTGCTATTGCTTAGTCTCTGTCATATTACATGTAAGGCAACCATAGGCATCAATTTAGATATGTGTGTGTGTGTGTGTGTGTGTGTGTGTGTGTGTGTGTGTGTATGTGTGTATACGTGTTTGAGGGTGTAAGGGTGTGAGGATAGGGTTACTCTACGAAGCTCTACAGATAGATATAAGATGAAAATAGAGAGTAAGAAAGAAAGAGAGAGAGAGAGAGAGAGAGAGAGAGAGAGAGAGAGAGAGAGAGAGAGAGAAAGAGAGAGAGAGAGAGAGAGAGAGAGAGAGAGAGAGAGAGAGAGAGAGAGAGAGAGAGAGAGAGAGAGAGAGAGAGAAGAGAGAGAGAGAGAGAGAGAGAGAGAGAGAGAGAGAGAAAATGAGAGAGAGAATGGTGTATAGTATCTGGTAAGCCAGGTGCAGTTAGTAATGATATTGAGCCTGGAACTAGTACCCACAGGACAGGAGCATATACCCGCCTCCCACACCGAGTAACAACAGGTGCATGGCTGGGTGCGAGGGGGGCGCGGCGGAAGCTACAAACTTTATATCAGTGAATTTAGCAAATTATGATTCAATGATTTAGTTAAGTGATTTTAAATTTTGTTTATATTTAGGTTTGAAATTTTTCTTTTTATCTAGGTGATTTTAAATATTTTATTATCCCCTTTTAAGTCTGTAGTTTTGTCTTCATAATGGTTTCGCCCCTTTTGTTAAAGGCCTTGTGGCTTAAAATTGTACCCATATATTTTTCTGGGGGCTATTTCTTTTTAGAGGGCTTACCTAACCCCTTAATCTTCCCAAGAAAAAGTTAATTAAAAAACCTAAAACTTGTACGGTAAATGGATTAATTGTTTAGGTATCAAATAATTTTATGATAGAACTTTTTGAAACTTAAATTGTATGATTTAAAAGTTATTTTTCCTTTATAAAGATGTCTAAATGCCATCGATATGGTATTGTTCAAGACTACAAATTATCATTTATTGATTCAAAGTACTATACTATTAAACAATTAACATTAAACATTTTGTCATGGCTTTGCTTCTAGCCTTCAAGGAAATATCATGCAGAATTTTAACAGGATTAGTAGTAAGCTTGCCCAAAAGTAGACTTGTTTTTTTAGCAGTCACTAAGGTCTTTTAGTTCAAAAATTTATCTAGGGTATTAAAATCCGACTATTGAAGTGCTGACGGACACAAGGGCTTGTTTAAAGCATCGATAGATGAAATGAAAGAAAACATGAATTGTTAATAAGTTGTAACCTTTATGAGAATATTGTATCCATAAGTAGCACTCAATACTCTCTTACATAGGAGGAAAAACTAAATGAAATACATAATCAAATAATATCCGGTGGATTAGAACCGGTTCTCATCCATACGAAAAAAAACTATGTCCAGCATCGTATTATATCCAGTTTTCTACGAATATATAAATGTACAATCATAGGATTAAAACCATGTTTTTTAACCCGTGCCTTCGGCATCTCGGGCTAAAAAAACTGGTTTTAATCTTATCAGCGTACATTTTATATCCGCGGAAAGCTGTTTATAATACGATGCGAGAAATAACTATTATGATATGGCTGTAAATTTGATCTTACACCAAGTTTATATAACCTACAATTAACCAGGGAACCCCTTCTACTTTTATCCTCAGTAATAATATCTTGCAAAAAATCACTTAAAATACTGTATACTTAAAAAAAAAATCTGGGATTTTATTTAATTTTTGTATATGAGAGGAAAGATTAACTCAATTCTTAAAAAAATATTTAATTTAATTTTAGTACAAACCAAAACATTTTGTGCTTTTGTAGTATTGATATCTCTTAAAGGGATTCAGTTTTTAAACCTAATAAGAGCCCCTTTCAGTGTTTTGTAGTAATTCATTTTGGCTTCATAGTATCTTTTTTTTTATATTTATATGATTAAATTAATCATTAAATTTTGTCTTTTGTCTAATGATTAAATAGATTTATTATTACTTGGATCTTACACCAGATTATCATGTACTATAATAAAGTGAAACTTGTAGCTGACATAAATAACGATTCCCCCCATCCATCTCATTTACCCCCCCACCCCTTCCGCTTCCTACTGGATGAACTAACTGACGTTCATAAATGATGTTTATGAGCGCAACCTAACTTGACGAAAATTTTTCCCTTGTCATAATATCTACGTTTATTCTATTACCATTAATGATTATGTTTTGCTTACAGAAACAATGCTGACAAACTAGTTTTTCTTAATATAAAATAAATTATAAATTGCATTTGTCTGAATCAAATGCCATGCTGATATCAAATTTTCAAAATTGCACAAAGGATAACCTAACATAACATATGTATATATCTGTGCAAGATAAAATAAAAAGATATGTTTGTCTTTTTGCAAGCAATCCTTGCATTTTTTACTGAAAGTTTTAAAAAGCTCTATATTTTCAAACTTTGATTTTATGACTTTCATTATCCTATTTGCTTAAGATAAAAGATTATAATATTCCTATAATAAAAGAACTTTTTTTGTAAGAGGTTTGTAAACTCTTTTTCATTTGAAAGATGCCAGTCTGTATCTTGTTTTCGTATATTTATCATGTATACTTAAGAAGTAAAATGTTTGTATTAAAGTTTTTCAAATAAGATCTCGGCTGGATTAAATAATTCACACTTTTTATTAAATTTATTTATTGGTAGAACGTTCCAATCATACCCATAGAAATGTTTCTCTCTCCTGCCAAAAAGATTTTTTTTATAATAATAAAAGTTTGGAAACCCCCATTCCTGTTCCCTCTATTAAAGTGTATAAACTTTTGCTTTTGACGAAGCTTGTAGTAACTTAAAATATTATTAAGTAAAACTGAATTATATAATGCTTTAGAATTATTAAAGTTTTCTGTGAAAATTATCTATATTTTTATCAAAGCAATTTGTTTACTTTTTTACCGTGTATTTTCTATTTTTAGCATCTCCTATGAATGTAATTTATTGCCGAGATTGTATTTAGAATTTTCTTATATAATTTGCAGTGAAGCCAAGTCAGGTTTAAAGGAAAACATTATTAAAAATATAAAAAAATTTCCTCATATTAAAGTGATGCTCATCAAAAAAGATGATCAAACATTAGCAAATTTCTAGTTATAGTGATTCTTTTAATAATGTATTAAATTTCAGTTAATTTTCTTCGCTTAAATGTAGTTTCTTTATTATTGGTATGCTTACGTTCTATGACACTAATGTCTTCGCTACTAGACTCAAAGGGATCCCCCTTATCTGTTTTTGATTTTTGGGGGGGGGGGGATTTTGCTTTTTAGTGGGGTGGGGGTGTCCCATACCCCAGAAAATTGGTATACTCCTTGAAGGGTATAGCACAATCGGTTCAGCAGTTACCGATATCTTAAGCTTTACACAGACAGATATAATTCTACTTAGATGAACTACTCTTATAATTTGTCCTAATTATGAAGCCAAAAACAAACATCTTTAAAGTGCCCGACCGTCACTATTATAGAATTTTTTCATCCTTATTTTATAGTCTTAGTTTAAACAATATTAAATAAACGTTTGGTTTTCATATGCAAAATATAATAATACATGAATTTGGTTCTAGTTTAAATTTGTATAAATATATTGCGGGTATTTTGAATTTTGACTTGAATTTACAACTATTGCTACACAACAAGAAATATTTAATTTCTACTTTTTACAAAACTATTTCTAAACCATGTTTACAGATATTGTAGATACATTAGTTTATTAATAGATTTGTATTTCTACGAAATTGTAATTTACAAAAATATTTACGTTTAAAAGACATAATTTGTCCTTTATTTTTTGTTATAATATCAAAGCAGTTCCCAGGGACCACATAATCTCAATCCATTTCCCGTTCTTTTCAAAAAATATAAATAGGAGTCATAGACGTCCAAGGGGGGGGGGTTAAAGTGGGGATTACCCCCCCCCCTATTTGAAATTTACCCCTACCCTAGGGGTGCCGTAGGCACCCTCAACCATTAAGCAGGGGGTATTTACTCCCCCCCAAAAATAAAATATCTCTAATAAAAAAAATTTTAATACTGAATATTTAAGAAAATTTTAATTACCCCCCCCAAAAAATTTTACCCCGGGGGTAAATTTTGGGGGGGTCAAACAAAATTTACCCCTGCCAACAGATTTCAGGGGGGGTAATTATCCCCACCCCCAAGCAAATTTAGCCCCGGGGTAAAATTTTTTTTTTGGGGGGGTGGTAAAAAAAATTTGCGGCATTTTATCTCCCCCTAAAACGAATTACACCCCCTTAAAAAAATTTTACCCCCCCCCAAAAAAAAATAAAAAGCTTGGACGCCCCTGAGTTGTGGGATATTGTTTTTTAATGTTTTACTTCAATAAGGAAATCAATGTATGAATATGCTAATGTAACTATGAATGTACCATTCCAGTTTCGTCTATATTGAAAGTGGAATGGTGCATTGCATAGGCCATGATGATATCATTATCAAGAGAGGGGAAAATCATACATTTCTTTTTTAGAGGGGCAAAATCGCAATCATAGATGCTGTGAGTATTGGTGCAAAAAATATGACGTAACAAAAAAAATTAGCCAATGAGAGTCCACTATAAATTTTACCATTGGTCAATAACGGCCTCTCATTGGCTAATTTTTTTTGTTACGTCATATTTTTTGCACCAATACTCACAGCATCGCAATCATAGATTTTATTTCTACTTTTAAAAAAGTGATTTCACCCTCATAAATGCTATAGGTTAGGTTTTATTTGGTACAAGATAGCCTTACAATCTTAGGGCACCGATGAGGTTTCAGTGGTTTAAATGCAAGATGGGGGAAAGAACCAAAATCAAAAATCAAATATGAAACGTTTCTATTTGGTAAAGTGAAAAAAGAGCAGAATTCTTTGAAATACGGGGAAATATGGTTGTCATGTGGAATACAGGATGCTCACTAAATTCTTTTGGGGGTAGCATATTTTGGGAGAAAAAAGGGCATCAAGCCATTTTGTTGAATGGTTTTAATCCCTCAAACTTTTTGTAATGCCTTTTTGTGTATTAGGGGACAAAATAAAATTTTTTTAACCAATATTTTGATTATAATCGATCCCTGGAACATTTTATCGTGAACTAAACCTGATCCCATATTTTGATATCACAACTATATAAATAAATTTTTATGATAAAAAACAAAATGTTAAAACAGAATGTCCACCCTGAATGTATGCATATTGTATTTATCGAGGGCAGAGCAAGTGGTGTGTGCGTGTTTGTGTGTGTTTTTGAGAAGTAAAGTGAATTATATATAAAGTTAAACATCAATTCAGAATCATTTATCTATAATACAAAGTAGAACGATGTCTGTCCGTCTGTCCGTCTGTCTGTCCGTCTGTCCGTCTGAAGCTTAAGATCTCAGTAACCACTGAACCGATTGGGCTCTACTCTTCAGGGAATATACCTACTGGTCCTGTGATGGTTTTAAGCTATTTTGTTGGGGGGTGGGACACCCCCAACCCCTCCAAAAACAAAAAAAATCCCCCCCCAATTTTTTTTTTTTTTTTTTTACAAATTTTACGAATTTTATGAATTTTACGAATTTTACGAATTTTACGAAATTTACGAAATTTACGAATTTTACGAATTTCGCGAATTTAATCGCAAAATGTTTTCCTGCTGGGTAGGTGCGAAAATTTGTGATCCGTTCTGCTGGGTAAGTAATAGAAGATGTAATTATACCTCTTGGGGCAAAGCCCCTAGAGGCTAGGGGCGAAGCCACTAGTCCTTAATATTATGTTTTAAATTATATGGATGCAGAATAGAAAAAAAGTAAGGTTCTTATTACAGATTTTAATACACAGTCAATTCGATAGTGTTATCATTTAAAATTTAATTTTACTAGCGGCAGACTAATTTTTTAGGGTTTCTTTCCTTAGTTTACCCCCCAAAACGTTTTGTTAATGTCAAATGCGCATTAATTCACGATTTATTATCAAAGCGTTAAAGTTGATAAAATTCAAAAAAAGAATTGGTTAAACGCGATTTTCTCTGCTCCTATCAAACGTTCATGGCAGTCGGACTGCTTTCCTTTTTTTTTACATACTTTTCCATTTGTTTGGTGTTTTTGGTCCAAAATTTTCTGGAAAATTGTATCAAAAAATAATTTTCCGTCATTATAAGTGATTTTCGTGTTTATAGAGGAAAGGACAAGTAGCTTTATTATTCTTATGGCAGTATCAAATTTGCATGTGAAATTATTTCACAGAAGACAACTTTTTTTTGTGTGTTTCGCTACTTATGGATGTTGTCATCCTTGTTTAAAATATATTTTTAGAAACTTGTAAATAATAGACAACTTTTCTACATAAAGAAATGAGTCGTAGTATATTATTTTGTGTAAAAATAATATTTACTGCAAACTTTTAAAAACTTCTTCGAATTTCCCATGTACTACCTTTATTTATTTATTTTTTTTATCTTTCTATCTTTGCATGGTGATTCCTGCAGCAGATAGGTATGATTAAGAAAACATAGCAACTCTATAATCGTTATCAGAATGTCCGTACGTCCATTTTAAACATGTTGATTTTTTAACTTTTTTAACAACAAATTTTTATGTGATATATTTATTTACTATTTATCTATCTATGTATATCTCTCATTCTCGGACATGACTTTTTATAATCTGTAGAGCCTTTTTCTAAATTAAATTTGCAACACATTAAAATAAAATTTATTTCCCAATATATTTGAGCAGAGTAACTTTTCTAAACACAATTTTTGCAAAAATATTAATAAAATTATATTTTTTTATAAGGTTACCCCTTCCCCCCGGCCCCCTCCCATTAAAAAATAAATATATTTGGGGTTTCTATTATATTTCATGTAGTATTGGATATAGAATATACGTGGATATTATGACAGGTTAAAATTGTCTTCAATTTTGGTTGGTTAGTTCGTTCATCCAGCAGGAGGGGAGGTGAAGTGATATATGGAGTGGATGGGATGGGGATCTTTCTAGTCTCTAGCTATGAGTTTCACTTTATTAGAGAACAAGTAACAATAAATGCATTCATGTAGTGGAATAACTTTTTAACAATGAAGAAGCTTTACTATCATATCTATATTGATCTAAATATAAATTATTATTTTGAGGGTGCTTTCACTTTGTTTCTGGAAGGTACAATTATCGAAGATGCGACATAATTCAGTACATAATACTAAACGTTCAAATTTGATCCATTTTTATCTGAAAGTTTAAACAATATTTTTTGGTTGATCACATTAACCCTAAAAGAACTGATTTTTTCTTTATTTCTTGTAATGATTAGCTTTCTTATCTTCAAACTAATATTATCAAGTTTTGACTGGCTCTTTCATTTGTTGTTTAAATGTTAAAACACCCTCTTCTTTGAAGTGCTTTGTAAAATACATTGTTTTCTCACTTCAAAGTTCTGCACATAGAATCAAAATAAGGCTCCTTCTAATGTTTTCGTCGTGGAATTAGTAAAGTAAATAGCATACAAATAGTATTTTAACCCATTAATAGAACTAATTGCCTAGAAGATAAACAAAATTTTTGTACGCTTCACGCAATCTTTTGATTTTTACAATGATTTTTTTTTGCTTTTACATGAGTGGACTATAGTAATGATCTTTGTCGACAATATCGCTTGAAATGAAAGTGCTCATAGCTGAAAAGTTATCGATATAACGACATTGCTAATCATTTTGACTACATATACCCATGTTGATTTAAAACAACACAAAAATTAAAAATAAATATTTATCGTAAATTTAGGTTGTTAACATGGAAATCATTTATATCAGCCCACTGCGAGTTTTACTTTATCAGAGAACATTAAATCTGGTGTAACATCCAAGTAATTAAATATCGGTTTTTATGTAGTTCTTTTTTGCAATATTATTGTAGTTTTGTTTGGTATATTAAGTCTGTACAATGTACTTACCAACAAGTAGCTCTGCTAAAAACTATTTCAAAGTAAAAACAACTAAATAAATTATTTATTAATTTAGGTTTTACAATTTTGCTTCTTAAAAACAGATACTGTTGTAGATAAAATTTATGAACAATTTAACATTTAAAACATCTTTTAAGATTTAAATAAGTCATTAATCCCCTTGATGGGTTTCAAAATTTCTATTATGATGATAAACAAAATATCCCATTCTGTAGATTAAGATTATTGCTTTAAAAACTGCTAGTTTGAACCAACCAATCAGTATTTTAAAGGTTCCCAAAGTTTTTATCCAATGAATGAGAAAATAGTTTAGAAAACAATGAGTACCAATCAGTATTATTTACCCCTTCTTGACATATTTTTATTTATTTATTGAAGATTAATAATGAAACATTGGGGTAAACCATCGTAATATAAATAAATAATGATTCCTAGGTCTGTAAACAAATTAATTATAATCAATATGTAATAATTTGTGGCACACTTTATAGTATGTAAATGACGTTATTTGATCTTATGAATAGAATAATTATAGAATCATTAATAAATATGTCATACTCATGAAAAGGAATGAATTTTCTCAAAATTAAACTGAAACACAAACGGTCAGACAATCCTATCAAATGACTGTCAGTATATATTTATATATCTTGGTAGATTTAAATGCTATTTGATGGAGGTGGGAGAGTGAGGTGACAACCTCCCTAAATGAAAAATATTTGTTTCTGAGGCAATGAACGCAGACACATGTTATATTGTCTGTCTGTCAGTCTGTCAATATTTTTACCTTAAGATCTCTAAACTATCTTAATCATATGGCTACCATCTATTTCAGAGAGGGTAAATCCATTGTCACAAGATAAACTGTCTTTGACAAAAATTGCTCTTTTTTTTACTTTTTCTTATTTAAAGATAAAAATGTATATTCTCGTTTTTCCTCCAAAAAATCACGTTTAAATGACGTTTATCAATAGGGATAAATTTAGAAACTTATTATGGGCTCATGTGAGATAATTGTACGTACATAGATGAACACTTATAACAAGAACGACAAAATAAATCAGTGTTTTTTGTAGCATAGCCACTCACTAAAGCTAAAACATGTAATTGCATTTATAGTTCATATGATTGTGTTTGATCTTTCTAAGAATCAACTTTGAAAAAATTAAGTAAACATGTTTTGAATTGACGTTTGACATTCTTGAAATGCTTTTTAAAGTTGCTAAAAGTTTTCTAATTTACCTATTTGTTACGGGAATCATCATTAACATAATCTACAAGGACTATGCTAAAATTAACGATATCCGTTATGGACGTACGGACCGTCACATGTTCAAAAGATTCGCTTGAAAAAAAGGTAATATATTTGGAATAAAAGTTAATTAATTTTCAATTACACGAAGAAAAAACTTAATTATACAGAAAATATTTGTCTCAGAGAAAATAAAGAATGCTTTGCCTTTTAATGCCAGAGATGATTCTTCCTTTATTTATCTTCAAGGATAAAATTATTCATAAATGGCGCAAAGCCCAACAAATAAGATAGTCTAATAAACGAGCTTTAATATTTATGATATAGGATAGAAGTTTGCAAAATTGATTGAATATAAAACATTTAATATTTTGATGAAAGCGATGTTTTACTTAATAAACTTTATGTTTAATCAGATTAGGAATAACTTCCCAAAGTTATAAGTTTATATATGCCCCTTCTAAGATTAAACAAGGATGACAACATCCATAAGTAGCGAAGCACAAAATTTCGTGATGGGACTGACGGTCATTGTTGTTTTTTCAAATGACGGGAAATTTAATTTTGATATCTTTAACTGAAAAAATTTTGAAAATCGATTAATAAACACCAAAGATATGGGGGAAAATGTAAAAAATATAAAAATAGCCAAAAACCTGCAAAAAGGCAGTCTGACCGTCATTGTTGTTTTCTTCAAACGATGGGAAATTTAGTTTTGATATCTTTAACTGAAAAAAGTTTGAAAATCGGACCATAAACACCAAAGATATGGGGGAAAATGCAAAAAATATAAAAATAGCCAAAAACCTGCAAAAAGGCAGTCTGACCGTCATTGTTGGGTCTCTAAACGACGGAAAATTTAATTTTGATACATCTAACTGAAAAATTTTTGAAAATCGGACCATAAACACCAAAGATATGAGGAAAAATGTGGAAAATAAAAAAATAGCCTAAAACCTGCTAAAAAGCCGTCCGACCGCCATCGATGTTTTATAGTTAATTGTGCTCCTTAATGATGGGAATGTTGTCAAAAAATTTCAGCTTTCTATCTTTTATAGGGGCTGAGTAAATCCCATTTCCCCCATAGCGTTACGGACTGACGGACTGACGGACGGACGGACGGACAAAGCGAATTATAGAGTAGCTTCGCTACTAAAAACACCACGATAAAAAGAGGATAAAAATAGCTGTGTCTACTTTTTGTTAATGATTTTAGTGGAGGTCCACTATTTCATTGTTGTACTGAAATTCTCATGCAAAGTTAGAATTTGATAGGACGGTGTTTATAAGGTATAACCAACAAACGAAAAAATCTAAAATATTATTTGCGGGGCAAATGGAGAGGTCATCAATTTTACGATTTGTTGCCCCCCAATGACAGCTAAAAAACACGTACAGGTTTCGTAAATTTTTCCCGAATTAATTTCGTTATTGGTATAAGTTGGGTATTTACATTTACAATTAGAACTATCCGGACAAACCATAAAATTGTAAACGCTTGTACTTAAAAATAATCACAAGGATGACATCATTCATAAAAGTTCAGCTCTGAAATAAAAAGGAAGGACAATAACCTTTTTTTACTGTTTTTTAAAATTAAAAAAAGAACACTTTATTTTCTTGTACAAAAAAGAGAGAATATACGGAAAATATATGACTTATTTTCTACTACATGAGTACAACTATACATAGTTCTGATATATAAATATAAGGAATCATAGATTTACAATTACTTTTATACACCTTTATACAAAATAAATAAATATATAATAGATTTATTTATGTTACAAAAACATGTACATATATATTAGAGTTATAAACAGTTATTTACATTTAGTACTCACTTGCAGAAAATTAAACAGTAATTTGAACCCTACTGGCCTTTTTTAGTAGCGAAGCTACTCGTTAAATTCATTATGTCTGTCCGTCAGTAACGCTAAGCGGAAAATAAAATTTACTCAGCTCCTATTAAAGCTTTTCTTCAACATTCCTATCATTATACAGCCTTACTGGACATACACATTATAATAGTTTTTAGGTCTAATTCAGATTATTATGCTTTATATTTCTTTGGATAAATTAAGACAACTCTGATTACTCTTTAATTGTAAGGTCTATTTTCTAGATGTTATTATAGATGTTTTCATGTTAAGATACCATTTATTTTTATTAAATTTATCCTCTCTCTATTTTGTATAATTTATTCATTATTTACAGGGTGTCCTAGAATCTATTTATTTTGTAAAGTTATTTTTGATTTTTAAAAGCGAATCTTTTCTATAATTAGGGTCGGTCCGTCCGTTTGTATGAACGTACTGGTTAGCTCTTGAATTTGAACTTGTTACAATTGTATCAATTTCAAAACGTTGCATGATGATTCAGTTTAGAAAGCTTCGAAAACCGTTTATTTAAAACATGCTGATTTTCCAACATTTTGACAATTTTTTTTGGTATGATCCTATTCATCTGATTTTGTAATAATGATTCTTAGGACAACAAGGTACAATATTTAAAACGAGGCATCTCTTTAATAAATCCTAAAAATGAAAGTATGTCGTTTTACTGTAGCCAATATTCACGCAATTTTGCGACAAGTATATGTACAATTAAAAAATAAGGAACATAAGGATAAAAGGTTGAATACTCCCTCCCTATTTCATTGTAAAATATTACTTAATTAGTAGAAAAGTTTTGAGAAAATCTTAATGTTAATTTTATATTCTTTCACAAGGTTTTGTCAGAATTGATAATAATTAAAAACAATTTATATCTTTTTTTAAAAAAATCAGATGTATGCTTCAAATATCCAGTGTAGTTGTCTGGAAATTACATGTATTTTTAAAATAGTCCAATGTGGTGGAATAATAATGAAATTTGAAATCTGAATAGGAAGATATATATCCTGGATAACTGTAAATATCTATGATATCTAATTTGTTATTACACTAGTAGGAAGAAAATGTAAATATTGACATTCAATAAAATCTATTTCTAGATATAGATAGGTGTTAATATATTATGAACAAAAAAAATCTAAAAGCTAAGTTTGGTACTTTGCAAACAAATATGTATAAGAAATTGGAAAACATTGCTGTATTTTTTTTTATCTTCTAGAAAGCCTGAAAAGAAACTTTTGATTTTCAGAAAGTCCCCTTTAATTATATTGATTTTTAAGTTATTTCAAAAGTGAAAATTCCTTGAACAAAATGTATTTAATCTCAAAAATGAAGCCGTCAACTCAAATTAAGACCATAAGCTAATAGATGTAGAGTATATGTGGACATTATGAAATGGGAAAAATTGTCGTATATGGAACTCGTTTATTGGTCAGTTTGTTCATCCAGTAGAAGGGGAGGAGATGAGGCAAAGAAGATGGATGGGGGGTATCGTTATTTTAGCCCGCTGCGTCTTTCACTTTATTAGAAAACATAAAAATCTTGTGTAAAATCGAAGTAATAATATATGCATTCATAATATACACACTTTATTACAGTCTTTTTCATTTTATGGGAATACCTTTTCTTGGGGGTAATGTTTGTTTAGCACACCTTCGGATATATAGTCATACAATTAGTGGTGGATAGATAGATAGTAAATTTATAAGAATAGAAATATAATCCAGATAACTACCTGGATCTGTCTTGGGGGCCTCTTTTGTCTGCTAGCAAAATTCTTTTTGCTCTTATGCAGCTACTTGGCTGTGTTAATATTGCCATGCTATTGGCTGCTATTCAAAGACCCAGTCTATGGGTTGGGCACATTTATTTACCCCTTCCCCCTCCATTGTTTTACTTTAATAGGTAGATAAATATGAATACATATGGATAGATTACAAGTAGATGGTTAGAAAATAAATGGATTAATAGAAAGTTGATGGAAAGATATTTTTAATCAAAAAAATGTATGCCCTTGTAAGGATAAAAGAAATACAAGTTTTATTTTCACCTGCCTACCTATATAAAATTTAACATATTTTGAATTATTCATTGTAAAAGTTGAAATTAGTTTTAAAGAATTAAGTAACGTAGAACATGTGTTTATAAACTTACAACATTGTCTTTTACGTTTCCAATTTGGATTAGACCAATTGCATTTATAAAATCTATTATGTAAATCTAGTCTAGTTTAGTTTATCTGTATAACACTCAATTGTATTTGTTTTGTAACATGAAATTCTGCTCAATAACTCACGTTGTCCGTTTGTCAATCTATTTATATGTGCGTTGCTTCTTTAAGATGTTCATATCTTTTTCTCAGGGCTCGGCAGCCGCACCTAATCCGCTTGTAAGGCTTATTAAATCCGCCATTTTATAAATTTAAAATTTAGCTCTAATTTCTAAACCTGTTCCTAAACAGACAATCCATCCTTTCGGAATTTCAGTTTTTACACACAATCGGGTTTAAATTTGAGGCTTATGCGCGGCTGCCGAGCCTTGCTTTTTCTCCCCTCTCCCTTATTTTTTATGCGTTACTACCGAGTGCGACAACAAATCAAGAGTAACTTTAAGCCGAGCCCTGAAGAAAATATCCAAAATTCCAAAATAATAAGATTAACTATTGTGTATTGTGTATTTTGATTTTGCAATTTAATTTCAATTTTACTAATCTTCAATGAATGTTTTAATTCTAGCGTGTTAGTGTGTATATATGTGTGTGTGTGTTTTAAGTGTTTTCCTCAAACATAACCTTAATGTAATACAGAAGTAAATTAATTATTCATAGCTAATCTTTATTTCATCGCACATTCTATGGAATAAAAATATAGAGAGATAGTTGGGAAAAAAAGATCAAATAGAAATTAAACACTCGAATTTGTAACAAAATGTACGTTTGAAATTTTATTTCCAAATTTTATTGCTTTGATAAATGACGATGTTCAAAGAATACTTACTAATGTTGCAATGCTACTCTAAAACTTTCAATGTCTTTACGTTTGTTTGTCTTTCCGTCCTATGTGAATTGGGATTCCATTAACCCTTACAGATCGGGTCCCTATTCCCACCTTCCTGTTACAGATAAAGACGTAATTTTTTTTTCTGGTGGTTCATGTGTATTTTTAGAGAAAATTACTTTTTCTAGTTATAGCGGTCAGGCCGCTCCTTAGCCGCTTTTTAGCGGCCAGCCGCTAAATTTTAAAACAGCTGTAGAGCGGCCAATTTTGCAGCTAGGATGACCAAATTTTAGGACGAACTTTTATTTTTCATAACAAAAAAAATTACGGCAAATAACGGAAACCGCCATTTTCGGCGGTTACGGCGGTAAAACGGCGGTTGGCGCCGCCATTTAATATTTTATCTGTTTATTGTTGCTCAAGGATTTACAAAAAAAAATTATAGGTCTCTAGCTGTAATAGAAGCCACGATATTCATGATATATGTCTGTAGTAAAAGCCCGACAAAAATCGGTCATAATGTAGGTCAGGGAGCGGTTAAACGGTCATAACACCCCTTTTTCTCAGAAGGTCATTAATATCTAAGTATTCACCAAAAAGTTTTTAGGTTTCTACCTTATACACAAAAGTCATAATGTAGAAATTAAGATTTATTTATAATTTTTTCTAATTTTGGCGCTACCCAACCGACTTTGACCGGACGCCACGACCGACACAGACCAGATATCCTTACAAGATCAACTCTTGCCGACGTATAATTACTAAACTTAAAAAGTCATGAAGTCACAATTCTCTATCTTACCTACAAAAAAAATGACATTGAAAAAACTAGAGGGGCGGTCAATATGACCCCCCCCCCATCCAATCTGTAAGGGTTAAAGTATGTTTTTTTTTCTGCTGATCAATAAGAATCCTAAAAAAACTACTTGGTCCGTTGGTCTGTCAATGGTCTGTAATATTGTTTTTAAACGCTTAAGCCATCACAGAAGTTCTTTTTTGGGGTGAAATAAAACCTAATAGTGATATGTCCTATACAAGATATCCAGGTAACAACAAGAATTACGAGAAAATTTTCGTAAGGTTGCTAACATGGAACTTAATTATTTGTCAGTTCTTGCATCCAGTAGGAGGAGATGGGATGGGGTAAAGCGGGTGTATGGGAGGTATTGTTATTTCAGCCAACTGTGAGCATCTCTTAATCAAAGTTCATAAAAATCAGGTGCAACATCCAAGTAATTATATATCGATTTTAATTGTATATTTCAAACGTTTTGTTAAAGTCAAACTAACACAAAATAGTTATTAAAAGCATGAAACTATATCGTGAGGAAAGATATCAAATCCAAATCAATATTTATGAAGCTTTTTAAAGTATCTATAAAAAATATACTGCTTACTGGCCTACCATTGGTCAATTATTAGTCTATGTGGTCTCATTGGACATTTGTATAATATGACGGCTTTTTTATAGGCACTATAAACAGCCTCATATTTATATTTTATGAAAATATATATGTTTTTCTCTGCCAATTTCCTTACATTCCCTACATTTTGAGGTAATCTTGTTTGTATAACTAAAAGTTTTTTTCCTTAAGTAGGTGCTGACAGCGTTTTTACAAAGCAACTTTAATTAAGGGCAGCAAGAAAAAAGTAATTTAATTATAGAAATATCAAATAAAGAAAATTGCATCAATGTATATTTATGAATAGTCAATTAAATGCTGAAATTTTATAGACTTGATTTTTTACTCTTAAGTAAGAACACCTTTTCGGCGGCCTTCCGTTTTTTTAGCTGCTTTATTAAATATTAATCAACCTTACCTCATAAGATAGAAAGATGGAAAAATGGATTTGTTATTTAATTCTGTCATTAGAGGGGGTTTGAGATAAATACCATCCCCACTGCATTTGATATATGTTTTGAAATATAATGACTTGGTAGATGTTTTTATTGTCATAAATCTCGAAAGGACTACTTGAAACCTAACCCAAAATTTATTGACCAATTAATAATAGTCATTTATCGCATCGTATTATAGACAGCTCCCCGCGGATATTAAGATTAAAACAAGTTTTAATAGCCCCGAGGGGCCTTATGCGCTGGATAACATACTGGTATCAATTTGAAATTTTTTATTTTATTATTTCTGGAAAATTTTCTGTAATGCGAAACTACACATGATTTTTTAGTACGACTGAGAACTGGTTCCAATTCAGTTGATATTAATCGGGTTTAGATTTTAACTGTAATTGATTTTGAAAATAATTCTGTTTTTACCTAACAGGCAGTAAAAACTACTTAAGTGGTAATAAGAGTACAACTATTTGCCAATTAAAAGTTATTATGTACTTGGAAATATTTAGAATAACACTTTACTGTACTTTACACTTAAGTATGTTTTCGCAAATCAAATATGTAATACGTACAGGTTGTATTAAACAAATCAGTACACAGAAAATCTATAACTAGGGAAATAACGTACTATATAGTGTGACAAACCTACCTCTGAGCTAAACGCTTTAGTATTTTTTAAAAATTTGTAAAAGATCTTTGAGCACAAAATTCACTGAAAGTAAGCCGATATAACATTAAAATCCAATGTGAACAAAGAAAAAACAAGAGGGCACAATTCAAAAGTGATATAGATGTTTCTTGAATAACTTTGTCCACAGGCTGAATTTGAAAATTGAATCTATAAATCGAAACTCATCTGCTTAATTGAAGAGGCTGAACATGGATATTATATAGAGTACTGGAGTCTTTGTTTTTGTTTATGTGGCTATTAGTAATATATCGTAAATTTCACCTTGGCTGATTTTAAAACTGGTTTACCACTTTATTATTCTATGGTGTACTGTTGTAAATCTATTTTTGTACAAAAAGATTTTTTTTGTGATTTTTTAATGGTTCCTGAAACCTGCACAAAAACGTATAATCAAGCTAATTTTTACATATTATTTTTTTCTCTTTTCTATGTACTCTTCCATCCTTGTGTTGCTAGCTATAAAATTTTTCTTGCTCGTTAATATCGGATTATTGACAATCTATTTTATAATTTACCAATTTATATATTTTTAATCAATTTTGTGATAACGAACCTTGAATAGAGCTAGTTAAGGTGTATTTAGGATATTATTAAATAAAATTTATTTCTTAAGTACTCGTTACAAGTTGAGCAGCCACAAAAAGCTGTTATTACTTTTAATAGAAAGATAACAGTCAAATGTAATATTAATTTAAGAAGTCATTTTAATTCAATATAAAAGGTTTTTTTTGTGGATGCTTAAAATTTAGGTTTTCTTTGTGTTTGTATGCGGGGACATTGGACTGTTTATAATACTAGTACCCAAAGTTTTATAATAACGTTTTCTTATTTATTGGCTCAACAACTTTGGGGACTTTCATTGAATTTTGATTGTTATTTTATTAAGTATCCAAACGTTTCAACCACTAAATGTAATCTACAGATGGGGTAATTTTGTTTACAGTATTTAGGTATGTATATTAATTTTTGGTAAATTTTCTTATCCACCTGAAATAATTGTATATATAAATATACAAAATTACCTTTGGATCAGATACACCTTAAGTATAGAATGGCGGTGCAACTGTGGTATGCGGCAGCTCTGGACCATGCAGAAACCAAGACATTATAGTGATGCTACGCACCTAGCTAAATCCTGTTATTCTACAATTGTAAAGCCACCTGAAAATATGTCAGATAACGGTACTGATTTCATCTCTCAGTTGTCCTGCAAATGGAGGGAGGGGTGTTACCCCTCCCTCTCCCATCTTAAGCACCGGAACCTTCCCCTTCAACCACCAAGTTATCAGCACCACCTCAACCCTGAGGATAAAGGATCTAAACCTGCCCTCACCTGATAGAATCACCCCCACACAGACTGTTGTTGTCACAAGTAATCATCAAACCTTCCCTCTTTAGTACCCAGACCTACCACTCAACCCCTCTATGCTTATCTACCTATTGTGCTGCTCCATGGGCTATCCTGCCTGCCCCAGACAGGGATAGCCATCTACCTAACCATTGCAATTATCTATGTTTTACTGTATGATTTATCTTTAACTATCTTTATTCCTAATCCATATGTATTTATATTATGGTTAACTGTATTCTTAATTCCCCCCACCCTTTCCAGGGATGGGGGATCATGATTGCCCAAACTGACTATTGTATATGTATTATAATGCTTTTATGTTATGATTATTTATTCCTATCCATGTAGTTATTGTTTGTTGTATATAGCTTGAGTATCCTTTAAACCTTCAATAAAGTGACAACTGAAATAGATGTTGATTCTTGTCTAGTGAATGCTAGAGAAGCGTAGCTTCTCTATAGTAAGGTGTCCACGTCTGTTCACACTGCCGTAGTCTTTATTCGAACTCTGGTGTCTGCCATTTACCCTAGGCGGATACCACAACTTTTGGTGACAGCTGTGTGAGATTACGGCGAACCACAAGTGTAGAGCAGACGCGCAGCTGAGGCTAAGGTACTCCCAGCAGTGAAACTGGCAAAACAGACACAAGCAACCTGAATTACCCACCCTGGACAGCAAGTCTAACTCTGCATCCGGCAGTTGTGGAAGTGAAACTTGACGAAGAACTGCGAGAAGCGCCGACATCTAACGGAGAATTGAGCGCTCAAAAGGCTGAAACAGGCCTGCGGACCGGCTGAAACAAGCCAAATAAGTGTAAACGGCTGAAAATAGGCCAATTTTACTGCAAGAGATAGCAGGATCCGAACCAGTGGCGCTAGCAGGACGGGACATTCCCTGCCGCCATCAGCTGGATTTGGATAAGCGGCGCTAGCAGGACGGGACATTCCCTGCCGCCGATAGGCTGAAACACGCCACATAGCTGCAAGCGGCGCTAGCAGGACGGGACATTCCCTGCCGCCGATAGGCTGAAACACGCCACATAGCTGCGAGCTGCGAGCCAACATACGAGTGTAGTGCACCAAAGCAGAGAAAACTACGTCAACTCCAAGTATCCTGAGAGGCTACAACGCAGCCACCCATCTAGAAAAACAGATATTATATCACATTGCAGGGATTACCACCCTGGTGTGATGGTTAAACAATAGATTTATGAGCAAAGATTGGCAAACAATTTGTTGTGTTGTGATAAAACTAAAAATAGAACAGGCTTGGATTTACTGTGTATTGTGATAACAACTAAAAATAGAACAGGGTTGGTAAACAAATCTGTTATGTAATTGTGATAAGGACAAAAATAGAAGCTAGATGTAATATAACAAATGCCCTGATACACAATCTAATTACCTCAAGCCTACAGCACAACAACAATACACCCCTTATTTCAGAGGAAAGGGAGGGGCTCACTCTCCATTGAAGAGAATACAATCAAGGTGATATAAAAATAAACCTAGGATTAAGGAGAGAGGGCAACATTACCTCATTACACAGTTGCCTCAAACCCACGGCATTCCCCCCTTCCTCACAGGGGGAACGGACGGATTTACCCCGTCCCCTCACGCGCTTCCCCCCTCCTACCCACACTTGACTAAGTCCGCCCGCGGTGTGGAGCTAGTGACCAGGAACACAGAGCGCCATTTACGGGTAGCGCAACGGAGTGCGGAAATATCATAAAATTCAACGGACAAAGCGGACCAACGAGAGAGCGAGTTGAGGGATAAGTGCGCGTTTTATCTGTGTGCGCGGATTGACGGTGCGTAAGCGCGCTGCACGGAAAGGAGATTTCACGCACACACACACACACACAGGAGAGGGGCCACTCTATAGCATACAACAGAGATATTTTTTTAGGAGAAAAACTTGCAAGCTCCTCCCTCCCTGTCTACAGTGTGATAAGGAAAACTAAACCAGTTCCTTAAACCCGCTCAGACCCTCAACATCTTCCTAGCCATGCCAACCCTACTTCAAAGCTGAGTGGTTAGTGAAACAAATATATGTATATATAAATACCCAAGTGATAAATAATGTTGTTTTTTTGTATCATGGGTACAAGTAAGTGAATACTAACCTCACCAAACAACACTGGAAACTGATATGGTAACTGAACGAAAGTACACCCACCCTGTGGACATAGCCTGACTTGCTGCCCCACACTGGGCAGTGGTGGTGTGTACCTGGACCATCGACCCTCATAGTTGTGAACTATATACAGAGGAAGCGTGATTTTTTTTGGAGCAAGGAGGAAAAGCTAGCTAGCTCTGGGGATATTCCTATACACGTATATATATATATGGGCGTGTAGCCATATATATATAAATAGATAGCCTACCTATCCATATATCTACTAGCGGATACGCTCCTAGAGACATCTGTGGATACCTAACATATTCCCTGTTACCTTTAAGCTAAGATCCGCTGGTTACCACAGAAATCAAGAGCTATACTGGAAAGGAGAACAACTCAGGCTCAACAGTTAAACAAGACGCTGGCACCAACAGACCAACCCCCTGCTACTTATCATGGGGGCGCGCCAGCCACAGAAACTCTTGAGCCAGGAGGACCGAGCCTACGGCTACGTGGACTACCACCCTAATTACACAGCTATAGTATTTATACTAGGGGTGAGCCGGCTCGAACCTCCTTGCGGCGCGGCTACTCTACTCTGCTCCTATATCTACAAGATAAGAACTTGTCAGCCCCTAGCCCGACGTGCGGCAATCGAAGACATTCCTGATTGGGCATTAACTGTGTGCCTAGGCCTGCTGCTGGCACTGTGGTGGACAGAAGTCTTCATTTGGACCAGAACCCCCAACATCTGTACCCCACCACTCTCTGCTTCTTCATACAAGATACTGCTTCTGTTATTTCTTTGGCCTACTGTGTTGAGTACAGTGAACATCAAACACATGCCAGGTCACAGACCCCTGGTCCCTGAGATGCCCTTGTCTGGAAGGGTGACTGAATGTCCGCTGCACAGCTCCTGTTCAGTTGGTGCTCAACGCACGAGAAATAGCAATACTGGACTGGGGATTGCTGAACCTGTAGGTGTCCTCCTGGGGGTGTTGAACGATGCAACTGAGCCTAATGAGAAGGTGACAAGCTTCAGAGACTTAGTGGCCAGCCCCAAGATGGACACTACCACCAGAACTGAGACTCCAAAGGGGCCCAGCCCTAGGGCCAGTACCACCTGTTTCTGGGGTGGAAAGGTCCTCCCTGGCGCTGGCCTCACCAAGCTGGAGGATGGGGAGCTGTCCCAGGGGAATAGGCTCTTCACCCAGATGCCCGACGCGTACCTGGGGGTGGGGGAGCCGCCACCCAAGCCTCCTTGGGAGCCCCCAGGCATGGAACGACTGGGGACCGGCCTAAGGATGGGAACTGGCGACCTGCTGCAGTGGAAGGCTTTACCCAGCACGGAGGGAGCAGGGTTGACCAGCAGCAGTGAGGCTGTTCCCCCACACTCCAAGACCAGATGCCTCTACTCTGTTGAACCACTGCACATGTCCCAGCCAAGTTCCCCCATGCTGCTGAAGATGGAGGCCCACCAGGATGCAGAGCTCCAACTAGGGAAGTCAATAAGAAGGCCACCCCCTGCCAAAACCAGAACCACCGCAGGGGTTCCCCACCAGCAGCTGACGGAGACTGGCAGGGACGCAATACCAGCTGGCAACTCTGGCCCAACTCAGGTGGCTACCGACAGCCTGCTGGCAGTCCAGAATACAGTTCAGGCTACCATCCGGATGGCATCTTCTGGGCCTTGCTGGTTCAACTGTGGGTACCTGTCCACACACTGGCCACAGGTACCCCCCAGAGATCATAGCCCCCTTTCCGACTGGCACCATCAACGGCCTTTGCTACCAACTACCTGGCGTACCCAGAGGCAGGATCCCTCATGTGGAGAAGCACCTGCAGAAGCTAAGGCCGAGGCTGGCCTCGCCACCCAGGAGAGGAGAGCCGCTGTTGGATGGAAGGGACCTGTGTGTATGGGGAGGAGGCTGAATGTAACCAAGGAGCCACCACAAGCAGCCCAGCACCGCCTGACCCCTAGTAGGGGAGACCCTGTTTGTCAGCTGGTGCCCCAACTGGAGGAGGAGAGACCTGGCAGGTTGATACACCCTGGGGAAGCCGACCTGATGGGACCCAGCTGGACGAAGGGGCGCTGCCGCTTCAACGGCCACACAGCCGCCAAGTGTAGAACCGGTTGGGACCAGGCAAAGAAGAAACACCAGGCCGCCCAACAACCTGCATGCAACCAGTCTGACACCCAGGTCCACCTGGAGGGAGGTGCCCAGCCGTCACCCCAACCAGCTGCCGCCGCTGGGGCCGCGGCTACCCAGGAGTCTGTGTCTCAGATTGGGACCATAGTGGCCAGGATCAACGTGCTGGGAGGAGCGGCTGAACCCAACCGGGTGGGCCTGGACCTCAGCCTCAACCACAGGGGACTGGTGTCCGTAACCCCTGTCACCCCCAGCAAGAGCCGAGGGGCGCTACCCAGCGCCACCGGGACGGTGTACGGGGAGGCCCTGGCGGCCGCCGAGTGGGAGAGGCAAGAGGCGCTAGCCAGCGAGTCTGAGTCGATGTATGGGACGCCAACCGGCGTCGCCACCTGGAAGGAACGAGAGGTGCTCCCCTGCACCACCAAGCTGATGTCTGGGGCGACAACCGTCGCCGCCACCTGTGAAGACTGGGGGGTGCTATCCAGCGCCCCACGCTGGTGCCTGGGGCGACAACCGTCGCCGCCACCGAGAGACCTGGACCCCTGTGAAGACTGGGGGGTGCTATCCAGCGCCCCCACGCTGGTGCCTGGGGCGACAACCGTCGCCGCCACCGAGATACCTGGACCCCAGAATGAGCCCGCAGCCCCAGAGGAAGGGGTGACACCCGTCACCCCCGGCCAGCCAGAGCCCTCAGCCAGCAGGGAGAGTCCAGCTGTCCCTCACCCTCAACTGCATCCAGCTGTCTACCTCCCTCAACCAAGCCAGGGTAATTGTATTGCACTGGTGTATCAGGAAGTTTGGGCTGGGCCAAACTTGCCTGCGCCCCCTGCATCTGCCCCAGGAACCAGGATATCAGCCATTACCAGCCAAACTGAAGAAGCTTTGACCGCCGCCTGGGGAGTAACTCAACCGGATGCGCCCAGTGCCGAGCCTAACCATAGAAGTAGAGGATCCCCAACAATTATGTCTACCCAAGATGGAGACGATGTGCCTGGACCCCTTCAGGCTAGGGGAGGAAATCCGGAGCCTTGTGCCTCCAGTCCACCAGCAGCAGTGGCCGTGGATGGGCCTGTCTCCCAGCCAACTAGAGCGGAGCCACCCTTGCAGATCCAAGACAGCCTCCGGCATAAGGGATGGACTGTTACCTTCCCCTACCCCGCAGGTCTGACTGCCATGCACCCCCCTGCCAATGTCCAGGATGAGCCTGAGGAAGGCAACGCTCCTACAGTATGGCAACCACCACCTGCCCGCGTTGACAGAGACCCTGGAAGCCGAATGAACCTGACCAGCCCCGAGGGCGAAGAAACTGCGCCTGCATCCAGTAGCCAGCCTGCCAGCAGCAAGGTGACCAACACGATGGAGACCACCCGCCCAGTGGAGAAACCTGAAGAGGTGTATACCAGGCGGCTGTTGGTCCAAGCCCCCTCATGTGCTGTGCCACCCCTGGAGGTTGCCAGGGTGGCCTCAGAGGTACACATCCAACGGCCAGAACATCCAACAGGACCAGCTACTCCAGCAGATGTAGTAGATTCCGTTCGACCTGGGGAGGGCTGGAGTCCACCACCAGTCAGCAGCTGGTATCCTGGCGGACCCATTCCACAAGGACAACACACTGAAGGCCGCAACCACTGTCGGAAGTCTGGCGGTGCAGACAACCCCTCCAGCCTTCCGAGGGGAGAGTTGTGGTATGCGGCAGCTCTGGACCATGCAGAAACCAAGACATTATAGTGATGCTACGCACCTAGCTAAATCCTGTTATTCTACAATTGTAAAGCCACCTGAAAATATGTCAGATAACGGTACTGATTTCATCTCTCAGTTGTCCTGCAAATGGAGGGAGGGGTGTTACCCCTCCCTCTCCCATCTTAAGCACCGGAACCTTCCCCTTCAACCACCAAGTTATCAGCACCACCTCAACCCTGAGGATAAAGGATCTAAACCTGCCCTCACCTGATAGAATCACCCCTACACAGACTGTTGTTGTCACAAGTAATCATCAAACCTTCCCTCTTTAGTACCCAGACCTACCACTCAACCCCTCTATGCTTATCTACCTATTGTGCTGCTCCATGGGCTATCCTGCCTGCCCCAGACAGGGATAGCCATCTACCTAACCATTGCAATTATCTATGTTTTACTGTATGATTTATCTTTAACTATCTTTATTCCTAATCCATATGTATTTATATTATGGTTAACTGTATTCTTAATTCCCCCCACCCTTTCCAGGGATGGGGGATCATGATTGCCCAAACTGACTATTGTATATGTATTATAATGCTTTTATGTTATGATTATTTATTCCTATCCATGTAGTTATTGTTTGTTGTATATAGCTTGAGTATCCTTTAAACCTTCAATAAAGTGACAACTGAAATAGATGTTGATTCTTGTCTAGTGAATGCTAGAGAAGCGTAGCTTCTCTATAGTAAGGTGTCCACGTCTGTTCACACTGCCGTAGTCTTTATTCGAACTCTGGTGTCTGCCATTTACCCTAGGCGGATACCACACAACTAGAAAAATATATTTGTGTTTTTTAAACTACAACAAATCAATAAACAACTTTCAAAGACAGAAAAAAATAATTTAAAAACAAATTAATGAAAAATCTAATTAAAATTGTAAAAAATAGAAATATAGTATGACATCAGTAGTCGTAAATTTCCAATTAAAATAGTTTTAAATCCAATTATTTTTCATTGATTTTGAAAAAAAAGTTGTTTTTTCATTCTAAAATAAAAGTTTATTAAAATAAAATCTATTTGAATATCTTTAATAATATTTATTATGCCATAACTTTAATTGACTATTCGATGAATAAATTCAAATTATGAATAAAAAATTAAATTCTTTCATTTATAAAATAAGTCAGGTTTGGAAAATCATATTGTCTAAAAAATTTTGTCGTATTATGGGATTGAATGATATAAAACTAATTATAAACAAAAGGTTATGAGTAAAAGAAATGGGTATAGAATATACGTAAATATTATGACGGGGAAAAATTTTCGTCAATATAGCTTCCTAGGAGGGGAAGAGATGCGGTAATGGGAAGGATTGGGGATATCAGCCCGGTACGAGTTTCACTTTATTATAGAACATACAAATCTGGTGTAACATCCAAGTAATAATAAATCCATTGTTAAAGTTAAGACTATGGTGAACTTATTGATCATCTAGTGTAATAAACCTATTGAGATTTTTCTAAAAGATAGCGTCAAAATTTGATTATTTTAACCCGTAAAGAAAACTAAATGTGAGCAGTCAAGAATATATTACTTTAATTTCCGCTAAGTTTACCTAACAGCTTATAAACAAGTATAGTTTTTTAGATAGTCAGACAAGAAAAAAAATTAATGTTAAATAACTGCGAACAGCTTCTTTATAAAAGAAAGTACTATAAATAATATGTACAATAAATGAACAATAATACAACTTCTTGGCCCAAGTGGTGGATACCCTTTTCGTCTGCTAGCAAATTGCTTTCTGTTCTTTTGTAGGGACTTGGCTGTGTTTATATTTAGCTGATTCAAAGACACAATAATAAATCGGGAAAGGGTCCCCGCAAGTTAAGTAAAGATTGTGCCCCATCTTTTATTTTATTTTAATTTTGCTTCTTGTCATTTCTAAAGATGCTACTAACTGCACCTAATGCTGCTATTTACAATTATAATAATCATTGAAAATACCTTGGCCCAAACCAGGTGCATTGTATGTTCTTGCACACTTTCAGACAAAGGTCGTGCAATCAAATGATTGTTATCTGCAATTGTTGGGATGTTAGTTTGGGCAGGGGCGTGTGATTCTTAAGTATGTAAGAAGGTAAAGGCAGGCTTCCCAAATTTCAATTTTAAGTTGTACTCCTATGGTTAGGACCTACAAAGAAAAAAAAATAATTGGCTGCTACGCTTCTAAAAATCCAAACTAGTTTATGATATCATGTGAAGGTTTAATAATTAAACTTTTTAACAACTCACGATAAATTTACATTTATCATATACATACACAAACTTAAACCATAAATTTTACTGTTAAAAGGCAGATATTTTAATTAGTAAGTAATAAAATATAAAATTTAGGACTGCAATACGGTGGGTCTTTTCGACCAACTCCCAATTTTTTTTTACTTTTCAATTTTAAACTAAAATTAGAAGTTGAGGGTCATCCAGCACTCTCGCTTCTTCTCCCAAGTACTTTTAGGGGCGTAGCTTCTAAATAGTTAACAAGTAGATAGTTAGATAGATAGATATGAGAGAATAGATGTTTAATTAAAAATTCTAATCAAGATTGTGCACTGTAAAATCCTTTTGTTTAAAACTCCAATTAAAATCAAATAATATGTAGAGAGAAAAGAATTATTATTCAAAGCGAAGCTTTTCTACAGCTAGAGTGTGTATGTACATCTGCTTTTGGGTAAATTTAAGTTAAATCTTTGTATAATGATATTTTAAACAAGAAGATCAAATTTAGAAAGTAGTATCAAGTTTATAAGGATTCTTGTAAAAATAAGGTACTTATAAATAAATACTTTAACTACTTTATAAATATTACAAGTAAGTCTGTAGAGTTAATTTTGGATATTTTACATTATAATGCACGTCAGGACCAGGGAAAAGGAAAATTGATTCTGACAAACAATTCTAAAGGAATATTTCCTTACAACCCCTTCCCCTTTTCCTCCCCTTCTTACCCACCCCTCTTAAGTTACATGAAAAACAAGATATACCCCCACCTTACTTTCAAAGGTTTCTTTATTTTTTTTTGTAGACTTGATTGTTAGCATAGCTAGGCCTGGTCAGGACAAGCAGTCTGCATTATACAAAATTTCCTAACACGTATGTTTTTCCAATATTATTGTAATTGATGCTCTTTAACCCACTGTCTAATTTGATGAGCCATGCTTTTATGGATATTTACATTTTTGTTTTAAAAAGAGGATTATATCTTGTTAAATATGAAGAAAGAGTGAGAAATTTTGAAAAGTATGAAACATCTTGTAACAATTTATCTTATTTTTATCCTTTCTACAAATATTAAGTGATACTTTTAAGCAAAGCTTTTCTTCAATTAGGAATTATATAGTATGTCCTTTTTACACTTTGTTGTTTGATACTTATTATAAAAATATATGGATTTAGTGCAGTTCACGGTGAAACGAAAAACTTTTTATCGGATGGATTACAGTCGCACAATAATTTAACCTACATAAGAAGTTCCAAAAATAATCTGGAATATTCATTACTCAATAATGCACAGTTATCTCGCAGTGCACAAATGCGCGAAAAAGCTAATTGTACGTATTATTTCATTTGTAACGCCTTCCTGTGCATCAATGGATCTTGACTATTCCAGTTTGTTTATAGACCTTCTTATGCCGCTTGACACGATGTGCGGGCATGAAATGTACGTCAGTTGTGACACACAGAAAACTGTCCCGAATTTGAATTAATTTTGAGGAACAAGACTCCAGTTACGTCATATTTTTCTTTCCCGAAACAGGAAAGGGGGAAAGAAAAAAAGGGAAGGGGGGAAGAAAAAAGAGATGGGAGAAAAGGGGGTTTTCCCCATCTCTTTTGAAGAGATTTTCTTCCCCCCTTCCCTTTTTTGGGAAAGGAAAATATGACGTCACTGGAGTCTTGTTCCTCAAAATTAATACAAATTCGGGACAGTTTTCTGTGTGTCGTCAGTTGTTTGGCAGCCAGCAGCCTTTCGCAAATTAGCATTCATAGATTTTAGGAGATACTAGTTACCAGGAACATTTTAACTGTACCAGATCTAATTTATTTAATATTTTAGAAAATAATATGAAGATAAAATGTTACAAAAAATGAAATTTGTGATGTTGTTCTGGTAATCTGATCTCTACCTGAGTTGTCCTGTAATGGTGTAGGTCTTGGACTAAACTACGAGAGATCTCTTCAACAAATAAACAAACACTTACATACATCCTCTCAGATACATTCCAACCTTCCAGGAAAATAAAGGAATCATAAAGTTTTAATTTCATTTATGTCTTTTAATTTTAATAACTTGTTGAATGTTTGATTAATGGCAAGTCTTTTGTAAAGGTCCTTTGACATTTTGATTTGGCATACAACCGAATAACCAGCTAATATCCTAATCTTAAAGTTCAATTGTGCATGAAAGCGAGTTGCACCTTACAGTTAGTTATTTTGAATACTTTTATTATTGACGTTTAAAGAGTTTTGAAAGATTGAGAAAAAGTAAAACGAAAACTACAACAGATTAGTTTAAATTTATGTTTATACAATTATTGAAAATAAAAACAGATTCCTTTATTCCGTAAACTACTCAGATTACAAGGAGACCACAGAGAAAAAGAAAAACAAAGATGATTTGTTTATGTTTATATTGTTTGAAAATGTTTGTATAGAAGATAAACCAATGTATAGTTGTATGCATATTGTTGTGACAAACCAAAGGTTACCTTCGTATCCCAGCAGGAGTGGTAGCTGAAACATACAAAAATGAAGGTATGACATCTATATATTGTATATACCTTGACTTGATATCTACCTATCTAATTCACTGATTCATTACTATGTGATTTCATTATCAATTATAAATTAGTTCACCTATCTTCCTATTCATAACTATTTTAAACTATCTATCTTTAAGTCTATCAACCTATCTATCTATCTATCTATCTTTCCATCTATATGTATTTAAATTATTTATCTATATATCTATCAGTCTATCTATCTATCTGTTTACTATCTATCTATTTACTATCTAACTATCTAACTTTCAATATTTAGGAGTTATGGTATTTATTTGCCTGTTTCGTGACCCTTCATCCCCCCGCCCCGGCTCAGGGCAAGTTGGGAGGTTTTCATTGTAGAGCAGGTGAAAATTTTTCATTATTTTACTAAATTTTTTCAAATGTTATCAAATGTACCCTTTTATTTTTAGCAACTGAGCTACTCAATAATTTGAATTATACGTCAGTACGTCACTAAGAATCATATTGGGGTAAAACGTGAATTTCTCGACTTCTATTCATGATAGACGTCATAAACATTATTTCAGCATTCTCAACAATAAGGAATGTTTATTCATATTGTTTATTTGTAGATAAAAGGGCAGGTAGCTTTATTGCAGTATGAAATTTTCGACGATAACTCTGATTGATTATAATCTACTACTATACGTTTTTTATGCTTCTTTTTATATCTTTTAATTTTCATTTTTCGTTTCTCATGAATGTTATTTTACATACTTTATAAATAGTTAAAGGCGTTGCTTAAGTCAAACATACATAAATAAACAATTATTCATTCAATTTTTTGTGTAATTTTCCATTCTGAAAATTATCAGGTGGTACTAAAATAGATTTATTTACTCGTAGAAAAATTTAATAGATTTTTGGCTTAGAATAATTGTTGCAAAGTTTTCAATCGAATTTTAAAGTCATCGTTCCTGATATATTGATCAAGAGAATGTATTCATACAAAGCAGTAAATATTTAGACTTTTGTAAATAACTGCGTGCAAATAACCAAGCCATAATTTGCTATTTCCTTCATTTACTGAAAAAACCTTGGGGCTTATATTTTTTTGTTGACACAAATTTGGCATCAATAGTTTTAATTTTAAGAAGGGGTAATGTGATTTATCAAATGTGTACATCAATTTAATGTCCATTTTCACATCCCTTAAAAGAACCTACATGACATCTTAAAATTGACGTAAATTATAATCACACTAGCGGCTTCGCCTCTAGCCTCCAGGGGCTGTGCCCCAAGAAATTTGATCAACCTAATTTTTATATTTTATATTTTTATGAATATTAATTAGAATATAAATTGAATCTCTGTAGCACTTTATGAACTGTTGTCTGCTAATAAGAAACTTTTGTCAGGTTTAATTAATTCAAGAAGGGTAAAACCACACACACACACACACACACACACACACACACACACACACAAACACACGGACAACCACACACATTAGATTAACTATTTATTTAGTTTCACTCTGGTCTCAAATTCAATCAAAGGAAGCCTGCAAGAAATACACTCCTCTATCTGCAGAAAGGCTGATAAATTTATATCATTACATTAAAAAAAAATGTTCAAATATTTCATATACCTAAAATATCATTTTAAGGTGCCTATAACTTATTTGTTATTGAAGCTGGAGGCTTTAAAATTTGGGTATTGGGTCTACTTAAGACAATTTTAGCAGTTAGAGCAGTGTATTTCTTGCAGGGTCGCCTATTTATATTTATTGAAATTTTAAAGGCTTTTGAATTTATTAATATATTTTTGATAAATTATAAATTTTCATTGCATTAACTTACAAGCTTAGACTTCTTTTTATTAACTTTCTATTCTAATATAAATTTTAATTTTTAGGAATCTCAAAGCATATATGTTTGCCTGACAAATACTCCAAGTTTGATCTGCCTATTGCTCAGGAACTTAGTTTATTCATAAATACCAGCGAAGCTACTCTGTCCTTCAAGTTCACTTTGTCCGTCCAACTCTATGGAAGATTTCTAAGCCATCTAGTCTATACATTGTTTTGTCTGTATGTCTGTCGTTGATGCTTCAAAAGAAGGGAATATTATAAATATGTGTTTTATTAAGGTTTCGTGATATTTTTGCATATTCCGTCGTCTCCTTTTTGACAACTGGACATCTGTTTGACGATCTTATTTTTTGATGTGTGTTTTGCTTCTATTTTAGCAGCACTGATGTTTTTTAACTATGGTCTGTTGGAACGTCCTTTCGCCTTACAGGGTAAATTTCAATATATTTTTCCTTCTTAAAGACTGATAAAGACTATCTTTGCAAATCAGCTGATTTTTAAATAAAACATGCCAACAATTTACTTATCTAACCCCCCCCCCCCCTTCCTTATTATCTCATCTCCTATTAAAGTTAGGGGGCTAAACATTTTTGTGCGTGTTCCCTGTTTGATTAAAGTTTTTCGACTAAAAGTCATTCAAAGTCATTTTTTCTTCCTTCCTTGCACTTTACAGCTACCAGCTGCACCGTTAAGGGTACAGTTTGCCAAACTTTAGCAAAAAAGAAAAGAGAAAATTTATGGCAAAAACATTTAAAGAGTGGAAACATTCTATTTAACACAACATACATTTTGAATTGGATGGTAAATGTAATATTATGGAAATATGATTTCTAGCAAATATGATTTCTCCTACCACCATCTTCATCTCTATTCAGATAGATTTATAAACACTTTTACATTTGCTGGGTAGAAAGTTAGATTGAAAAAAACCCAATAATTTTAACATCCATAAAAAGAATGAGAACGTAAAACAACAGACAATCGAACAAAAACATAAATAAAAACATTGAGTGACATCGATTTCATTATGTGGGCGTCTTAAAGTAAACTCGATTTAAATAGTTTGCTGAAGTACTTGATAATTACAGAATGCTTAAGACGAGTCGAACTTTCTGACATTTTAACTCTTGAAGATGGAGATGTTTTTTTAACATTGTGTCTTATCATCCTTAGAGTCACCATCAAGTGATTCAACAATTGGATAATTATATGTTTAATTTATCATGTATTGATAAGCCAAGATATAGAATTCGTTTACCACCCACATCCCCTTCACAAAAAATCTAAATCTAGGACGTCCCTGCAAACAACCCTTTGATTGCACGGCCTTTGTTTGTTAAACTTAGTTAGACGCATATATGATAGACATATAGTATTACACAATTTTCTGTGCTTGCAATCTAAATTTGCAATTTGTCTCCTGTGTGCAAATTAGAATCTTTTCAATCAGATCCAGTTTAGTAAGTTCATTTATGTAACAAACTATCAATAGACCACAAATCACTTACATAAATGGATATAGTATATACGTGGATATATTGACAGAGGAAAATTTGTCGTCAAATTACTTGCTACTATGGACATCAGAAGGAGGGGAGTATAGGGTAATCTATATTTTAGCCAGCTGCGAGTGTTCCCTGATCAGAGTACATAAAAATCTGGTGCAACATCAAAGTAATAATATATGGATTCTTACGCATAGACTAGATTTTTATAAGTAGAACAAGGATAATTATGCCCATAATTCACGCATCAACAACAAGAATAAAAATAATTGTAAAGTATATGTACATTACAGGGGAAGGGTTATTTTTTCCTATTCTTTAAAGTTTTTGTTTGTATGTCTTTTCTTCTTTTTTCACATCTTTCAATTGGCAATAATTAGCATACATTTAATACTAAAATAACAGAAAAATATAAAAAAAATAATTCATTCATATAAAATCTAAACGTTTTGTGTTGTTTTCTAAAGAAAATTGTTATTGTTAAAATTTAATTGTATTTCTCATATAGCTATCTATTTTCTATAATCAATTTGCCATTTGTCTTCTAATTATCTATCTTTCCATCTACTGTACAGTGTTTTATTGATGTTATACAATAAACATCCAAATTGTAAATAATTAATAGGAATGGCTTTTGTGTTACTGTTGAAAACGCCCTAAATTAAATCAAAAGCACATACACCTTTTTAAAAGCGAAGCTTTTCTATAATTAGGGTCGGTTCGTCTGTCCGTGACGGCTAGCTTTTTTTCGTTAATTTAGGCATGTTAGAATTGTCCTATCGATTTCAAACTTTGCATGGTAATTAATTTAGTAGTTGGGTACGATTTAGAAAGCATAGCAACTCTACACGTCCGTACGTCCATTTAAAAAATGTTGATTTTTAACTTTTTTAACAACAAAATACAATGTACAATTTTATAAATGTGGTATCAGATTGGTGCATAGTAAAATACTCTTTACAACGGAGTGACATACGAACAATCACTAATTGTAGAATATCAGAAATGACCCAAATAGTTTAGGACAAAAGGAAGGATATCCTATTATATAAAGTAGTAAGTTTTTTTGTCTTTAGAGGCCTCTAGGGACGTAGACAATAGTAAACAGATATAATGCTACGCCTCCATTCACATTATAAATGTGAAATAACCATCAGAAATCAATTAACACGGCTTTGCAACCGCTCACGAGCCAACGAGAAGCCAAAGGGGAGTTGACGTTTTTTAACTTTAAAATCAGTAATGATGCAGAAACTTATTTCTAATACGGCCATCCGCCCGTCCTGTAAGTCACCCAAACTTGTTTTTAAATTGACCGATTTACCCGCGCGGCTGCCGGGCCCTGAATATAAATGAATAAGCTGATGTTGTGACAGGGAGTGAACCTGATAAAGACTTACATAACCATAGAGGAGGTGCTGAGAATCAATGATAAAGATTACAGCATTACTTTCTCAACATACTTCAATGTAGAGTGGCAGGTATGTAGTATATAAGGTGTCTCTAAAAAAACTGCGCTTTCCAGTTTTGGAAAAAATACAGAAGGATCGAGAAGCGTTAGAAAGTTTCATGTGTGACGTCATAAAAATACGTCTAAAAGGGGGAATGAGATGAGAAGTGGGAAAGGAAACCCCTAAAAAAAATTGATTTATTTTTAAGAGGTCACACATGACACTTTACAGCGCTTCCCAGAAGAAGAATGACATATAGAATTATAGGTAATACTCTATATTTTGTTTTTTGGGTGTTTTTAGGATCCTAGAGGGCTGAAAACAAACATCGTCCCTGGGTGTCCAGATATCTAGCTATCCATGAAGATGGGTAACAAAAACCCAAATTTTTATCAAACCTATACATATTTAAACAGGTTTTTCTGCTCTCTAGGATTCTAGAACCAACCAACAGAACAAAATGTAGAGTATTACCGAAATCGGAGAGGTGGTGCAGAAAAGTGGTCCACTTAGAAAATAATGCACCATATAGATCCCTTCTTTTTGGTCCAGGCTTTTGGCTCTTCTGAGCCAAATTGTACAACCATTCATATAACTTTTCATTTTCCTACCCGCGGATCAACTACTGTAAGACCAAATATTTGTTAAAGCTGTACAATAGTTAAAGCATATAAAGAGTAATTTGAACAAAAATAAGTTTCTAAACTAAACACTTCAGGGTATACAAATTTACAATTATATTGTTGAACAAGTGAATACTATTTTTAGAATTATGGTCTTTTAATATAACAGCAATGTGGTTTGCGTAAAAAGTACAGGCTACTAAAAACATGCCTTTAAAACAAGGATGATAACATCCAAAAGGAGGGAATAACACAAATACAAGAATAGAAAATAAACCTGGATTTACTGACAAAGTAGGTTTTAGTGTAAACTGATCCATAAATTGTTAATCTTTTTGTGGCATTGCCGATGCACAAAACAGTCGTAGGCTTTTGCCTACTGTTGGAATCTTAGCTGTTTATACTAAATAACAGCTGAGTAAATAACATTTTCTGATAATAAAATACTAACATTCCTTTGGATATACAAGTTATAGGCTAGATGCTCATTGGTCACAGGAATATTAATTATATAAATAGCAACTAAACATTTACGTTTCTCATTAAATGTTTCCGACGTATAAACAGATGATTTTACTTGCTTTACCAATATTAATATAATACACATACAAATTTGTTTGCATAAGTTAAAAACAAACATTCTGAATTAATTTAGTTGATTAATTCAATGAACAAACAATGTACCTATTATATTTGAAATACGCCCAGAAAATAAAATATTTTTACTATATGCGGGAATTTGGATAAGTATTATAAAATTAAATCAAAATGCGTTTTTGTAATTTACACTTTGAATTTCAATATTTTCCAAGGATCTTAAGGTATAAGATAATCCTTATACTAAAGTAACAGAATGTTTGTGTGTCTGTGTGTGTGTTTGTTTGTACCGAAGGATCTCGCTAACCGCTGAACCGATCGGGTTCTCCTTAACAGGGTAGCTTCTCATAGGTCCCGGGAAGGTTTATAACTATTTTCTTGGGGGGTGGGACACCCCAACCCCCCAAAAAATGAAAAATCCCCCCCCCAAAAAAATATATAATATAAAAATATAAAATGAGAAATATAAAATGTTTATACCGAAGGATCTCGCTAACCACTGAACCGATCGGGTTCTCCTTAACAGGGTAGCTTCTCATAGGTCCCAGGAAGGTTTATAACTATTTTCTTGGGGGGTGGGACACCCCCAACCCTCCCAAAAATGAAAAATCCCATCCCCCCGAAAAAAAATTTAAACTTTTTAACTAAATTAAAAATTAGGGGGGGTGGGCATCCCCCCCCCCCCAAATTTTTTTTTTTCGCACATCCCCCCCCAAAATTTTTTTAACTTTTTCTTTTAAAATCTAAAATAAGAAATTGGGTTATCAAATTCAACTCTCCTCTTCTCAAGTGCCCCTAGAGGCCTCTAGGGGGCGTAGCCGCTAGTAGCCGATAAATTAATAAACATCCCCAATAATGATACACATTATTACCCCATATGTAGATTGGTGTTTCAAACGTTTTGACACTCAAATCTATGAACCAACCAATCAAAATTTAATAAAATTCCCAAATGTATTAAACCGACCAATAGGTAAACGTTATTATGAAACTTCGGGGACTAATGTAATAAACAGCTCAATGTCCCCTCCCTCCCTGTTGTCGATTTAGTTTTCTAATAGAAGTATTTATGCCCTGAATAGTTTTACTGAGCTTATATACATTCTTTTAGTAGCGAAGCTACTCTATAATTTGAAATGTCCGTCTGTCCGTATGTCCGTCTGTCTTAGTTTGGGGGAAACGTGATTTTCTCGGTTCCTATAAAAGATAAAAGGCTGAAATTTTTTGACAACATTTCCATTATTAAGGAGCCCAATTAACTATAAAACATCAATGGCGGTCGGACCGCTTTTTAGCAGGTTTTAGGCTCTTTTTGTATTTGTCACATTTTTATCCATACCTTTGGTGTTTATGGTCCGATTTCCAAAATTTTTTCAGTTATAGATATCAAAATTAAATTTCATGTCTTTTCAAGAAAACATAAATGGCGGTCAGACTGCCTTTTTGCAGGTTTTTGGCTATTTTTATATTTTTCTCATTTTTCCTTATATCTTTGGTGTTTATGGTATTTCAAAAATTTTTTTAGTTAAAAATATCAAAATTAAATTTCCCGTTGTTTTGAGCATCCAATATGTAATTTACTTTGACCGTCAGTCTGTTAGTCATAGTACTGATATATAAGTATTAAAAATAAAAAAACAAATGTTGAAAAGGTTTCGTGATTTTTCCCAAATATACTTGTTTTTGACAACTAATCTTTAAATTCTTATACATAATTTTTGTGCTTCGCTACTTATGGATGTTGTCATCCTTGTTATGTATTTTGTTTACAATAGGAGTAATGCTAAATTTAATTCAATAATAGTTAAATATCGTATTATATACAGCTTTCCGCGGATTTTAAATGAAAAATTATTAGATTTAAAAGGCATCAATTGTATAATTCTTAATTTAATATTCATAGAAAAATGTCTGTAATATGATGTTATACATGATTTTTTAATATGGCTTAGAACCGTTTCTAATCTAGTGGATATTAATCAGTTTCGAAGCCATACTGGAAATAATATCTATCTATCAATCAATCTATTTATCTATCTAGAAGAGAAGACTACTTATAGACCCTGAGTATGCTAACAAGACTAACAGCATACCTATGACTCTATCTATCTATCTATCTATCTAGGAGCGAAGACTACATATAGACCCTGAGTATGCTAATAACACTAACAGCATACCTATGACTCTATCTATCTAGGAGAGAAGACTACATATAGACCCTGAGTATGCTAATAAGACTAACAGCATACCTATGACTCTATCTATCTATCTATCTAGGAGCGAAGACTACATATAGACCCTGAGTATGCTAATAAGACTAACAGCATACCTATGACTCTATCTATCTATCTATCTAGGAGAGAAGACTACATATAGACCCTGAGTATGCTAACAAGACTAACAGCATACCTATGACTCTATCTATCTATCTATCTAGGAGAGAAGACTACATATAGACCCTGAGTATGCTAATAAGACTAACAGCATACCTATGACTCTATCTATCTATCTATCTAGGAGCGAAGACTACATATAGACCCTGAGTATGCTAATAAGACTAACAGCATACCTATGACTCTATCTATCTATCTATCTAGGAGCGAAGACTACATATAGACCCTGAGTATGCTAATAAGACTAACAGCATACCTATGACTCTATCTATCTATCTATCTAGGAGAGAAGACTACATATAGACCCTGAGTATGCTAACAAGACTAACAGCATACCTATGACTCTATCTATCTATCTATCTAGGAGCGAAGACTACATATAGACCCTGAGTATGCTAATAAGACTAACAGCATACCTATGACTCTATCTATCTATCTATCTAGGAGAGAAGACTACATATAGACCCTGAGTATGCTAACAAGACTAACAGCATACCTATGACTCTATCTATCTATCTATCTATCTATCTAGGAGCGAAGACTACATATAGACCCTGAGTATGCTAATAAGACTAACAGCATACCTATGACTCTATCTATCTATCTATCTAGGAGCGAAGACTACATATAGACCCTGAGTATGCTAATAAGACTAACAGCATACCTATGACTCTATCTATCTATCTATCTAGGAGAGAAGACTACATATAGACCCTGAGTATGCTAACAAGACTAACAGCATACCTATGACTCTATCTATCTATCTATCTATCTATCTAGGAGCGAAGACTACATATAGACCCTGAGTATGCTAATAAGACTAACAGCATACCTATGACTCTATCTATCTATCTATCTAGGAGAGAAGACTACATATAGACCCTGAGTATGCTAACAAGACTAACAGCATACCTATGACTCTATCTATCTATCTATCTAGGAGAGAAGACTACATATAGACCCTGAGTATGCTAACAAGACTAACAGCATACCTATGACTCTATCTATCTATCTATCTATCTATCTAGGAGCGAAGACTACATATAGACCCTGAGTATGCTAACAAGACTAACAGCATACCTATGACTCTGGAGTTTATCAAAGATCTCTGGGTTCCTAATATTTTCATTTACAATCTCAAAACTTACAAGGTTAGTACTTCTTATCATAATATATAAGTAGTAAGCTTAATTTTGTAAGGATCTCGTTAACAGCTGAATCAATATAGTTCTCCTTTACAGCAAAGTTTCTAATAGGTCCAGGGAAGGGTATAAATTATTTTGGGGGATGGTATCTCAACTCTTCCAAAAAATGTAACACCCTCTAAAAAATTTACTTAAAAATAGGGTTGTGGACTTCCATCTCCCCACCTCAAAGGCCCTTAGAGGATTCTAGGGGCTTAGCAACTAGTTCATTTTAAAATAGGTAGAACGTCTGTTTGTTTTGTGTGTGTCTGTCTGCAACGAAAGATCTCGCTAATGCTGGATCTCCTTAACAGTAAAGTTTTATTAGATTTTTTGGATCATGGAAAGAAAACAAAGTCATTCCTTAATTAGGACAGAAGTCACCTTCCTAGGAAGGACATAAGTAGCTTCCCTGATGTGAGAATTTGTTAGATGAAGGGCATAACTTGTCTCCCTTAACAAAGATTTTGCAAGATGAAGGACATAAGTAGCCTCCCTTCACCACACAAAACCTAGCTTTTTGGTCCTTCACATAGCAAAATCTTGCATAAAATAGTTTATCTATCCTTCACATAGCAAATTCTTGCAAAACATAGCATTTATGTCCTTCACATAGCAAATTCTTGCAAAACATAGCAAATTCTTGCAAATCATAGCAAATTCTTGCAAAACATAGCATTTATGTCCTTCACATAGCAAATTCTTGCAAAACATAGCAAATTCTTGCAAAACATAGCATTTATGTCCTTCACATAGCAAATTCTTGCAAAACATAGCAAATTCTTGCAAAACATAGCATTTATGTCCTTCACATAGCAAATTCTTGCAAAACATAGCAAATTCTTGCAAAACATAGCATTTATGTCCTTCACATAGCAAATTCTTGCAAAACATAGCAAATTCTTGCAAAACATAGCAAATTCTTGCAAAACATAGCAAATTCTTGCAAAACATAGCAAATTCTTGCAAAACATAGCAAATTCTTGCAAAACATAGCAAATTCTTGCAAAACATAGCATTTATGTCCTTCACATAGCAAATTCTTGGAAAACTTAGCATTTATGTCCTTAACATAGCATTTTGGTCCTTCACATAGCAAAATCTCACAAAACATAGGTTTTTCTGACCTTTTTCTACCAGGAGATCAGAACTAAATCAGAACACACATAACAAGAGTTTTACATAATTTAACTCTGCATAAATTATGATAATTCATTATTATTACCCCTCCCCCCCCCTATTTAAAATTTACCCCTGCATAAATTATGATAATTCTTTATTATTACCCCTCCTCCCCCCCCCTATTTAAAATTTACCCCTGCATAAATTATGATAATTTATGCTGAGTTAAATGTACTGTTTGAACTTCTATCTAACAGGATATGAGAACTGGGAGGTTGTGACACAAAAGAGGCCAGCTATGGTGCCATGTAGGAAAAGTGGCATTGTATTCTAGGGCCTAAAAGGCGTCATAGCTGGCCCCTTTTCAGTCCATCATATGACATGGGAAGGAGGTTGAGGAGCATTTTATGCAGTCTAAATTCCCAAGAATGCAATGCCACTTTTCCTACATGGCACCACCTCCCATGTCATATGATGGACACAAAAGAGGCCAGCTATGACGCCTTTTAGGAAAAGTGGCATAGCATAGTGGAATTTAGGCTGCATAAAATGCTCCTCAACCTCCTTCCCATGTTATATGATGGACTGGAAAGGGGCCAATTGAATAATTGTTAATCTGAATGTACTATGTAAACACTCTTGTTATGTGTGTTCTGATTAAGTTCTCATATCCTGTTAGATAGAAGTTCAAACAGTACATTTAACTCAGCATAAATTATCATAATTTATGCAGGGGTAAATTTTAAATAGGGGGGGGGGGAGAGGTAATAATAAAGAATTATCATAATTTATGCAGGGGTAAATTTTAAATAGGGGGGGGGGGGTAATAATAATGAATTATCATAATTTATGCAGAGTTAAATTATGTAAAACTCTTGTTATGTGTGTTCTGATTTAGTTCTGATCTCCTGGTAGAAAAAGGTCAGAAAAACCTATGTTTTGTGAGATTTTGCTATGTGAAGGACCAAAATGCTATGTTAAGGACAGAAATGCTAAGTTTTCCAAGAATTTGCTATGTTTTGCAAGAATTTGCTATGTGAAGGACATAAATGCTATGTTTTGCAAGAATTTGCTATGTTTTGCAAGAATTTGCTATGTTTTGCAAGAATTTGCTATGTTTTGCAAGAATTTGCTATGTGAAGGACATAAATGCTATGTTTTGCAAGAATTTGCTATGTTTTGCAAGAATTTGCTATGTTTTGCAAGAATTTGCTATGTTTTGCAAGAATTTGCTATGTGAAGGACATAAATGCTATGTTTTGCAAGAATTTGCTATGTGAAGGACATAAATGCTATGTTTTGCAAGAATTTGCTATGTTTTGCAAGAATTTGCTATGTTTTGCAAGAATTTGCTATGTTTTGCAAGAATTTGCTATGTTTTGCAAGAATTTGCTATGTGAAGGACATAAATGCTATGTTTTGCAAGAATTTGCTATGTTTTGCAAGAATTTGCTATGTGAATGACAGAAATGCTATGTTTTGTGAGGTTTTGCTATGTGAAGGACAGAAAAGCTAAGTTTTGCAACTTGAAGGACATAAGCAGCCTTCCTAATGTAAGAATTTGTCAGACAAAGGACATAAGTCACCTCCCTTAAGTTAGATTTTGTTAGATGAAGGACATAAGTAGCCTTCCTTAGACCAATTTTCAGTGACTTCTGTCCTAATTAGGAATGACTTTGTTTTCTTTCCATGATCCGATTTTTTTTTTTTGGGGGGGGGGGGGGATTGGGTTGTACCCCTATTCATCTTTTTTTTATTTTATAACAATAAGTTTAAAAAATCAGGGCACATCTAAAACGTTTTTTTCGTCTAGTTTCTAGGCCATTTCTTATACAATGGCTGACATAATCCAAGAAAAATAGCCTGAAACCTGCACTGAAATACGAAATATTCATCTAATTCTATCTCATTATACATTCAGGTGATAAATGTGTTGTCTAAGTTGGCCGGGCTCTGGATCAACACTACAACCAGTGAGGTGCTGTACAGCCAGGCCACCCACATCACCTTCATCTGTCCCATGCGCTTTGACAAGTTCCCGCTTGACACACAAAGGTGCACTTTCAAGGTAAGCGTGTACGTTCAACTTCTGGAAGATGCTTACGTTTTATATCTGTCAAGATATGAGACACATTCCAAAATTCTGTTCCACTGCCCTGAAAGGTATTAACCCTTAACGGTCGGGGGGGGGGGGGGGGGGGGGGAGGGCGTTGAACGCCCCCCCATCCGGTTTTTTCTATCTCATTTTCTGTGTGTGAAAGATAAAGAACCCAAACTGCTTGACTTTTTAAGTATGGGTATGACACATAACTGAGAGTTGGAATTTTTTGAATATCTCCATCCTGGCGGGCACTGGATGCCAGCAAACCTGGCAGGGTCATCCAGGTAAAGAACAAAAATTTGTTTTTGATTTAAACAAAGCATTTTATCTTACCAAAATACTAAAATATCCTCTAGTTGTACATCCTCATATTAAATACAGGTGTTCAAGTCAATTTCAGGTTCCAGGTATGATCCTGCAGGTCCTGATCCTCCAGGTCTCCAGAAATCTTTAAAATGCTCCTGTGGCCGCAATTTTTGACTTAGAGACTTCAAATTTTAAACTTAAGCTTTTCTTAATGTCTACATAATGTATTAAAATTTCATAAAGATCCGCCGCCGTTTTTCCGCCGACCGCCGACTGAAGCGGCTGGCAGCTGCAAAGTACAGCTGCGGCCGCTGAAACTTATGTTTTGATATTGCAAATATAAAATTTAAATAAAATAAACATTTTCTGCAAAAAAAAATTTCTTCTAGCTTTAAAAATAAAAAAATTACAGCCGTTTGAAATTTTTAAGTAAAAAAGGACCTAAAAACAAAGGTTGTTAAATAAAAGGGTGACCTTGACTTACTTAAGGTCGGAAATTCACCATAACACAGGGGACTTGCACAAAAAAATTTAGCCCTCTAGCTCTAATAGGAACTGAGATAATAAGGGGGGGCGTTGAACGCCCCCCCCCCCCCGACTGATTAAGGTGCGGCAAGGGGCCCGACTGTTAAGGGTTAAAGTACATTAGCATAAATAATTAGAACTTATCTATGATCCAATTTTTGTATTCTTGGCATCGTACAATGAACATTCAACATTCAAACATGTCTGTCCGTCCGTCTGTTCCTTAAGATCTCAGTAACCTCTGAACCGATCGGATTCTACTCTTCAGGGTATATACCTATTGGTCCTGTGGTGGTTTTAAGCTATTTTCTTGGGGGGGGTTTTGAATTTTAATTTTGTATTTGATACGGGGTCAGATCTAATTTTTTCCCCCGAAATTTTAAAATTGATACTGGGGCAGCTCCAATTTTTTTTAATTACCTCTTGGGGCAAAGCCCCTTGAGGCTAGGGGCGAAGCCGCTAGTATTATTATAATACAATCATGGTTTTTAAATCCTCAGTAAAGTAGTTTTTGTGTGTTTTCTCATGATTGGAGAAAAGCTGTCACAAATAAAAAAAATAATTTATAATTCAATAAGTTGCCATCTTGGTTTTAACTACCTTTAAGGTGACCATCACCACAGGTAAAAGAATCTTAAAGGTCATCATCCACAAGTTCAAGGTTTTATTAAAAGTTGCGTTTTTTCAAAATATTGAAAGCTTTTGGTTTAGGTACCTTTTTTGTTCTGAATTCTATATCAAACAGGTAACTAGCTATTGATTTTTATTTGAAATTAAAGTTTAATCTTCTCCTTATAGATTAAAACCTGTCCATGACCTATACAAAGCTATCCTGATAAGGAGAACATTATTAGTTCAGTGACTAGCCAGATATTATCTGTCAGAATACAACAGACAAACTTATATCATACTTCTTTTATAACATGTAAAAGAATGTCCAAAAGTACACGTGGACTACCTAGGGAAAAGTTTTATGCATTACAATCAATACATCTTTTATTCTTTCTTTTCTTATGAAGTCTTGGTATCTATCTACACTGTGTTAATTCAATGTATTATATATAAACAAGGATGACAACATCCATATGTTTTGTTGTTTCATAACTGAATAAGCACAATTAAAATCTATTTGCGGTTGCGCCCCTCGCATCCAGTGCTTTATATTTGTAGGGAAATGGAAGGGCAGACAAATGATTTAAAACCAATCTCAGACTTATGTATAAAAATTAAATTGCTTAAAACCATCTCAGGACCCATAAGAAGCTTCATTGTAAAGGAGAACCATATCGGTTCAGCGGTTCGCGAGATCGTTCACTAAATACAAAAAAAGCTTACTACTTTATATAATAGGATGAGTCTAAGCAAAATTGTAAGTAATTTTGTTGCAAAACTGCTTAAATACAGGATAGTGTTTAAGGACATACTTACATTTGTAGGACTTGCTTATAGAGATTCTTTGCTTATAACACCGTTATTGTACCTTATTGTAACAGGAATCAGTATTCCAAAAATCAGATAAATAGGATAATTATATCCCAATAAAAATTGTTGTTAAAAATGTTAAACAGCAACTTGTTTTCAGATAGAAGCTAACCGCTTCTGATTTACGGACTGACGGACCGACCCTAATTATAGAAAAAAGAATATATTTATAACCCTTAACACATGCAGAATAAATCATCAAATTAAAATGAAATATCTTCCAGACAAATGTATTTGTTTATGTTTTGTCCCATATGATCCATCACAATAATGCAAGCGATTAAATTTAATTATATTAATTAATATATGGAAAAAAAACAAAAATTATCATTTGTGCCAAAATGACTAGACGTACTAACCAATGAAATGGCCGGATTGTTTCTACACTGTTTTCTTATTGTTCCAATTTACTGAGTAGGAATCTAGATGTAATATATTTATTATATAAAGGTTGTTATAATGGAATAAGGGCCACACAACTTTTTCTTTCTTTTATTGTAATTCCATTAGCTAGGATAATTTTGGCGCACTTTTTGTGCAAATAATCTGGTAAAGATGCACAGTATTAAATCTTTTCTCTCTATCTCTTTTCCTTTTTTGTTTCTCTCTCATTATAGCCACAAACTTGCAAAAAGATTTTTGCAAAGTGTTCAACAATTGTTACAATATTTAAAAAATGAAAAAAATGTAATCTAAACATAATTCAAAAATCAAAGTCCTAGATTTGATTTAGATTTAGTGAACATTAACTTTGATTTATATTTTAAGGGGTACGATTGTTCTATCCCCCCTCCACAAAATAAAATATTTCAAACTAAAAATCTTGACACATCAGACATGTTTTCAAATCACGTAAAGAACGTAAAGACATATTTTGTATATTTTCCCTTTTTATTATTCAAACAATCAAAGTGAGGGTTATCTAATTGTTGTTACTCCAATTGAGAAATTGAGACTAAGGCGTTTCTATAGTGCTGTGCGAGCGATAAAATCCACTCTTACGGTATATTAATTTTCTTTTAAGATTTAAATAATTTAGTTTTTTAGTTTGCACACCACGTAGTGCAAAGAATGAATCTGTCAACTTTCTTGTTGCATCCTGAGGGGAAAGGACAATAATTATTATTATGAAAAAAAAAAATTCTGGTGTATATAAAGTATTTAAAATCAAAGCGATATCACTGCCAATGCCTCTAGTAAGCCGATTTTGAAAGCGGCTAACCTAAGAGTGAACACCCACCGGATCAGTGTCAGTAGTCATTGCGATTACATTGAGCCAGATTACATTGAGCCAGTTGGTGTTTCCAATGTGTTTCCCGGCTTACCAATGCCATTTTGATTTAAAGATCCATGTTTTATTGGCAGCACTGGCACTGTAATGAGCAATGCACAATTAAGCCAGAGAAAGAGGGGACAATGGGCTGTTTCCCAAAGTCCCCAAAGTCTTATATTAACATTTCTTATTCGTTGTCTTTATAACCTTGGGGACTTTATTAAATTTTGATTAGTTGAGTGTCCAAAAATTTTAACCAATATTTGTAATCCACAAAAGAGTTAATTTTGTGTATCATCATTAGGGACATCAATCAATTTATCGGCGATTGTCTTATCCCTTTAGATCCCTGATCCCTGAAAGATTGGAACTTTGTTGTCTATATTTGTTGGTTAAAAATTAAGCCCTTGATTTATTGACTAGACCTTTATTTACCTGTTAACTTTTTATTCAACTTTTGCACCACTTTTGATTCCTGTGACGTCATATAAATGAGGGATTCTCAATATCTTTTTTAGGGATTTTCTTCCCTACTTCTCCTCACATCTCCCTCATTTTATGACGTCACAGGAATCAAAAGTGGTGCAAAAGTGGTACAGATTGGGCTTCGTCTAACTGATCTATTATCGTCATGACATGCAATATTGTCGATTTTAATTTATGTTACTTTTTGCTAAAGGTCATTGCTGACTTACTAACAACTTACGATACCTTTTTGATATTAAGACTTAATTTGTTTTCTATAAACCTATCCCTGTACCGTGTTGCATCTTTCCTATCAACATTATTATCATATAAGATGGTGTATTTTTATCAGGGATCTAAAGGGATAAGACAATGGACAAACTTAATGAACCAACCCTTCAAAATTCAATAAAAGCCCCTAAATTGGTAAGTCAATGGATAAGAAAATATTTTAAAAAAACTTTAGGGACTAGTGTAATAAACAGCCCAATGTATTAGATCCTTGAATTTTTATTAAAACTGGAAGTCTTTAAAATTAAGATAGCAAGGACAATTATATCCAAATCAATCGCAGCATTAATTATTACCCGATAAAGTATAAAATAACATTGATCATGAAAAAAAGTATTTCTGGATAAATTGAGAAAATGAAAAAAGGTTTGTATTATCATAGTGTGGAGTTCTCATAGTCTGTATAGTATCATTTTGATTATGATCTACTGCAGGGGTGATATTGTTTATCAATATTGGAGATATGCATCGCCCATTGTCTTATCCCATCTTATGTTCTTTTAATTTGAAACAGCAGTTATCATACTTTTATTATTTCTTCTCATATCAACTAGTATCAATAAGAGTGGTCGCTGTGAAATGTTTTGGTTCTTTATCCTATAAAACTTAGACCCTTTTCTTCTCCAAATCGGGGGGGGGGGGCGTTGAACGCATTCCTAATATTTCTTCTCCTATTAGATACACGTCAACTGAATAATAAAGAATTCTGACAGTAAGGCAGTCAAAGTCATATTTTGTTTCCTTCACCCTTTTATTTGCTATTTTCTGAGGTTTTTTCACTAAGATTTCCAACGCTTCACTAAAAAATCTACTAGATCCTACATAGTAGAGTAATCATACCTGTAAAGGAAACTAAAATCGATCCAGTGCAGCGGTTAGCAACATATTAGTAGACATATACAATTTTCAGATAAAAAAAAAATTTTACTAAAGTTTAAAATACAGACATTTAAAGGAAAGTTTTACAATTTATTTTAATCTGGGTTAATAAGAATTAATATTTCATGTGTAGATATAAATTTCATATTTTGCTTTAAAAATCTGGAAGCCCTTGTAAAAACTTTTTAATTGCAATTTATGTAGATTAAAAACTTTTACCAATAATATCCCTAGAAGGTCGATTTGGACAATGTATCGGCCCTCTCTCATTTCTTCTGTCTGATTTAGCAATAAACATTTTCTTGTGGATATTGGCGGAGGTATTTTCTAAAAAATAGTTCAAATTAAGTATATGTCTATTAGTCAGAGACCTAAAGGGATACGACAATTGACAAAACAGAAAAGTACGCTCCCCATTTATTATAAACAAAATAACCTCAAATCTTTGGTTGATTAGTTTGGATACTGCTATTTGAACCAACCAATCAAGTTGCTATTTGGGAGTGTTGTGTTACTTCTACAAAAAAAAAAACGTTGGGTGTTTTTTGGATACACTTTTATATCGTCATATTCTCTAACTAAAAGTTTATCCTACCAAGAAAAAAGAGTTAGATTATTTTCTCTGACGTAAACAGATAAAAAATTATAAACATTAACATTATATAAAAAATTTAGTGTAATTTAATTTTCAAATTAAATAAGATGATTATAATTTTTACTATATTAAAAAAAAATGATTTTTATTAATCTAGCAGCAAGACTTCTAATACATTTTTTGATCTAATGGACAAATGGTTTATTGTCTGGGTGATATTTCTCAAACTAAATAATTCTATGTTTCAGGAATAGACATATTATTTTTAGATGGACCATCTGACCCCATTTTTTTGGTCAAACTTAAAAAAGAGATTCTAGCAGACAAACACCTTTGTTCATACATTATATGAGCTTCATTCAAGTCATACGGGCACGAAATTTGGAGAGAATGTTGATATAACTAGGATTTTCTTCCACTATTATTCTATTGGTTGGTTTAGAAATTATGTCTCTAGATTAACTCTATTGTTTCAGGTTGGCTCGTACTCGTACGACATGTCCAAGATGGTATTTCTAACCAAAACTATTGGATACTCAGATACTCTATTGTTTCAGGTTGGCTCGTATTCGTACGACATGTCCAAGATGGTTTTTCTAACCAAAACTATTGGATACTCAGATACTCTATTGTTTCAGGTTGGCTCGTATTCGTACGGAACCCGGTATTAGTGTCGGACTGATTATGACGTAACAAAAAAATTAGCCAATGAGAGGCTACTATGAATTTTACCATTGGACAATAATGTCCTCTCATTGGCTAATTTTTTTTGTTACGTCATAATCAGTCCGACACTAATACCGGGTTCATTCGTACGACATGTCCAAGATGGTATTTCTAACCAAAACTATTGGATACTCAGATGAAAATAAGGGAAGCAACAGGATAGCTCTAGATTATCTGTATTGTTTCAGGTTGGCTCGTACTCGTACGACATGTCCAAGATGGTATTTCTAACCAAAACTATTGGATACTCAGATGAAAATAAGGGAAGCAACAGAATAGCTCTAGATTATGATATAGGTAAACTTTTCATTAAATATCTATCCACCCTTTTATCTATCCATCTATCGATATATGATTTATCTACCTATCGATATATCATTCTATCTATCTATTCATATATCGTTTATCAATCTATTAATCTAAAGATCTCTCCTTCTATCCTTCTTTCCTTCCATCTATCATTAATCCATTCACCTATCCATCCATTTATCTACCCATCTATCCATCTATCAATCCATTCATCTAACCATCTATCCATCTATTAATCTATCCATTTATTCATCTATTCATCTCTTATATATCCATCTATTCATCTATTTATACATCACTCTATCAATCTATCCATTTATCAATCTAAATATCTATCTTTCTACCCATCTATCTATCTACAATATATCTATCTATCTATCCATTTATCCAACTATCAATTCATCTATTCATACATCCATCCATCCATCCATTAATCTATTTATTTATGTTTATGTTTTTTTTATCTATCTATTTGTATATGTATGTGTGTGTGTGTGAGTATAAGTTTATTTGAGTTTATATGGGTCCGTCTCCATGAATAATTCAATTTTAATCTCGCTATCTGGAGGAGGTATAAGGATAAGTTATCAGATGTTTGTGGGTCAGTAAATTTCAAGGAAGCTTTAACCAGTCATAAGAAGTTTAAACTATTACCTGGGTTATTTTAATTCTAAAGAGGTTGGCATACATAACCCACTTTATGTTAAACCCTACCAAGACTAATTAGTAGATCTGTTGGTAAAGCTCTATACACTAATATAAAACCTTTTCTTTATTAAAAAGTAATAGGCTCTGTGTCTGTTTGTGTGTGTACCTGAGGTTCTTGTTAAAGCTGAATCGATATAATTTTCGATTACAGAGTTGCTTCTCATCCTGGGAAGGTTCATAACTATTTTGGGGAGGGTATCATCAGAATACCAAGATAAAAAGCCCCTTTAATTAAGAATTCAACACCAAAAAAAATTTACAAGACTTTTTATTTTTTAAAACTAAAATTCAAAGGGGATGTGTCGTCTAGAGGCCTGTAGAAGCATAGCTGCTAGTATTAAGAAATGGAAACAAAAAATATGGCACAAAATAATAATAAATTTACATACCCCTAAATTTCTGTTGATTTTGTGGACTGAAGGAAAAGGGCTGCACTATTTCAACTATACATGATACATATACATATATGTATTTGTGTTGTTTGTTTAATATCTTCGGACATAAAGACTCAAAATAGTTGAATCTGCCACCAAGTTAGTATAAAGTAACAAGACGTCCGTCTGTCTGTCTAGATGTATGTTAGATCTCTTAAACGGCTAACCCTATTTTTCCACAATCTCCAGTTATGTTTAGTATTGGTCCATGGTAGGTTTTTAGACTATTTCACTGGTTTGGAAGGGGGGGGGGGGCGGTGACGAGTAGATGAACGTTTTCATAATAAACATTTTAGGCTTGAAATTGGTGTAAAAAGTTTCCTTTCAATATTTTTTAGCTATTTGGAAAATTTTGTTCTATTTTCTGGACCAACCAATTCTAAAATTGGCTAGGTTTGTATTTTCGAATACAGGTTTCTTCAACTATATTGACCAATTTTTAGAACATTGTTAAAGACATAAAAATAGTAGGTTTATCATTTTTCAACCTAGAAACATTAATATAGTCTATGTTGCAATGAAAAATGTGGATGGCCCGTCGTTTTATTATCTGTATTGATCGATATATTACTACTTGGAGGTTTTACCAGAATTTCATGAACTCTGATAAAGTGATGCTAGCAGCTGGCTAAAATAACGATACCTCCAATCAACCCCTTTCATCTCATCCCCTTTCTTTCTACTGGAAGAAATGACCAAAAAATGAGGTCCATATTAGCAAGCTACATTTTAAAATTTTTCTCCGTCAATAATTACAATTATATCCTAAATACATTTCTTTATTACATTCAACTATGAAAATCCACAAAAAAATTTGACCTACCCTGTATATTTGTTTCTACATATTAAAATTATATTAGTGACGTCATCAGTCTAACACAAATTTATTCAATTTGGAATCAAACATTTTCATATTTTATCAACAGCAAAATTTTTCTATATTTTAAGCCAATCCGTCCGTAACAGTAATTGTTGGATTAAAGGCATGTCGATTTGAAACCTTCAAATCGTAAGAGCTATATGGTTGTATCCCTAACATCTAGGGCCTCTATATTAACAGGAGGGCAGAAAATAGCCTAAAACCATACACAGACGTTAAAAACAAAATAGAATATCCTAAATCCAACCCGGTACCTATAAGATGCTTTACTCTAAAGGAGGCTCATATCGGTTCAGCGGTTAGCCAGATCCTTCGCTACAGACAAAAAAAGCTTACTACTTTATATAGTAGGATAATTAATTAATCCTAAATTGTATGCACTTGAAAATTGATAATCTTTAGAATTAAGCTACTTATTAATATTTCTGGGACAATTAGGCATTATGTTACAAGTGTAGCTCTCTAACATTACGTGTATGTGGTTATTATGTTAATACGAATTGTAATTATTCATTTTTTTAGTAGCGAAGCTACTCTGTAATTCGATTTGTCCGTCTGTAACACTCAGGGGGTAACTTGAATTTCTCGGCTCTTATTCAAGATCCATTGCGGTTGGACTGCCATTAAATTTTTGGTTTTCCTTCTCAATGTAAAATTTTACACATCTATCTTTAGAATATATCTCTCTATCTCATATTTGTCTCCTGTTCGGTAAAGTTGGGTGTTAATTTTAATCAGCCAGGATTAAATGAAATTAAAAAGAGAGGATATTTTTCTTATAACTTTACTCAGAAACTACAGGACAGGTGTTTTCTAAATGTAACATTTTTTGAAAATTTTTTTACTTAATAATTTTTGTCGATCAACTTGACTACTATAAAACCTCTCTAAAAATAAAATTACAAACAACTCGATTTTTAAAGAAAATCGTTGAATTAGACATGTAATATCTTTTTATTAGCTTAAAATTTAATTTAATTTTATTTCATAGGAATACCAGTTAAGCTTAATGTAAAATTGATTTTGAAAATTAATCCTAGGAGTTAACTAAAACAAATTATTTCTTCTCATTTTTGGCCTAAAAACTTAAAATCTAATATCCTAAGTAAAAACAAACCAGCGACCGTGTCTCAACACGTAGCGCATCCGCTCGTCGTCGGGAAGGTGATAGGTTCGAATCTCGGGCCAATACCGCGTCATAACTAAAGACGTTAAAAATGGTTCCTACTGCTGCTATGTCAGATGCGCGACATAAATAATTAGAGTAGGGGGAATGCCTTGGCCCAAAACAGGCGCAACTCGTTACCATGCACAGTTGGGACTTCTCAGACAAAGGTCGTGCATCACAGAGATTTGGTTGTCTGTTGGATGTTACTTAACCTAATATCCTTGGGTGTTTGGACAGAGAAGGGTACGTAACTGTCATCCTTAGTTCTCCTGGATTGCTGGACCAGGACCTAGAAAGTACACCAAGTCGAAAAGGTCCTGGACTGTAATCCCGCCCGAACGAGGTAATCTAATAGGTAATCCTAAGTAAATTTTACATAAATGAGTAAAATCTGCTTCACTGTTAATTTAAGTAAGTTTTGTATCTATATGTCTACCATTTTCATAGGCGAAGTCTTTCTAAAATTAGGGTCGGTCCGTCCGTCAGTAGGGGATTGAATATATCGCCAATTTAGGCATGGTGATTTCTGTAATAGTAAGGTATGATTTAGAAAGTGTAACAATTCTAAACTCATTACCCGATTATTCGTACGACTATTTAAAACAAATTGATTTTTAACTTTCTTCTGTGACTATTCATCTAATTTTGGAAATACTGATTCCTTTGACAACAAAGTGCAATTTTCAATCGAATCATCTTTATATTTAAATCCTCAAAATTTAAGTATGTCCTAGATCCTGTGTGCAAGCCGTATTACAACATATTTACTTACAATTTTGTTAAGACTTAAACATTTGTATAATGCTTATACATTTACAATTTTATTAAATATTTGCTTCCTTCTTTAATGAATTGGCTATCTATCTTTTTATCTATACTATATCTTTCCGTTGACAATGAAAAATAAAAGGATCTAAGAATCTAAGCAATCAAAACTTTGTTGCAAAAAGTTGTTGCAACCTACCACACATTACCAGATATCTATCCATCTATCTTTCTATCTATTTATCTCTCTATCTACAAAAGTCTACGTATCAAGCCTATCTATGTATGTACGTATTCAACTTTACACCGCTTATGACAAGAATGTATATATCTATGTATCTTTTAACTTACAACATACTTCTAATTATCTATCGTCCTATCTAAATTTTCTATATCTATCTATTAATCTATCCTCATTATAAACAGGATGTTTGTCTGTCTATCTATTTGTTTGTTGTCTTTTTGTACCAAATGATTTCGCTAACCGCTGAACCGATGTGGTTCTCTCTTACAAGGTAGCTTCTCATAGGTCCTGGGAAGAACTATTTAGGGGGAGGGTACCACCACCCTCTCAAGAGAAATCTCCCCTAGAAAAAGTTACCCCCTTACAGGATTTAAAAAAAAAATTTAAAATGTCGACTTCCCCCCCAAAATTTTGTAACTTTTTTTTTGAAAAATCTAAAATAAAATTATCGAATTCAAATCCCCCCTCCTAAAGTGCCTCTAGAGGCCTATAGAGGGGGGGGGGGCGTAGCCGCTAATATATCTATAACTCATTAAATAATGCTTCCAAATATATCTATATATCTATCTATTTATCTTCTTATTTAACTAGCTATTTAATTTATCTGTATTTATATCGAATTCAACTTCCCCCTCCCAAAGTGCCCCTAGAGGCCTCTAGAGGGGGCCGGGGGGGGGGGGGGGGCGTAGCCGCTCATATATCTATAACTCATTAAATAATGCTACCAAATATATCTATGTATCTATTTATCTATCTTCTTATTTAACTAGCTATTTAATTTATCTGTATTTGGATCTGCTTATTAGTCTAGACAGTCTACCTATTTCTATGTAGATATATTTTATTTATCTATCTATCCAGAAATTTATCTATCTTTTCATCTACTATCGTGTCCAACTAATCATCACACAGTATATCTATCTATCTATTTATCTATTCGATTTATTGTTTTCTTACTATTTTAAATTTCAATTTTTTTTATTTGTAAAATGTTATTTTTGTTCAAAATAAGTTTATCAATAGGTATATCAAAACCAATTTTTATTTTATATTAAAAATCTTGTGTAAATCAAAAACACACAGTTCATTAAACTGAGAAACTAATTCAAACTAATAAATATACACACTGCAAATTCTATGAAAGTTAAAGTTTTATAATATTTAGAGGAACCTATTTTAGAACATTTATGTTCTTTATAAACCACATTTTAAGGAAAGTTGTATATTAATTACAAGTTTTTAAAAAGATTTTTTATAATAATGAATTTATCATTACTTGGATCTTACATCCGACAGAATATCATATTCACTAATAAAGTGATAATTGTAGCTGACTAAAAAAACGATCCCCCTTCAACCCCTTTTATCTCCTCCCCGCCCAACCTAAGTGATCAACAAATTGACCAATAAATGATGTCCAGGGTAGCAACCTAAAATGGCGACAGTTTTTTCCCTTCATAATATCAACGTATGTTCTATATCCATTTATGTAATAAAAAAAACTTATTATTTAGCTGTTTATGGCCATGGCTCTCCTAGTTTAAATTGAACATCTTGTATTTAATTTAATGATTTTCTTTATATTTCCTGGATTTGAAAAGCCTAATTTTTTCTCTGAAATTGTTAGGAAAAATAAACCAATGAATGTATACAAACTCTATGTAATATATGTTTTTGATGTCAATTATCCTGTAACACGGATGACAACATCCATAAGTAGCAAAGCACCAAAAACGACCGGAAGTTTAATTTTAATATCAATAACTAAAAAATTTTTAAAATCGGACCATAAACACTGAAGAAATGGGAAAAAATGTGAAAAATATAAAAATAGCCTAAACCTGCTAATAAGAGGTCCTACCACCATTGATGTTTAATACATAATTGTACTCCTTAATGATGGAAATGTTGTCAACAAATTTCAGGATTCTATCTTTTATAGGAGCTGAGTAAATCTCATTTCCCCCATAGCGTTACGGACTTACTGACGGACTGGCTGACGGACTGACTGACGGACTGACTGACGGACAGACAAAGTGAATTATAGAGTAGCTTCGCTACTAAAAACTTTTGTAATTTTAAATATTTATCGGCGAACATTAAAGATTTTAAATAAAAAAGCTAAAGAACCTTGAACCTAATCAATTTTAAATGAAAAGGTTTGTACTTTTATGTCATGTCTTTCAGTGTTTAACCAAAAGCTCTGATAATAAATTTAGACGTGTTAGAATATTAAAGTAAACGAATAAAGGGTGTAGGGGTTAAATAACTGTATGTTTGCGGAATGGGGACACAATGTCGTCTTTCAATTAGGTCTTTAAATATCAACCAATTGCGTCTAACACCAAGTCGCTACTAAAGAGCAGATAGCAATTTGCTAGCAGACAAAACAGGTAACTGAATCCAGGTATTTGTCTGGGTTATTCATCTATACTGAAACAATTCTTTCAACCCTTGCATAATCATATGTAAAAGCTAGATATATTTGTAAATAATAGCAAAACACCAATAAAGTTAGTACGTCCTTTTGATGGTTATGAATAAATCATATGAATAAATATCCTGAATTTAAAATGATGATGCATAGAAAAAAATAAATTATTTTAAATGAGTTTTATCTCTATTATTAAGTCTTAAAATTGTACATCTATAATAAATATATTTACTTGGTGCTACCACTTTAACTATTCATATTAATAGATTGTTCGACTGCTTCATTTTTGAGCCTCGCTTTGGTAAACGCTGCCATACTTGTTAATTTACCTTTATAAAATAGTCTAAAAATAAAATCTAATATTATCTATATGTGGATGAATATCAGTACTGAATATCTATAGATTAAACATTCATGTTATTTGTGTTAGATGTCAAAATATAATTAACAAAAATAACTTTTCCTTATAAATAAGAAATACATTTAATATGGTACATATAATTCTTTATATAAAAGAGGTAAGATATGTGTGCGAGTGTATTTGTGTGTGTGTGTGTATTTAAGTACATCAGGTACAAAAAATATCTCTAACCGTTAGAACTATTAGTTTTTCCTTTTTAGGAAATCTGCATATAGGTCCCAGGAGGATTTGCTATTTTTTAATCCTTTGAAATAAAAAAAAAAACAGTAATGGAAGGCTACAGTTTAATATACGTTAAAGATGTTTTTTTTCATATTTTAATTTAGTAAATCTTATACATTACGTATATTTCTGAATTAATCTGATATTGAGATTGAAAATAAGATTGGAAATTAAATTTTTTATTGAAAAAACGCCAAATATTATATTTTAAAAATAAAAAATTCGACCTCAACCCTCCTTGGTCTTAAATCATGCTTTTTAGGGTCATATAGGCTAGTGTCATGAGAGCCTCATTGGTTGAAAGCTCTTCAGGTTTTTTTAGGATAATAGTTTTCCACTTCAAAATAACAGATTTTTAAAAGTGAAGCTTTTCTATAATTAGGGTAAGTCCGTCCGTCCGTCCGAGACGTATAGCTTTTTTTTCGTTTATTTAGGCATGTTTGAATTGTCCTATCGATTTCAAACTTTGCCTGGTGATTCCTGTAGTAGTTAGGTACGATTTAGAAAGCGTAGCAACTTTATAATTTTTACCAGAACGTCTGTACTTCAGTTTTAAACATGATTATTTTTCTACTTTTTTATCAACAAATTTTTATGTGATATGATTATCCGATTTATCTGATTTTTTTTTGTATATTGATTCATGCGACAACAAAGTACAATATACAAACAACTCTATTATCAAGTTCTAAAAATGTAAGTATGTCCATAAACATTATCCTGTATCAAGCAGTTTTTCAACAAATTTACTTACAGTTTTTTTTTCGACTCTTATACATTTATATTCTGATATATACAAGTGTTAATTTCCGTTTGTCCTACCGTTTCAGTGCTTCGCTTTTATGGATGTTGTCATCCTTGTTTATAAAAAAAATATTTTGATATTAGATCAAAGTAATAGAAACCGTAAAAATGTTGCTATATTTATCTCAAAGACAGATTTTGATGAAAAGATTATACAAAAATATCAATAATATATAAATTTGACCTAAATTTTAGACACCTAGATATTAGAAAAGTATTTGATTGTAAAAATAAATTATCAGCAGACAAACCCAGCCTCTACCAATAACGAAATTAATTCGGAAAAAAATCACGAAACCTATACGTGTTATCAGCAGCTGTCGTTGGGGGGCAACACATCGTAAAATTGACGACCTCTCTATTTGACCCCCAAATATTAGTTTAGATTATTTCGTTTGTTGGTTATACCTTATTCCTGAGACAAACCATGTCTGTTTTAACATAACACTGTAAATTACACTAGTACCTAAAGTTTAATAACTACGTTGTTCGTTGGCTTAAAAACTTTGGAGACTTTGGCTAACATAACTGGTTTTTATCCTGTGATTTTTCATTTCAATGTCCGTTGAAAGCTGTCTATAATAAGATGCGATAAATTACTCTACCTACATTTTATATTAACATCTTTGATTATGCATATCAATCATTTTTGTCATTTACCTAATGGATTGTTTAATATGTTTAATTAGGTAGATTATAGACTCATAGAGTCTTGTAGGTTTTCTCTTCCGTTTTCCCCCATCTTAAGCCCAGTTCATAAATGACTATAGGTCTACCTCTGGAAGTTTTAGGTCGACCTATAGAAGGTTAAGGTTGACTGATTTTATAAAGGTATTTGTTGGTTGTACTCGTTTAGGTTAACCTACAAAAAAAATCAGTTCACCTCTAAAAGTTATTTGTGAACTGGGCATTATTATCTGTTTCTTTAATCTTTTTCTTTTGGTATTGTTTGTATTTTTTGAATTTTTTTGGGGTATAGTCACTTTCGTAACATCGCACCTTATGGGACGATTCTTCGTATTTTTCACAGTAGCTTTTCTCCTATTTCTAGCCACTGCGGGGCCAATTACCTAACCCTGTGGGGCAATCACCTAACCCAATATAACCTAACCTAACCTAAAATAACTTTTAAAAACACGACGAATCGCCCCTTATGGGGCGATGTTACGAAAGGGACTATTTCCTTTTTTAAAATACTGAAAGTTAACAGAAAGTATTTAAAACATGCTGATTTTTTTTTTACAAAAACCGTTTCATAATACAATTATCCCATTCGTCTGCTTTTTAATAAAATGTTTTCTGTGACAACTAGGTACAACATTACATTACAACAGGTACACAGGGAAAAGACAATAGAGATAAATTGATGAACCTCCCCCAAAAATACTATACACAATTACTCCTTCTGTAAATTAAAATTATTGGTTAATTTGTACACTTTTGGAACCCACAATACAAATTTGATAAAAGTACCCAAAGTTCTGAGCCAAAATGTTTTTAAAACTTTGGCTACTAGGGTATTTTACAGTCCAATGTATCCTCCCGTCCTGACTGTACGAACACCATTATGTAATCCTTTTACCATTCATATATGTATATACATGTATCAATTATTTTTGACGGTAATGTATTTTAAATTTCATTAACCCTGGAAAAAAACATCAAAATAGGTACAAAAAATCCACATATATTATATAAATGTTTTGGGTTGGTTCTATGGGTGAAGCGGGACTTTGCCGTTTCTACAACTGGCAGAAATACAGTGAATGTATTTTTGGCAAAATTGTTTGTATAAATGTTAATTCGACAGTAATTTGCTAAAAATCGTAGGTATGCTGACAAATATACATCTAACACTGGCATTTATACATTCAAAATTGTCAATAATACATCTAATTCTTGCCAAATTTAAAGCTAAACTTTTTAATGTGTCATAAATACATCCTGTACATTTTAATTCATATAAACAATAGTGAACTCTATAATAGATATTCATTGACAATGTTGTATCAGTGTATAGCTGCCAGTTGTAGGAACGCCATGTACTCGGTGAAGCAACTAGTATAAATTAAAACTCTAGTTGTAAAGTAGCTGCGCTACTAAACGTGCATATCATACATATAAGTACTAAAGTCACCTCTGATAAACTCAACAATATATATTTTTATTTAGAAATCCTCCCTCTGAGTGAAAAGGACAAGATACTTGTGTTTGGGGACTATGGAAACTTCTCTTTATCTGGCTTTGAGATGATTCTTACAAGATATGTCTCAACATATATTATAACTTACTACTTACCATCAGGTCAGTTTTAGTTTTTAACTTTTGATAGTTATTCCTCGCATCGTATTATAGACAGCTTTAAGCGGTTATAAAAATGAAAACTTATAAGATTAAATCTAGTTTTGATAGCCCCGAGGAGCCCAAGGCCTGGACTAACAAAACTGATTTTTTTATAATTGCCGTGGAAAATTGTCAATAATACGATTTTTCATTATGGCTGAGAACCTGATTTAATCCAGCGGATATTATTCGGTGTACTTTTTTTTGTGGCAGATTTAAACCTCTAATCCCATGTAACAAATTTCCGTTTTCTGTTTGAGATCAATATATCACAAGAAATAATAGATTTTGAGTAAAAAGTAAAAAATACTCATATTTGATACTTTATAGCTAAAATTTTTAAAGGCAAAGTTAGTAAAGCGTAAAAAAAGATACAAAATCATATTAAAAATATTGAATTTTGTTTAGGCTTATTTGTGATAGTATCATGGATCTCTTTTTTGATCCCTATGGATGTGATTCCGGGGCGGATGGCTCTGCTGGTCACTCTCTTTCTTGTCCTTGTTAATATCTTTAATACCGTTACTACCAACACACCCAAGGTGAGTAAGGCTATGCTACTAATTGTTTGTTATCTAAAGTAAAAAAAAAGTAAAACGATGTCTGTCCGTCCGTCTATCTGTCTGAAGCTTAATATCTCGGTACCTGCTGAACCGATCGTGCTCTTCTCCTCAGCGAAAATAGTTACTGGTCCTGTGGTGGTATTAAACTATTTTCTTTTGGGACTTCCTTACAAGCACATAACTCCTCTAGATGGTAGGGGCGCAGTTGCAAGTTGTTAATTACAATACACCAAAATATTGTAAAGCTACTCTCAAGATTACCCTCAAATAACAAATCGAGTACTAAATCTCACCTCTTTTTTAAAAAAAAATTAAATATCTGAAGGTAGGGGGATTGTTTTTACCCTACTCCTAGAAATAACTATGATGCCCTAACTCTGTGGGGCTTACCTAAACTTAGCCATTAATTCTCGATTTTGGTTTGTCTTTTTTATGCCAATTTTTTTAAGATTGACTTAGAAACCTGGTTAATGTGTCTGCAGAAAGGTCTTTACATTCTTTACAAAAACTCCAAACATTATTAAGCCTATCTCCAGGAGGAACATATTACCTAAGACGGTTTAAATTGTGAGCGATTCGTTTTTTTTTAACTCTTTATTTTAACTCCTACAGAAATAAATACTAATTACTAAATATAAATCTTTATTTTAGGCTGAAGGTTTGACTGCTATAGAAGCCTGGATGTTGGCTTGTATTCTGTTTGTATTTGGTGCTTTAATAGAGTGAGTTTTTATCTATCTATCTTTTTATCTATTTACATATATATTTATCCATCTATCTCATTATTTATCTTCATATGGATGGCTTGTATCTTTTTTTTATTTGGTGTTTTAATAGAGTGAGTATTTATCTATCTATCTACTTATCTACATTTATATTTATCCATCTTTCTCATTATTTATACACATTTATATGTTGACTTGTATCTTTTTTATATTCAATGGTTTAATAGAGTGAGTATCTCTATCTATCTTTTTATCTACATATTCATCTATCTCATTATTTATCTTCATATGGATGGCTTGTATCTTTTTTTTATTTGGTGCTTTAATAGAGTGAGTATTTATCTATTTATCTATGTATATATTATCCATCTATCTCATTATTTATCTTCATATGGATGGCTTGTATCATTTTTTTTATTTGGTGCTTAAATAGAGTGAGTATTTTTCTATCTATCTATGTATATTTATCCATCTATCTCATTATTTATCTACATTTATATGTTGACTTGTATCTTTTTTATATTTAATGCTTTAATAGAGTGAGTATTTTCCTACATTTACAAATATTTATACATCTATCTCATTATTTTTCTACATATGGATGGCTTTTTATCCTAGTTGTAATTGGTGCTTTAATAAAGTGAGCATTTAGCTATCTATCTATCTATATTTCTACATATATATTTATCCATCTATCTCATTATTAATATAGTTGATTTGTATCCTTTTTGTATTTAGTACTTTAATAGAGTAAGTATTTATATATCTATCTACTTATCAACACAGTTTATTTAAACATGATACTTTTAATTGATAGGCATATAATATTTATCCATCCGTATCATTATTTAACTATATATTGATGTTCACTTGTATCCTTTTTTTGGATTTTTATTTTTATGTAGAAGGAGAGAATGATTTTACCCCTCTTACTATTTAACTTTATAAATATCTATGTATCTGTGTATTTAGGTATGCTGCGATATTATTTAAGAAACAGAAGTATGTATCAGGGCAACACAAAGTAAACCTGAGAATAGTAAGCAAGGCAAGGGTCATTCCTCTACAATTAAAAATTGATTAAAATTTCATTGACATAATATACCTAGATGGTCCATCTGGCCGTAAAATTCGTCAAACTTAAATGGGGATTCTTATCAGACAAATACCTTAGTTTATTTATTGCATTTAAGTTATAAAAGCGACGAAATTTTTGAGGATATAGTTTCTAGAAAGAACACAGTAATAATGTCTGACTGATTATGACGTAACAAAAAAAAATTAGCCAATGAGAGGTCACTATAAATTTTACCATTGGTCAATAACGGCCTCACATTGGCTAATTTTTTTGTTACGTCATAATCAGTCAGACACTATTACTGTGTTCTTCTAGAAAGCTAACTTTTACCTGGGGAATTTAAATATTTATAGCTAAGTTATTATAGGTTTTTTATGTGCTTCAAACTATACTATGTAGGGAATGAATTTTACACAATATTATAAGTTTCCCAAGAAAAGCTTTATCTTAAGAAATGCGACTTTTATGAAGTTTGAAAGTATTGTAGAGATTAATGTGAAGAATTTACAAACAATCCACCCACGGTTCCTTGATTTTTTATTATGAACCTTAAGATTTACAATGTATATCTTTCTTGTTTATGGGCTCATTTCTAAAATTTTTTTCTTGGAGAAAAATACAAAAAAAATGCTTACATTTTTTTAAATCGTGGTTTAACATGTTGAGAACATGTTAACCATTTGTATTTAAGCAGAGTTGTACAATTACATAAGTATTCTATGTACTTGAAACTTTTGAATCTACTCAATGAAAGCTATATTAACTTTTTTTGCTTAAAAATACAAACTTAAGGTTTAGGGACAGCTAAACAAGCTGAAATAAAAACTACATTATAAAAGATTTTGTTTTATTTTCCAAGAATTTTAATCCTTAAATGAAAATAACAGGGTGTATGTAGATTAAGATCTCGATTACCGCTGGACTGATAATGTTCTCCTTTTCAGGGAATCTTCTCATCGGTCCAATGAAGGTTTATAACTATTTTGTTTGGGTACCTCCACAATCCCAATTGGCCTTGGAAAAAATGCCTTTCCTTAATCCTCACAAAACAAAAATAAAAATGTAAATCATGTAAATATCTGGACGATCGTTTCACAATTTTCAGGGAAGTTTAGCTTAGGTGCAAGGTTGCCTCCCACTCTCTTTTTAAGTCCCCTGAGAGGCTATAGGCAATGCCAATTTTAGAAAATAAAGAATGACCTTCTCCTTGACTTAGCAGGACAATCTAAAGTACGAGGTACAGGAAAAATCAGCGGCTAGACATGCTATCTCAATGCAACAGCTAGCGGAGGAATATTGGAGGTAAGTTAGATAGATATATAGATGGATAAGAAGCTATAAATTGATAAGAAGCTATAATTAGATAGATGGGATGGATATATAAATTTGATGGATAGGTAATTGAATTGATAATGATAGATAAATAGAAAAATAGGTTTGATGTATAGTAAGATAAATAGATCAATTGGTGAGTTGATAGATGGATTGATAGATGGATAGATAGATGTATAGTTGGATGTGGTGTATAGGTAAATATTTGATAGATGGATAGAGGTATAGATGGATGGATAAATAGATAGATATATGGATAGGAAGATTGATGGATAGAAAGATAGATTGATGATGGGTAAATACGTTATAATGTATAAATGGATAGTTATATGAATAGATGGATGAATAGATGGATGTATTTAAGGAAAGATAGATATATGGATAGATAAATGGATGGATAGCTAGATGGATGAATTTAAGGATAGATTGATATATGGATAGATAAATGGAAGGTAAATAGTGTATAACAATAAGTAATAACAATACTACTTACTGTATTTAGTTTAGGTTACATAATGTTAAAACTTAGAAACTAAAAGTAGAATTATTTCACATGGCTGTTAGGCTATCCTAGGCTGCAACCTATTGTAATTTTTCTTTATAAAACAACTCTTAAAACTATTTAAAATGTTTAAAGTTGTAAACCGCTAAGATGCCACATAGAATATAAGTTTTACAACTCTTTTTAACCTTCCCCTTACTCTTTGTAACTTATCCTCTAACTCAGGGTCAGATGGATAGATTAAATCTAAAATTGAACTTAAATTATAATGCTTTGCTTGGAAAAAAACAAATAAATGGTAATCACTAACTATTTATCTTTTTACAAAATTTTCGGGTATAGTCCTTTTCACGACATCCCTCCATAAGGAGCGATTCTTCGTATTTTTCACAGTAGCTTTTCTCCTATTTCTAGCCCCTGCGGGGGGCTCTAACCCTGCGGGGCCAATTACCTAACCCTGTGGGGCAATCACCTAACACAATATAACCTAACCTAACCTAAAATAACCTATAAAAAGCCATTTTAAAAATACGAAGAATCGCTCCTTATGGAGGGATGTCGTGAAAAGGACTATACCCAAATTTTCAAGTTCTTACCTGTTTTTTAAATGAATAAAAAATATTATGATTATAATTTATATCAAATCGTTTGGAGTAACGATTATAATAAATTACAATGTATAATATTTATCATTCCTTATAATTAGTAAACTTTAAAAAGTTTTAAGAAAAAACATAGAATCTTCAAGATGAGTAAGAGGGTGCTTCTGAAAACAAGTTACCAAAAAAAAGCTTTAATTTATGATCTTTGTTTTAGAATGCAATTGTTTTGATCATAATAATTATTAGGTTGAATATACGTGATGCTGCTAACTTTACAACTGCCAAAATTACATTTGTATAAACCTCTGCCAAAAATACAGTCATACTCAAAATAACTGCCATAAATACAACTAACACAGGCATTTTATATTCATAATTTACAATCATAAGCCAATTATCATTAAGATTGAGACAATTAAAGAAAAAAACATTTTTGCAGCAAATTTTATTATTTATCTCTTATCTCTGTGTTCAACCATCTCTGAGAAAGTTAGGTCTGTAAAACTTTTTTTTTCCAGCCAAAGTTTTCCTTCTAAATCATTTAAACTCTATATTAGATAACTTATTTTTATATATATTACTTTTTATATTATTAGCTATATTATCATTTGTATTCTGTATTAACTATTCGCCTCTAGTGGCATTCAAAAGAGGCCTTTTTAAATACATTTTTTTATATCAAAAACAGGCGTTTTTGTTGGTCTAACTGTATTGTTTTTTAAAATGAAATAGTATTAAAAATGTAATTTTTTATTTTTTAGGGGGGGGGGAGTCATTTTTATTTTGAGGGTGAGGATACCCTCCCCGACCCCCCCCCCCCCAACAAAATAGTTAAAAACCTACCATGGACCTATAAGAATCTTTACTGAAAAGGAGAATAATATTGGTTCATCTTTTAGTGAGATTCTTTGCTACTGACAAAAAAGCTTACTATTTTATGTAATAGGATAAGTAACAAATGTCATTGAAAAATAAATTTGTTCATTATAAAACCAGGGAGGGAGGGGACATTGGGCTGTTTATTACTCCAGCCTAAAGTTTTAGAATAATGTTTTTCTATTCCTTGGCTTAACAACTTTGGGGACTTTCATTGAATTTTGATTGGTTGGTTTATTAAGTTAAGTGTCCAAACGTTTCAACGACTAATTGTAATTTACAGAATGGGTAATTTTGTGTATCATCATTGGGTATGTACATTAATTTATCGGTAATTGTCTTCTCCCTTTGGATCCCTGTCATAAATTACTTATCAAAGAAAGGAAAATAAGGATTAATTTTTAAGTCAAGTATAGTTATAAAAGAGTTTTGGAAAATAAAATTATTATGAAGTTACCTAACATGAATTGTGGAAAGAATTTAAAAATTTCAGGGAGAAATGATGCTGTGATAAAAGTTACGATTTTTTAAGTTCGTTCTCATGTATCTCAGCTATAGTAAAATTTCTTTTTCATAAGATTTTAATTGTGTATGATATATAAACACCTCTGGTGTATACTTTCTTTTGTGACAACGCCTCTTAAGGGGCATTTCATCGTGTTTTCACAGTAGCTTTTGATGGGTTATTTTAGGTTAGATTTGGTTTTATTAAATTGATTGCCCTGCAGGGTTAGGCCATTAGCCCCACAGGGTTAGAGCTAGAAATAGGAAAAAAGCTAAAATGAAAATACGACGAAACCTCCCTTAAGAGGCTTTGTCACGAAAGGGACTATACCCCACAGGTGTTATTGTAAAAGGTAAGGACATGCCAAACTCTTATTTTATATATTGTGAATATTATACAATATGTACATTATAAATCTTCTAATTGAAATATCTATCCCTGAAGTATAATGTCACTTTTGTACATTCCTTAGGCACTTTTTAACTTTTTAACTATTTTTGGGGAAGTTGTATTCACCCCTCTCCCCCCAAAAAATATTTTTTTACTCTTTTGAAACTCAAATTTAAGATAGGATTATGTCAACTTTTCCCTCTCCTATCTTAAGTTCCACTAGAGGCTTCTAGGGGCGTAGCCGCTAGTAAATTATAAAGCAATTTAACATTTTTTATAGATTCTACTTTCCATAGTTGATGAATTTTGGGGGGGAAATAGGGTGAGGTTATTTTAATGTCTTATCCCTATATTCTTTCTTATTCTTTCCAGATCAAAAAATTATGTACTTTTAAATGAGCTTCAATAATTAAACTTTTTCCTTCAATGAGTTTTCCCTCCAATAATTTTCTCCCATTTATTTAAACTACCCCTTTTCTCTAAATATAGCAGCTACTCTTTAGTTTACCATTTTATCCATCTTTGTACATAGTTGATATAAAATGGTTGATTCGGTAACTATTTATTTGTGTTTTAAATAATAGATCATGAATGACAAGTATTGTATTATTCTTTTGAATACTATTAATAAATTAGGCTTTATTTGTAAAAATGTAGTGGGCATTTTATGAAAAAGGCGTTTTTTGAGATAGGCGTTTTCTGAGATGGGCGTTTTTTGAGATAGGCGTTTTCTGAGATGGGCGTTTTTTGAGATAGGCGTTTTCTGAGATGGGCGTTTTTTGAGATGACCCTTTTTTACAAGCATCTGGCAAATCTATGTTAAAATATTAATTTCTTTGATAAATACACAATAGTTTGGGCTAACTTTAATTACTTTACTTTATTCTTGAGTCATTGGTTTTGGTTGTTGCTTATCATCTAAACAATTATTCCATAATAATTTTATTCAATGATTATTCAGTGATTTCATTGTGTTTAGACAATTTTTACAGCCATTCCTTAAACTCTGAACATATTTTTTTCTATTCGTGTATGTGACATTAAAAATTTGGGCGTACAAAGTGAACAAATATTGCTATCTTCAAATTCAATTTTCGCACACACAGACTGGTGTCCATACTTTGTTGCAAGATTTTAAAGTCACTCAATTCAGAAATAATATCATGGCAACCCTAATAAGTTTTTTTTTTTACTGAAAAACCCATACATTTAAAATAGTGAGAAGATAGAGCTACTAATTTTGTTGACTTTAAAGTTTAAAAGAAATACTTCACCTTGGGATAATATGTTACCTGAATTGTGTCTGAAGCTAGTTCAGTATTTTTTTTTTGAGTTAACTTGAATTTAGGATTTAGTATTTTTAACTTTAAAAAATGTGAGTTAGGTCGTTTACAGTACACAACATTTTTTAGAAATTAAAAAACAAAGCACATATCAATTAATAAAATTAAAATTAATACTTAATATTTAATATACAATGTCCTTTTTAGAGAAAATTGATGAAAGTTTTGCTATTGTTTTAATCATTTAGGTTTTATAAGAACTTTTCTGAGACTATCAGAACACTTACTCTTATACTTTTCTTTACAACATTTATTTTATTTCTTTTCTGAAATCATTATTTTATGTAAGTCTTACCTATGTATCTTTGTTTCTTTTTCTCAAATAACTTTTATTTAGAAATCTTTCATCTATCACAGTGCAACTGAAGTGAGTTAATTAATTGCCATTTTTATCAATTGCTTTGCTAAGGTCACGGAAATTCAGCCTTAAATAAATCACATATAGAGAGGTTTTATGACTGACTTTATAAAAGCAAAGTTGTTCAAAATTTGAATAAAAAATCTTTGCTTTTCTTGTCATGATTATGCGGTAACTTCTAGTGGGTGCAAAAATGAACTTGAAATTTTTAAACCTAATTTTCTCAAAAACGGCTGCATTTTAGATTTTATTGAAAAGTGAAATGAAGTTACCTAACCTAGGGTAATGAAATGCACTATGTCCCAATTTAGGTTCTGACACTAAAGTCAAAGCACCTTCGAAGGCACTGTGCTATCTATCAAGAAGTAAAAATTACTCTTTGTCTATATAAATTTCTTTCTATCTCTTCTCTTTTTCATATTCTATTAGGCTAAAAGTAACAAAAATAATTTTCAATCTTTCTATGAAGTAATATACTGTTTAAGTTAAATGGCTGTCTTTGTATAATGAATCTTTTTGTCTTCAAATTTTGTTTGGTTGAAAGTAATTAAAAATTGTTGTCCTTTTGGGTTGTATATACATAAAAACACAGATAGCTTATAAAATAAAATTGCTTATCATTTAAAATATTCTTTTTTTTCTACTCTTGTACCATTTATTCCTTAGCTTAAAATCTATTTTTCTTCTCTATTTGTACTGGCTAAAAAATTAAATTATTTTCCATTTTTATCCTTTGTATTTTTATATTACTTTGTAATATAATTTAGAGTTACAATGTTTTATTGTTTTTATATAAATGTTGAGTAACAAATTTTTACATTTTTTTGATAATTTTACATAAGCATTTTTAGTATATGTGCATACCAATAGATATCAATATTAGAAAAGGAAAGAGTTAAATAATCTTGTCTAAGATCAAGTAGTATTAGCCATGTAGTCAAATATCATGCAATAAACCTATACCAGATAAAGGAGCTAAAGTTGCTGAGGTAAGCTGAAAAGCAAAATTTATTGAAAATGCTTTTTATTTGTTACAAAGAGGGTCATTGTGTTTCAATCTAAGGTCTACATTTGTATAGTTAGACAAGTTAATATTGAATAAGATGTAGTTAGTGTCCAAAGTAGAAACTTAGTATAGGATTCAGTCTTACATAATAGCTCAGTATCTATCCATCTATTTGTCCATCTAGATATACATATGTGTCTGAAGTTTAGTGTTTACAAATTATGTTTGTTAGAGAAGTGTCAGGTTAAATTAGATATACTTACATTAGATAGCTTAGATAGTTGGATAGATAAATATTATATAACAAGGATGACAACATCCATAAAAGCAAAGCTCTGAAACGGAAGTACAAACAAACATAAACACTTGTAGAGTGTCAGAACTGATTAATCAGAATATAAAATTATAAAAGTCGAAAAAATTATAAGTAAATTTGTTAAAAACTGCTGATATACAGAATGATGTTCAAGGATATATTTACATTTTAGGACTTTATTATAAAGATGCTTTGCTTATAAAATTCTACTTTGTTGTCCTTTCTAAATTGTACCTAACTACTACAGGAAACACTATGAAAAGTTTGAAATTGATTGGATAACTCTAACATGACTAAATAACAAAAAGAACTATCCGTTCCGGACAGACGTACGAACAACCCTAATTATAGAAAGCTTCGCTTTTAAAAAGAAAGTAAAATCAAATGAACTTAGATATTTGGATAGACAAAAAAAATGAATATATAAATCAGGAGATAGGTAGAAATAGAAATATTCACATAAATGAAATATTCAATAACATTTTTTTTCAGGATTGACAAGTTCTTTCTGATCTCCTTCCCCATACTCTTCTTTGTTTTCAACATTATCTACTGGCTAGCTTTCATACTTTAGACCTCATACCCTAGCCTCTATTTTATATTTAGTATTATCTACTTCTTACTCTAGATCTCCTCTCCTAGCCTCTACTTTATATTTAGTATTATCTACTTCATACTCTAGACCTCCTCTCCTAACCTCTACTTTATATTTTGTATTATCTACTTCTTACTTTAGAACTCCTCTCCTATCCTCTACTTTATATTTAGTATTATCTACTTCATACTTTAGACCTCCTATCCTATCCTCTACTTTATATTTAGTATTATCTACTTCATACTTCAGATCTCCTCTCCTAGCCTCTACTTTATATTTAGTATTATCTACTTCATAATAAATAAATCCTCTCCTATTATCTACTTTAAATTCAAACCTTCTCTTCTACTCTAGATCTCCTCTCCTAGACTCTACTTTATATTTAGTATTATCTACTTCTTACTTTAGAACTCCTCTCCTATCCTCTACTTTATATTTTTTATTATCTACTTTATACTCTAGACCTCCTCTCCTAGCCTCTACTTTATATTTAGTATTATCTACTTCATAATCCAGATCTTCTCTCCTATCCTCTACTTTATATTTAGTTTTATCTACTTCATACTCTAGACCTCCTCTCCTATCCTCTACTTTATATTTGGTATTATCTACTGCATACTCCAGACCTCCTCTCATTGCCACTACTTTAAATTTGGTATTATCTACTTCATACTCCAGACCTCTTCTCCTTGCCACTACTTTATATTTAGTATTATCTATTACATACTCCATACCTCCTCTCCTATCCTCTACTTTATGTTCAGTATTATATACTTCATACTCCAGACCTTCTCTCCTATCCTGTACATATTTAGTTTTATCTACTTCATACTCCAGACCTCCTCTCCTTGCCACTACTTTATATTTAGTATTATCTACTTCTTACTCTAGATCTTCTCTCCTATCCTCTACTTTATATTTAGTATTATATACTTCATACTCCAGACCTCCTCTCCTAGCCACTACTTTATATTTAGTATTATCTACTTCTTACTCTAGATCTCCTCTCCTATCCTCTACTTTATATTTAGTATTATCTACTTCATACTCTAGACCTCCTCTCCTAGCCTCTACTTTATATTTAGTATTATCTACTTTATACTCCAGACCTCCTCTCCTAGCCTCTACTTTATATTTAGTATTATATACTTTATACTCCAGACCTCCTCTCTTAGCCTCTACTTTATATTTAGTATTATCTACTTCTTACTCTAGATCTTCTCTCCTATCCCCCGTTAATAATAATATCCACTTGCTTGCCTCATTCTCTAATTTGCCATGATGCTGTGCTTTTAATAATTTGTAATTCCTTGTTATACAATTGCTGATAGTGAGCCTTCATTTATATAGATCAAGTAAACTTTTAAACTGATTTTAGTTTGTTTGTTAAATAAATTAATAACTAAGTATTTTAAATTTTAAACAAAAGGAATTGGCTTGCTCCTTAATTATCCTTGCATAAATTTTAGAAAAATTTAATTTTCTTAGATCATAAAATTTTTTTAAAAATTGCTTTTAACAAGTATAATCTCTAAAGACCTCTAAAGTTGAATATTGTAATGCTATTTTTGTGTTTTTTTGCTAAGCTCAAATATGCTATTTATATAAACTTAAAGTATAAAATATAAAATTGTAATAAAATTTAGGGAAAATTTGATTTTTTTTATCTAATTATTTTCAAAATTAATACTTGCCAGAACACATAGTTGTGCCAAACAAGTAAAAAAGTTTTACATTTCATACCTAGCTGATCATCTGATTATCATTATTTATTTGTGAATACAGGGAAGATACAATTTTTACTTGAAAAGCATGAGGACTAAAATAGAAATTTACATAGATAAATAAACTGATGGATATTAGTTTTATCAACTATTTACTGTAGAAGAAAATCTAATAGCATCAAATAAGCTTAAATGAAATTAAAAGATCCTTATGAAAATAAAATGACCACACATTTTCAAACTCACGTTTTAACGTATGTTTACATACTATTTTCTAAAAAGTGCACAAATAAACTGTACAATATCCAAAACTGAATCTTGTTGATCAGGATATAGGGTTTTCATTTAATGATGTTTTTAGATGATTGCTGCTATGGGTTTTCCAATAATTAAAAAAAAGTAAAACAAATTTATTTTAGGAAGAAGGGAATATTACCAAATTAAAAACCAAAATATTTGGGCTTTTTTAACCTTACCTCAATTTTTTTAAAACTCTAATTTAAAACTTAGAAGAGGATTTTTTTTCTTTAATGCTTTTTCTTTCTGTTATTTAAGATGTAGAAATTAATGCATTTGGCAATAACATTACTTGTAGAAAAAGTAAAGATATAGATTTCAATATTTTATTGTTTAAATATTATTATGTACACTTTATAATGTAAATAGTGTATAGATTAATTTGTTCTTCATATTTTGTTTAACGTTGTACTTATTGTTTAAGGACAGGTACAAGTATTTTATAAAATAATTATACCTATTCATTAGGACAGGCAATCATAAATTTGTATTTGTTTTTTATTTATTAATTATTGATTTGTCTATCTAAATTGTCTATTACTAGTTATGAATATTAATAAAGTTTTAAATACTTCATCTTATCAAGGTAATTTACATAGAAAGTTAATTTTAAAAATATAAAATGTTGCTTTTCTGTGTGATTTAGTACAAAATAATGTACAAGATTAAAATATCAATTGAAGGCAAAATAGTTTTCCTACTGGTGCTAAATATATGGCCCTTATTTTTTAGATTTTATTGGATCAATTTTTCATATTTGAGAAATTATATTAGAAAATGAAAAAAAATGAATTTTGCTTCATGATCTCTTTAAGTTTTCTAGATACTCCTACCTGTCCTTAGTTGTGTTGTAATTTTGCTAACCTGTCCTGGTGTTGTATGAAGGGCCAGGTAGCTAATCTGCTCAATATATTAACCATATAATAATACAAGGTGTTTGTAAATATAAATTCATTATAATTTAGGTATTTTAGTTGGTTTTATGTAATGTGAATGATGTTTAAGTAAAAAAAGTCTCCCCAAGCCTGAAACAAAAAAATATAGATTATAAAATCTAAGGCTCGGCAGCCGGGCAGCATCCGCCTGTAAGCCTCAGGGAAATATAAATTTACCATTCTAAAAAAAGCTGGAAGTCTAAACCTGACTCAAATATGACAGTCCTTCTTTTCGATAAAAAGTTTTAAATTGAGGCTAAGTCGCGGCTGAGGCGTGGTTGCCGAGCCTTGATAATATCACGTAAAAATATTAGGTAATAATAACAATGTTAATATAAGTGTACTATTCAGGTTATGTTTTATTGACCATTTTTTAAAATTCAATGAAAGGTTTCGTGATTTTTAAATGATAAAAATACTCTTCCATAAAATCCACTAAAGTACCTAAATACAAATACCAATTAAATAAAAAATGCTTTATACACAGATATGCTTAGAATAATGTAAGTTATTAATAGTAATAATATTATGTATTTAAAAATTGAAAGTGCTAAATAAAATGTTGTATGAAAAAATATTAAAAAGTTATTTGACATACTGTTAATAAATGTTAAAATAATTTAGTAGTGTTTTTATTTTTTAATGGCCATCTAATAAAATTTTATTTTTTACTATTTCAATTTAATTTCTATTAATTTACCCTCTTTAAGACTCTAGAGACGTGGCCGAGGGTCATTACAAAAGGCACAGGCAATATGTTTGCCTGGACCACAGGATCTTAAAAACCCATTGCAAACATCAAAAAGTTTCTATGGATTCCTAAAGGGTTTTAATTGATTTTTTTTCTTTATTTAGGTGCTCCTAAAGTTCTTAGATGTTAGATACACACACTACCTCAAATACAAATTTAATTGCTTGTAATTCATCACAATATTATATTTTTGTATTACCTAGTTTCCGGTTTCCTACATAAAATGATCAATGAAGCAAATTTTTTGAAATTCTAAACTAGACATATATTGTAAATATGCTTTAGAACTACATTACTGCATATGTGTTTATGTGGTGAAAGTCTCGCTAGCTACGGTGTTTTTTTAAACTAACATTTTGTAAGTAATAGCATACAAACAAAAATTAGTGTATGATTGTTGGCAATAGAAAGTAATATTTTTGGGGGGTTTATGCAACCCTAAGAAAGTTTTGAATAAGAAATATATACTTCTAAGTATTGAAGAAATTCTGGCATTTATTAATAATTATTTAGTCCTGTGGTATAAATGTGTGAACGCTATTAATAAAAAAAACAGCTGATTTTGTTTACTATTGCAGTCTTAGTGTAGATTTAATCTGAAATATAACTACTTTAGGTGTTTTTAGTGAAAAAATTATCATAATTTCGTAATTATTATGTAAAAAAATTCAATTGTGCATTGCGTTATAAGTGAATGAAAAGATATATAAATTAAAAATGAATAAAATTCTATTTAAACATTTTAGCTATCAAAAACATTACCTAATCTTTTCTTGAATCTTATATAAAAGTAACAGGGAAGTTTTTAACTGTTTTCGGAAGACCGATGGTATCTCATTTTTCATCCTCTTAGGAGAAATAGCCCGGCCTGAAAATATCAACCCCCAACCCTCCCTTCCAAAATAACAAGGCACAACATAATCAAATCAACCGTTTGACAGATCTTAAGTTTTATTTTTAAAGGATAACAAAGGTTCATGGTTTAATGTTAAACGTATCTCCCCTGTCAAAACTTGTGACAGTCTGTCGACATGCAGAATTTACATTGACAGTTATATGACAAAAAAGGGGTATAGTCCTTTCCATGACATCGCTCCATATGGGGCGATGATTTTAATTGATCGCCTCTTATGACATGGGGCGATGTAATGGCTCCTTGAAAGGGGCGATTTAATAGCCCCATATAACAAGAGGCGATGTTATGACTCCTTGAAAGGAGCGATTTAATAGCCCCTTGCCCTAAGAGGCGATTAAATGATCCTTTATCGCTCCATAATCGCTCCTTCTAAAGAGGTAATGATATGTCCTCTTATCCCAAGGGGCTATTTAATTAAATATCGCCTCTTCATGGCCCCTTCACTATTATATATATCTTAGTCCCTTGATGGCCCCTACATCGCTCCTACATCGCCCCTTCATCGCTCCTCCATCGCTCCTTCTCCAAATTTATATTACATTGTACTTTGATGGCCCCTACATCGCCCCTCCATCGCTCCTACATCGCCCCTTCATCGCTCCTTCTTCAAATTTATATTACATTGTACTTTAATGGCCCCTACATCGCCCCTCCATCGCTCCTACATCGCCCCTCCATTGCTCCTACATCGCCCCTTCATCGCTCCTTCTTCAAATTTATATTACATTGTACTTTGATGGCCCCTACATCGCTCCTACATCGCTCCTTCATCGCTCCTACATCGCCCCTTCATCGCTCCTTCTCCAAATTTATATTACATTGCAACTTGATGGCCCCTACATCGCTGCTACATCGCTCCTTCATCGCTCCTACATCGCTCCTTCATCGCTCCTTCTCCAAATTTATATTAAATTGTACTGTGATGGCCCCTACATCGCTCCTACATCGCCCCTACATCGCTTCTACATCGCCCCTTCATCGCTCCTTCTACAAATTTATATTACATTGCAACTTGATGGCCCCTACATCGCTCCTTCATCGCTCCTCCATCGCCCCTTCATCGCTCCTTCTCCAAATTTATATTAAATTGTACTGTGATGGCCCCTACATCGCTCCTTCATCGCTCCTACATCGCCCCTTCATCGCTCCTTCTCCAAATTTATATTACATTGCAACTTGATGGCCCCTACATCGCTCCTACATCGCTCCTACATCGCTCCTCCATCGCTCCTCCATCGCCCCTTCATCGCTCCTTCTCCAAATTTATATTACATTGCAACTTGATGGCCCCTACATCGCTCCTACATCGCTCCTACATCGCTCCTCCATCGCCCCTTCATCGCTCCTTCTCCAAATTTATATAACATTGCAACTTGATGGCCCCTACATCGCTGCTACATCGCTCCTCCATCGCTCCTACATCGCCCCTTCATCGCTCCTTCCACAAATTTATATTACATTGTACTTTGATGGCCCCTACATCTCTCCTCCATCGCCCCATCGCCCCTTAATAGCCCCTTACCTTAATTTATATAAAAAAGCCCCTACATAGCCTCTCCATCGCCCCTTAATAGCTCCTTACCTTAATTTATATAACATAGCCCCTACATAGCCTCTCCATCGCCCCTTAATAGCCCCTTACCTTAATTTATATAACAAAGCCCCTACATAGCCTCTCCATCGCCCCTAATAGCCCCTTACCTTTATTTATATAACAAAGCTCCTACATAGCCTCTCCATCGCCCCTTAATAGTCCCTTACCTTAATTTATATAACATAGCCCCTACATAGCCTCTCCATCGCCCCTTACCTTAATTTATATAACATAGCCCCTACATAGCCTCTCCATCGCCCCTTAATAGCTCCTTACCTTAATTTATATAACATAGCCCCTACATAGCCTCTCCATCGCCCCTTAATAGCCCCTTACCTTAATTTATATAACATAGCCTCTACATAGCCTCTCCATCGCCCCTTAATAGCCCCTTACCTTAATTTATATAACATAGCCCTACATAGCCTCTCCATCGCCCCTTAATAGCCCCTTACCTTAATTTATATAGCATAGCCCCTACATAGCCTCTCCATCGCCCCTTAATAGCCTCTTACCTTAATTTATATAATCCTTACCTTAATATATATAACATAGCCCCTACATAGCCTCTCCATCGCCCCTTAATAGCCCCTTACCTTAATTTATATAACATAGCCCTACATAGCCTCTCCATCGCCCCTTAATAGCCCCTTACCTTAATTTATATAGCATAGCCCCTACATAGCCTCTCCATCGCCCCTTAATAGCCTCTTACCTTAATTTATATAATCCTTACCTTAATATATATAACATAGCCCCTACATCGCTCCTCCATCGCTCCTACATCGCCCCTTCATCGCTCCTTCCACAAATTTATATTACATTGTACTTTGATGGCCCCTACATCTCTCCTCCATCGCCCCATCGCCCCTTAATAGCCCCTTACCTTAATTTATATAAAAAAGCCCCTACATAGCCTCTCCATCGCCCCTTAATAGCTCCTTACCTTAATTTATATAACATAGCCCCTACATAGCCTCTCCATCGCCCCTTAATAGCCCCTTACCTTAATTTATATAACAAAGCCCCTACATAGCCTCTCCATCGCCCCTAATAGCCCCTTACCTTTATTTATATAACAAAGCTCCTACATAGCCTCTCCATCGCCCCTTAATAGTCCCTTACCTTAATTTATATAACATAGCCCCTACATAGCCTCTCCATCGCCCCTTACCTTAATTTATATAACATAGCCCCTACATAGCCTCTCCATCGCCCCTTAATAGCTCCTTACCTTAATTTATATAACATAGCCCCTACATAGCCTCTCCATCGCCCCTTAATAGCCCCTTACCTTAATTTATATAACATAGCCTCTACATAGCCTCTCCATCGCCCCTTAATAGCCCCTTACCTTAATTTATATAACATAGCCCTACATAGCCTCTCCATCGCCCCTTAATAGCCCCTTACCTTAATTTATATAGCATAGCCCCTACATAGCCTCTCCATCGCCCCTTAATAGCCTCTTACCTTAATTTATATAATCCTTACCTTAATATATATAACATAGCCCCTACATAGCCTCTCCATCGCCCCTTAATAGCCTCTTACCTTAATTTATATAACATAGGCCCTACAAAGCATCTCCATCGCCCCTTAATAGCCCCTTACCTTAATTATATAACATAGCCCCTACATAGCCTCTCCATCGCCCCTTAATAGCCTCTTATCTTAATTTATATAACATAGCCCCTTCATAGCCTCTTCATCGCCCCTTACCTTAATTTATATAACATAGGCCCTTTATGGCTCCTGTACAGCCTCTGTAATTGTATTGCCCCTTCATTATAGAAGGTAGGGCATTAAGGTAAGGAAGGAATGTGACCCTCTACAGTTTTAAATTTAAGTTTTAAAAGGATGACAAGGATGACAACATTTATAAAAGCAAAGCTCTGAAACGGTAGAAAAAAGTTTAATGAACATTAATAATGTAGAGTGTCAGAACTGAATAATCAGAACATAAATTTAAAATTCGAAACAAAATTGTAAGTAAATTTATTGAGAAATTGCTTACATGCAGGAAAATGCTTAAGGACGTACTCACATTTTTTGGACTTGATTATAGATATGATTCGCTTATAACATTCTATTTTGTTGTCCTAGGAATCAGTATCCCAGAAATCAGATTAATCGGATAATTTTGATACATAAAAATTTGTTGTAAGTTAATAATTAGTATGCTTAAAATGGACGTACGGATATTCTGATAATGATTATAGACTTTCTAAATCGTACCTTTCTACTACAGGAATCACATGCCTAAATTAACGAAAATAGCTAACCGTTACGGACGTACGGACTGATCCTTAATATAGAAAAGCTTTGCTTTTAAAAAGTTAAAAAGATTTTTTGAGGGGATGGGGTAATATTTTTCTTGGGGTGAATTTTCTGGGAGGGTGGAGATACCCTCCCTTGAAATAATTATAAACCCTCTATGAACTTAAGAGAAGCTTCACTGTAAAGGAGAACCATATAGGTTCAGCGGTTAGCTTTTCTACAGACAAAAAAAGATTACTACTTTATATAATAGGTTATGAAAAAGGGAAAAAAAGCAAGATAACAAGGATAACAACATTCACAAAAGCAAAGCTCTAAAATCAGGAGGTCAAACATAAATTTTGTTAAAATTAGCGTAAATCTATAATACAAAGTAGAATGATGTCTGTCCATCCGTCTGTCTGTCTGTCCGTCTGTCTGTCCGTCTGTCAGTCCCTTAAGATCTCGGTAACCACTGAACCGATTATATTCTACTATTCAGGGAATATACCTACTGGTCCTGTGGTGGTTTTAGGCTATTTTCTTGGGGGGTGGGATACCCCCAACCCCCCCAAAAACAAAAAATTCCCCCCCATTTTTTTTTTTTGCTGAAGATTTTCTTGGTCCTATTACGAATTTCGCCAAAAAAAATTTTTATCACCTCTTGGGGCAAAGCCCCTAGAGGCTAGGGGCGAATCTGCTAGTATAGAATATAGTAAAAGGGCATAATTTTATTTTTAGTATTTGATTATAATACTAAACCTTGTTGTCCTAAGAAACATTACTCCAAAACCCAGATGAATGGGACAATGATATTATACAAAAAAAATGGACGTACATACTTTCTAGTAATGAATATAGTATTGTACCCAACTGTTATAGAAATCATTCTGCAAAGTTTGAAATCGATAGGATATTTATAACATGTCTAAATTAAAGAAAATGTCGTCTAACCGTTTGGACGTACGGACAAACCAATCCTTACTATAGAAAAGTTTCGCATTTAAAATGGAAAATTATAATGAAAATATAATGAATTAATAAAATAAATATAAATAAACCCCGAACCACTTCATTATGCAATCTACATTTTCCTGGATATTTTGTCTACGGTAGACCATAAGTGTACAGCTTTACAGTACATTGTTTCTATTTGTTAAAGCAACACGTATGATAAAAGAAAAAGATTCTGTTTAAAGTAAAATGCTTATATTTCAATCAAAATCTATATTTTTGTATTTTTTACCGATCCACTTCATTATGCAAATCAAAAGAAAATCAATGAGAAAACGTTTGTTTTGTCCTTTTCTCCACTTTTAAAAAATAATTCTGATAAAATAACAATTTTTTAAGGGATTTATGCATTAATTATAATGAAAAACAGTTTAAGGTAGATTTTATTGATTTTTCTAAATAAGAAATAATTGAAAAAAAGAAATTCTATCTCTATCACTTTAGAGGACAGCTGCTGACCCCCAGTCTTATGGATGAAGCTAAATACATGTAAAAAATATAAATTTGCCTGAAAAGTATACAAAAATGTTTTTTTGATGTGTTAAAAAAATCCATTTTAAAATCTTAATTTTGAGGATGATGGCCTTTAAGATGCTCTTACTGGTGGTGATGGTGAGCTAAATGTTATCAAAGTGCATGCCCTTGAAGAAAACTTATATATTGAACTATGGTCCAATTTTTGTAGTCATAGCAGCCTCCAGCCAAGCAATATTAAAAAAGAAAAAAATTGCAATTTTAATTACTAAAATTCATAAAGTAAATAATGTAGTTTTTAGATAATGGTTATATTTCATGTCGAGAGGCTCCACTGGAGGCTGCTATGACTACAAAAAATGGTACATAGGTTAATAGACAAGTTGTTGTAATGGTCATGTACTTAGATAACATTTAGCTCACCTTCACTACCAGTAAGAGCATCTTAAAGGCCATCATCCTCAAAATCAAGATTTTAAAATGGATTTTTTTAACACATCAAAAAACATTTGTGTATACTTTTCAGGGTAATTTTTATCTTTAACATGTATTTAGCTTCATCCATAAGACTGGGGGTCAGCAGCTGTCCTCTAAAGTGATAAGGATAGAATTTCTTTTTTTCAATTATTTCTTATTTAGAAAAATCATTAAAATCTACCTTAAACTGTTTTTCATTATAATTAATGCATAAATCCCTTAAAATATTGCTATTTTATCAGAATCCTTTTTTGAAATTGGAGAAAAGTGCAAAACAAACGTTTTCTCATTGATTTTCTTTTGATTTGCATAATGACGTGGATCGGTAAAAAATAAAAAAATATAGATTTTGATTGAAATATAAGCATTTTACTTTAAAAAGAATCTTTTTCTTTTACCATACGTGTTGCTTTAACAAATAGAAACAATGTACTGTAAAGCTGTACACTTATGGACTACCGTAGACAAAATATCCAGGAAAATGTAGATTGCATAATGAAGTGGTTCGGGGTTTAATATAATAACATAATGAAATAAAGAAAAAAAAAACTAAGAGAATGAAATTTTTTAGTTAAATAGAATATTGAATAAGGATCATATAATGGACAAACAGACAAAGTAAGTTACAGAGCAGACTTTAAGAGAATATGCTATTACTCAAAGATTATCACGAAACCTAAGTCTTTTGAAGCATAATTGAGAGACAGACAAAATAATTTATAGACTGGATATACATATGTCATGGGAATATTCACTAAAAATCTCAACAGTCTATCTTTAACAATAGCAGAGAAAACCACATTCTCAACTTAATGAGAAGAGCAATGACGAAAGGACTAACCCTAATTGTAGAAAAGTTTCTCTTTTAACAAAAAAAGTATTTTTTTTGGTCTGAAGCTTAAAAATTTCATAAACTGACTAAATTCTCCATTTAAGGGAAGCTTCACATAGGTCATGGGATGGTTTTTTGCTTTTTCATTTTCAGATTTAAGCCCCTAATTGGTTTAGGCTATTTTTCTGCCTCCTTACATTAAAAAGAGCGCAGCTGCAAGTGAATAAGAAAAGAGAAATATAAAAGAAGAATACATATTATCCTATTATATAAAGTAGTAAAACATAAACAAACGTTGGAGTGGACAAACCTAGGAATGGGACAATCGTCGGAGTGGACATTGCTTATGTAAAACGCAGGAGTGTCTTATATTTGATTTATAAGATAAAAATCTTTCAAAAAAAAAAAAAAATCTTGAATATCTTTTCTCACAGACTGAAATTTGAAAATCAGTCTGACAGTTTTCCAAAGTAGGTAAGTTCTATCGAAAGGCAAAGGTTTGAAACAGATAGAACATTTCATTAAACTAAAACATATTTTTTTCTCACATTGTTTACAACTGTCAAATATGTTTTTTTATATGCCTAACCCCTGCAGGGGGCTTATTTGTATATTTATATCTTAACCTAACCTAACCTGTGTAGAAATAACTAAACAAATGTTGTTGAAACCTAATTATTTTAGATATTATAGACACTTCTGCGTTTTACTTATATAATGTCCACTCTGACATTTGTCCGAAATATCCTGCGTTTGTCCACGTTAGTAAGGCTTTCTGTTCTGAAACTTAAGATCTCAATAACTACTAAACAGATTGGGCTTTCTATTTCAGGTAAGCTTAATATTTGTCTTGTAATGGCTTTAGGCTATTTTATTTTAAGTCGAGGGATGGTTTTAGGCTATTCTATTTTAAGTCCTGTTTTAGGCTTTTATTCATTCCCCTTTGAATACAGAGCCAATAGATGCTGGGGGCGTAGCCGCTAGTCAATATACAAATTTTTTTTTTGTCTGTAGCAAAGGATCTCGTTTGCTGCTAAACCGATATGATGTATGTCTGTCTGTCTATACCGTAGGATCTTGCTAACCGCTGAGTCCTGAGATGATTTTAAGATAGTTTATTTTTTTTTCCTTATAATAAAATAACAGGATATTTGTCCATAAAAAGCGAAGCAATATCTTAATTTTTGTTGTTGGAACTGTTATTCAGTTGATTATACCAAGGATCTAAAGGAATAAGACAATGGCCGATAAATTTTTATCCATCCCTAATAACGATACACAAAATTGCAACACTACAACCAAAATATGACAAAAGTCCCCAAAGTTTTGAGCCAACGAATAAGAAAACTTCATTATAAAACTTTGGAGACTATTGTAAAAATTGCCTAATGTTTCCTTTCTCCCTGAGATTATACAGACTATTCTCAAACTAATATTTACATTAAAGTAACAGGATGTTTATCAGTATCAACTGAACCGATATGCTTCTCCTTTACATTGAAGCTTATTTTACTCGCAGGAAAAGTTTTCATTTTGGGGAGGGGACCAACACTTTCAGCCCCCGGAAGGTATCACTTCCCTTAAATTCTTAACCTTCCCCCTCCCCCCCCCTCTCCACCACATCTATTCATTAAAGTACTCCTAGGGTCATCTATGGGATTAGCCGTTAGTGACTTAAAAATAATTCAAGTGCAATGATATATTTACCAAATTAATACGATAATTTTGTATACATTTTTTATGAAAAAAAATTATTTTGCCAAAGGCAGCCAAAAAATAAGCAGCAAATATTTCAAAAATGCTCTGATAATCAGAGAGCTACAGGGATAAGACGATTGTCGATAAAATGATATATATACAAATATACAGTGTGTTTTTTTATGAGAACTTTTTTGAAAGCAATTTTACCTTACTTATAGTTATCAGAATTTAATGATTAATGGCTTATTCTCTTCTTTTTTTATAACCTTTAATAGAAAAGCAAAAAATATTTCAGTTTTTATTCAAAAAGTACAGTAAATTAAAAAATTTAAAACTTAGGTGTCAACATCTAAAAATGGTTTTAGTGCATTTTTCTTATAATCTACCTTTGCAAGAATGGCTGCAAAACGCTTCAAAGTTGAGATATAGAGCTAAAAATTTATATAGATACTATTTGTGACATGTACTAGAACATTTTGAAATTTGAAGGCCATATCTCAACCAGGGAGGGAATACTGGCCCCCCAATGTACTCCCTCCATTCTTGGAAAGGGTAGAAGATTTGAGCATAAGAAAAATGCGCTAAAACCATTTCTCGTATTCATTTGAATCCGGTGGATAGGAACCGGTTCTCATCCATACGAAAAAACTATGTCTAGCATCGTATTATATCCAGCTTTCTACGAATATAGATATGTACAATCATAAGATTAAACCCAGTTTTTTTAGCCGGTGCCTTCGGCACCTCGGGGCTAAAAAAACTAGTTTTAATCTCATAATTGTACTTTCTATATCCGCGGAAAGCCGTTTATAATACGATGCGAGAAATAACTATTTTAGATGTTGACACCCATGTTTTTAAATTTTGAATTTACTGTACTTTTTAAATAAAAATATTTTTTTTGCTTTTCTGTTAATGGTTATAAAAAACGAATAGAATAAGCCATTAATCATTAAATTCTGATAACTATAAGTAGGGTAAAATTGCTTTCAAAAATGTTCTCATAAAAAAAAACACTGTATATATATGTATGTTTATATATTAATTATTCCCATTGATGATTCACAAAATTACCCCTTCTTTAGTTTAGAATTAGTGGTTGAAACATTTAGACACTCAACTTAATGAACTAAACAATCACAAAACAATAAAAAGTCCCCAAGGTTGTTAATCTAACGAATAAGAAAACGGTATTATAAAACTTTGGAGACTAGACAGCACTCTTGGATAAGCCAACTTATAACACTTTGGGAACTATCCCAATCCTCCTTGGCGAAATGACAATGAGATTTTTTGGTAAATTTGTGGCAAACTTTATTCTTAATAAATTAGCACTTGCCAAAATTATACTGGAGAGATATTTCATTGAAGAATAAATCTTTTTTTTTGCCCAAACTTTTCGTCAGCCAATAATAACAGATAAGTTAAACATTGTAAAAATAATATAGTAACTTAACTCGAGTTGTCAACGGCAGAAATTAGGTCCTGAGATGGTTTTAGGCCTGGAAAGGTTTATAACAATTTTATCTGTATTTCTTAAAATAAATTAACAGAATCTTTGTCTGTATGTATGAATGTCTGTCTGTACCGAAGGATCTTGCTAACCGCTGAACCAATATGGTTCTCCTTTACAGTGAAGATTCCTATAGGTCCTGAGATCGTTCTCCTTAATAGGGTAGCTTCTCATAGGTCCTGGGGAGGTTAATAACTATTTTATTTTAATCCTTATAATAAAGTAACAGGATCTTTGTCTGTATGTATGTCTGTCTGTACCTTGCTAACCACTAAACCGACATGGTTCTCCTTTACAGTGAAGCTTCCTATGGGTAATGAGATGGCTTTAGGCCATTTTATTTTTAATCCTTATAAAAAGTAACAGGATCATTGTCTGTATGTATCAAAGAAGATCGCTAACTGCAGAACCGATATGGTTCTCCTTTATAGGGTAGCTTCCAATAGATCCTGGGAAGGTGTATAACTGTTTTGAAGGAGGATATAAGGGGCTATTAAGGGGCGATGGAGAGGCTATGTAGAGGCTATGTTATATAAATTAAGGTAAGGGGCTTTTAAGTGGCGATGGAGGGCTATTAAGGGGCGATGGAGAGGCTATGTTATATAAATTAAGGTAAGGAGCTATTAAGGGGCGATGGAGAGGCTATGTAGCGGCTATGTTATATAAATTGGCTATTAAGGGGCGATGGAGAGGCTATATAGGGGCTATTTTATATAAATTAAGGTAAAGGACTATTAAGGGGCGATGGAGAGGCTATGTAGGGGCTATTTTATATAAATTAAGGTAAGGGGCTATTAAGGGGCGATGGAGAGGCTATTTAGGGGCTATGTTATATAAATTCGGGTAAGGGGCTATTAAGGGGCGA